>NW_017729031.1:3646425-3669417 GCF_001723915.1 Gavialis gangeticus | reverse complement strand
CCCCCCCCCCCCCCAAATATTGGTGGCTCCAGTTCCACACAGCAACTGGCTGCCTGGATCCATGCAGCCCTGGCCAACTACCTCTTCACCCATGTGGATTGGGACCCCTCCCCAAATGAGCAGGGTTGGAGGGCTTTGAGTGCCTACACCCTGGCATCAGGCCATGGGTCTCCCACCTTGGGCTTCTCTTGTACTGAGTCATGGGTACTGCTGCACACAACCCAAGCTAGCTGGGCACCATCCCCCTTCCCCTCTCCCTCTCCAACTCCCCCACAGGGGCACACGCACAGATATGGGGGAATATGGCCCAAGGAAGAGACTTGTCTTGTTTTAATCAAATGATGAAGCTGCCAACTGTCTAGCATACGTATTAAAGAAAAATATTGTGGAATATTACTTGTTTCAGAACTTGGAAATAACATTGAGAAAGTGGGGAAAGACCTTGACTGCACTGGGCAGTTATGATGCTGAGGGAGGGATGCGGGCGGGCATCAACTTAAACAGGAACCTTGGGACAGCAGGGAAAATGCCACTTGTGAAACTGCTGCCCCTCCGTTTAATTCAATGTTGCAGCTGCCAAATTTTTGTGTGCATAATAAAGAAAAACTGGAATGGTGTCCACTCTGGATCTTGGACCCTAGCCCAGGGGGCTCTCTATACTCACAGAAGCTGCACTGCTCCCCTGCAGTGGGATCCAGACCCAGAGTGGCCTTGCCCAGTGGGCTGGTGGGCTGCACCCTCCGCCCCCCAATTCTGAGCGGTCCCATGCCCTTCTAGGACTGACCAAGAAATATCTTGGGGGTGGGGGCTACACCTACATTGGTGGCCACCAGTGGCTGGGGGTAGCAAGTTGGCCCTGGAAGGTCATTGATGTCCCTGCCAGCCATGGCATCACCATGTGATGCAAGAAGACAGACCCTAACTGCTCCCCTGCTGTCGGGGTTCTGGGCTGTGGAGGGCCCAGCGGACCATGTACTGTGGGCTTGTCCATATGGTGGGCTTGCCTATCTTCACCCACTTCCTCGGGCTTACAGAACTGTCAAAGCGATTAGTGGGGCAAACCCACCAATCAGAGACCAGCGGGGGAGAGCATCGGGAAGAGTCCACCCCTCCCCTATGTTGGGGCAAGGTGAGGAGCAGACCTAACTAAATACTGCGCTCCACCTCCCCGCTGATTGGCCAGTCTTCAATCTTGGGGTGGCACCACAAAAGGGTATACAAGGAGCTGTGTGCTCAGCATGCGGGGGGGTCAGGGGGGTGGGATGGACAACAAGGGATGGAGAAGAAAGAAGAAGCTGGGGTTGAGGATGAACTGGGGAAGAGCTACCCAGGGGACTGAAGACTCCAGTTGCCATGAAGACCCTGAAGACTCCACCTTTGGATGAAAGCAGCCGGTGGCCATGTCCCCAACCCCTTGCCAAAAGAGAGCACAGGCCAGGACCTTGGGAACTGCTCGAGATGGCTCAGGTGTCCAACCCTGGCACAAGGCCAGATGGCGCAGGCATTGCTGCACAGAAGGTCCAAGAGGGACTGGGACCCTGGGAGGTGCTTGAGGCAGCTTGGGTCTCCAATCCCAGCATAGTGCCATCACCGGTGCAGACACCACTGCAGGGTGAGTCATTGTTGAGCCAAGGGCCACTGGAATGGGTAGAGGGAGGTTCAGGCACCAGTTCCCACTGCCAGTTATGAGGACCTGTGGACAGTGCAGGCTCTGCAGCACAGCAGGCCTGTACTGGAGCCCCAGCCCTGGGCATGCATGAGGTGGCCCAGGCACACACCCTGCTGAGAAGGCTGAGCCATCCGGGCATGTGAACAACCCATGCACCCCACATGGGGACTGAGACAGAGCACCTGCTACAGCAGCTGCTTCCCTAGCCGGGGACAAAACACCAGGAACCCTTGCTGGACCCCTGCTTGCTGGGAAGCATGAGTTCTCAGGGAAGGGGTTTCCCACTGGGAAGGGACACAGTGGATAGCCCCATCAGAGCGGGTTTAGGCTAGAGAGAGAGAGACTCCTCTAGGGGAGTGGGGCTTTGGGAATTACCACGCCTTATATTTTGGAGTCAGTCATGGCTACAGAGAGCTTTCTACATGCTTACCATGCAATAAATATAATCTCTGTACCTGGCCTCTAGGATTAACTAGTCCACCATGAGTTTTCTTCTGCTCAGCCATTTCCAAACATCAAGTTTACAGCAGAAGATTCTTGTTAAGTTCACAAATGAACAATATTTCACCTTGCACTCTTGAAATCCAATTACATATGTTCTGAGCCCCCTCTGAATTGGCAGTTCCTCCCAGCTTTGTATAACTGCCAGATTTTATCATTTTATCAATTTTAGCCGATTTTGGATTTTAAACTTCATTGCAGAAAAACAAGGAAGTTTTTTATCTCCCTGCCTGCCATGCAACACCTCCAGGGAAGGAATTCTACCTGATCAACACATCAAAGAGCTACTCAATACAGCTCACACACTCTCATGGACCCAGAGGGACAGCCTTCCATCTTCAGCTTCCTCTGTGCAAAAATTAAGTTTATTTCCTACCTATGGGGACTGTTTTACCATCTCATACCATCTACACTTTTCCCAGAGCCTGACGAAGGGACTTTGATCCCGAAAGCTTGCAGAAAAGGACAATTTTCTTGCCCATTTTCCAGCTGATCTAATAAAAGGTATCATTTTGGAACCAAGAGTTCTAGTATTTTGTATAAGATTTTATCATCACATTTGCAATTTTTGTGCAAAGCTCATTAATGTAAACATTTAAAAAACTGACCCCAAAACTGATTCAGCAATAACTGGTATTTCCCCTCCTAACCCCCATTTTCTCTAGCTCATTAACAAAGTCTTGTTAATAGCTTTATTGCAGTGCAGATAGGTAAGACCCCCTGCATTTCCTTTGTCTACTCTAAAGCATCAGTTATTTTATCAAAGAAAGTTATCAGAACATTTTGTCATCCCTGTAGTTGCTCACATCACTCTTTCCCCTCCTGAAACATATTGTTTCTTATTCTACAATCCTATAGGACCACCATCTTGATAGATTTATTAAAAATGTGTGCTACTAGAGGTGTGAGGTTTGCTTACATCTTGGTTGCAACCATTTCCATCTCCATACCCTCAATTATCCATCTTGTCTTTACCTCTATATGCAACATCATCCTCCTTAATAAAAATTGAGGCATACCTAATTTATCCTTAATCTCTGTCCCATTCTCACTCTACAGTGGCCCCTAATCTTCTTTTCTCATTTTGTTTTTATTTATATGGCTGAAGAGCCTTTTCCTATTTGCTTTAATATGCGTTACAAGTTCTAACTCAGCTTGACTTTGGCAATTATCACTATACTTTCTGAACTTCCAGGCAACTTTCTTTACTAATCAGTCCATTTATCCATTCCTCATAGATGCCATGCTTATTCTTTATATCTTTCTTGAGCTGGGTACTTATGCACCTAGGAGTGGAGCCCCACTTCTGAAGATCTTGCCCCTTAACTTATGGCACAGATTCTGGTTTTAGATTACTTCATAAATTCCTTTCAGATACTGTTCATCTTTTTCACAGGGCATTTTCTTTCACAGGACATGATACAGTTTTACTTCACCACCAAAATTTTGCTTACAACTTAAACACCAGAACTGGTTATCTCCTTTTCCAATTTTGATCTTTTTTAAACAATACCTTTTCCTCGTTCCTGTCAATGTCTAGATCAACTGATTGCAGCCATTAGTTTGATAACTACACAATGGACTCTCACTCTGAACTCAGCAAGCAGAAAGTCACAAACCTAAATTAAACTGACTGTGGCACAATAGATTGCTCTCTGGTAATCCTAACATAATGGATGGGCTCTCTTGGCATTGGCAAGGGAAGTGGACCTCAGCTTTAATTAAAAGTTTATGGAAATTGCTGATCCACAGTGTCATTCCTCAGCACTTCTGCTGAAGCTGCAGCCTCAAGATTAACATGGATTTGTTCTCTAGAATATATTTTAAAATTAAACACAGTTTAATTGTGTTCTTTATGACAAAGTTTCATTATTGTTCCACCTCTGCTGTCAGCTTTCAGTACATCTCTCACTTGGCATTACCCAAGTCCTTCTCAAAGCAATTCTTTAGAGTCTGGTTCTCTAGAGTAATGTTTCTCAATATTTTTTTACTCAAGGCACCCCTTGTTAGACTCAAGGCCCAACCCTAGAAAAATAGTAGGACAATTCTTCTGTTGCAGAGAACTAAGAAAGGAGAAAGATAGGTCCATTTTTTTAACACTATGAATTCCTATTTGAAATCTCTAGGTTTATCTTGTGAATCAAGTTTGCATACTGCTTACATGGAATGGGAATCAGAGGCACCCTTGGACAGATCTCAAGGCACCCCAGGGTGCCACAGCAGCCTGATTGAGAATCACTGCTCTCAACTGTGATCTGGAGTTGCTAATTCCTTCTATTGGATCCAGAGTTAAGGTAGAATGGTGATGGACATGAGAAAATATTTATGGCAGCTTTTAGGAATAAAACTGATTTACCTTGATGTTTATGACATGTTCACCTATTTGGTATCTAAGCATATCTTAAAAAAGGCTTCCAAAATTTTACCCTGTAGCTTGAGCACACAAAAATATTCTAGAAATTCTCTTGCATGTAGAGTCAACATTTAACATGGGAAACTTTCATAATTCTGTCAGCTGGGCAATATTAAGACATTTTGAGTGTGGTATATTCTGAAGCAATTACCAGTAATTCATATTTGTCAGCAAATCTTGTCCATGGTATTTGATTATTGTGAGTCTTCTGACAATGTAAACAGTGCTTATTCACTGAGGATACATTTCAGTTTTCACCTTTTAAAAAAATAATGAAGTATAGTGGAGCTCATATTTTCCCCATAAAAATGTGTCTCTGGGGAACACAGTTTATTTTATTATATAGTTCATTTCCCAGATCTCAATAAGGCAGAAATTATTTGTACACTAATATAGATTACATATTTTGGGCCTCCATTGAGCATCATCTGTTAATACACTTTGGACACATCTACACGAGATCCATTAATGTGCATTAGCTTAATTTACTGCGCAGTAAAGGCACGCATCTACACATTTGTGACCTTACTACACAATAACAATAGTTAATTGTGACTAAATTTGATACCTGCATTTGCAAGGTAGGTACAATTAGTTAATGCACAGTAATGCACGTGTAGATGTGACCTGACACTAACTTTAGTGCTGGGTCTGCCCAGCCACTAGGGGGCTGGCCTGAACCCAGCCCCAGGGCTCCTGGCAGGGCACCTTTCCTGCTCCAGGGCTGAACTGCTCTCTGGCACCCCCTTGCTGCAGGATATAAAAGCTTGCAGCCATTTTGTGCCTTGGGGCACACTGCACAGAAGCCTGCTGGAGCCTGTATACTCCTCAGGAACAGTGCAGGCCTCGTGTACCCCCCTGGACAGGCCACAGGCTACCTCTGCCTGGCCTGTCCCCAGAGCTACTTCTTGGTGACAGGTGAGTGTTGCAAAGGGCTGCAGCTTGCTATACCCCTTGCCCAGCCCTGAGATCCTCCCAGGGCTGCTGGGTGGCTGTGTTTGGCAGCAGGGCCAGCACCTTATCCCTGATGCTGCTCACCCCCAGCAGTGTCTCCTGTCTTTGCAGGTGCTGCAAAGTGCCTTTGCCACTTGGCTCCCAGTCCCTGGCCATACCCCTGTGCTGGGCAGTGCTATCAGCTGTCCAGTGCTGACATCACAGGGACAGCTACGCAGGAACCCAAAAAGCTGGCACAGGCCATCATGTCAGCAATTTCCTCCCCATTGAGCCCCAGCCCCACCCATGTGCGCATGCTCCTGCTGACCTCCCAGGCCCCAACTGGACCCGGGAGGAGGTTGGTGACCTCATGATTCTCTGGGGTGGTGCCAACATAGAAAGGCAGTTCACACAGGGCAGGCACTCAAACACCTACATTTATGAGGTCCTGTCAGTTGGGATGTGGGAGCAAGGGCACTCCCAATCAGTATGGCAATACTGCATTAAGCCTTGTGAGCACAGTGGATGGCTATGACCAATTATAATCATTATACCCAAAATCATGGCCTTTATGCAGGAGCTGACCCATATTTTGGTGCCCTGCGACCCAGGGCACACTCCTGCAACTGTCACCATCAGGGGTGGCCTGCCTGAGCCCCCACCCTGACACCACCAGTGATGTCATCAGAAGAGGGGCCCTTGGGCCTTCAGCACCTCACTCTGCCCTCCTCCCCAGTTGCTGCATCCACTGTCAGCTCAGGGAGCCCTGGCCAGTGCCTGCCTCACCCTTGGCACAGCCCCAGATGCAGCCACAAGGAGCAGCCAGTAATGTCACTACCGGCCAACTGTAGCAACAACTCCTCCCTGGGGTGGGGTGAGGCCCTGGCCAGGCACCAGCCCACTGCACACTGTGGGCTGTAGACATCAGGTGCAGCCAGTTGCCCATGCCAATGGGGAGGCCCACACCAAGCTGCTAGCCTCACCAGCCTGAGACAAGTGGTAAGTCCCTCACCGTGGGGACTTTCCCCTTCCCCAGCCCCTAGTCCTGACTCCTGCCCCCACTCCCTGCCTGGCCCACCTGCATTCCTCTTGCTTCAGGTTCCCACCATCTCCCCAGCACTCAGAGAGGTAGGACACAGTTGAGAATTTTATTGAGCAGCCTGTGTCCCTGCAGCTGGGCGGGCATGGGCCTCTCACCCCCCAAAGAAAGTATCAATGCTGGCAGCAATGTCTTCCTTGTATGCATACACATGCACATGGCAAGGAATACAGAGCCCCAGGCATCAGTGGAGAGCAGATACCCCAGCTGCCTGCAGGTAAGTCTATGGGGGGGGGGGCAGATTGTGGCCTCCATGGTGAGAGAGGGAGTGGGGCAGAGGCTGGGCTGGAGGCACTGTTCAGCCAAGGTGGTGCATGGGGCCCAGGGCTGGGTGAAGAGAGGGACAGAGCCATGGGTGGCTCATCCAGGGGGTGGAGGTTGGCTCCCTGTCACTGTGCACACTGCCATGGAGGGGGGCATGAGGGAGGCATGTGGCCCCCAGATTTGTGTGTGAGGTGGGGGAGTGTGGGCTGCCCTCTCTGGGTTTGGGACTCCCACCCTGCTGTCCTTCCCCTAGGAGTCCCGTGCTGTCTCCGCTGCCATGATGAGGTGCCCACTGCCTACCCAGAGTTGTGTGGAGTTGTTTCCCCTGCTGCTGCTGGATGGGCAGGGGGCACCTTGCCAAGGCAGCATGGCTGGCACAGGGCTCCCTAGGGGAGGACAGCAGGATGGGAATCCCCAAGCCCACAGCCTGCATCCTCCCTCACCCCTCACAGGTTCCACTCAACTCTGCTCCAGCTATACCGCAGGGGTAGGGGGAGTCATCTTAGCCCCCCACCACCACCACCAAAAAAGGTGGCAGCTATGCATCCCACCACATCTGCTCTGGTTCACTTGGCAACATTTATTTATTACCAAAGATCAACCTAAAAGCTTATGAAACCACTCAAATGTAGAAAAAAAATTGCAATTCAAAATACAAAAAGTAGAAAACCTGTATCTTGGCCAGTTTTATAGCAACTTGGTAATCTACAAGAACCACTGGATTTGAGCCACTGGGCTTGAATTAGCAGAACTGACTAGAATTTGTGTCAGCACCACATCAGCTGTCCATGAACATACATTCTAGTCAGTTCTGCTAATTCAAACCCAATGGCTCAAATCCAATGGCTGTTGGAGATTACCAAGTTGCTGTAAAACTGGCCAAGATACAGGTTTTCCACTTTGCAGAAAAAAACATTAGTTTTTTTCTATATGTAGAAAAACAGAAAGTTCTGGAATTTCCAGAAAACTGAAAATTCCAGGGTAAACAGAAACAAAAATCTGTCCCAGAGTGAGACAGTCTAACTGTGGCTCTCAAAACTTCCACGCTATCTCATGCAGACCCAGAAGCCTATATTCTGAGCAGACCAGGGTCTCTCATAGCTTGCAAGATAGCTATGTGCTCCCAGACTCTAACAGGTCCCAGCTGAGGTTCTCAGATTTTCTAGGCCTTTTATTGCTTAGCCTGGAGCTTCAATTAGGCCAAGATTATCTCTCAGCTTCACAACAAGAATCCTGAAACTCCTGGCATGGCTGTCTTTAGAGCCCTGATTAGAGTCAGGCCTTGCAGAGTGCCAAGACTCCCTGATTTATGGTAGGATGCTTGGAACAAATGCCATGGCTGATTTACCCTGGAGTCATAAAACATGAAAGCAATTTGGGACTTCACCAGGATCCATGCCCTTCACTCAGTGAAAGTGATCACACCTGGTTGATATATTTTGTTTTCAATAAATCATCATTTTTCAACAAAACCATGTAATTGGAAATTTTCTGATTAGCCCCATCAGAGACTGTTGCACATCTCTCTGGACTATAAAGACCCAGTTATTTTCAGCAATTGCTCTCAGGGACCCTGGTGATTCATGGTAACAAATTCACATTCACAAACCCCTTCCTCCATATCTTCAGCATTTCTTTCTTGTTTCAGCCTTATCACTAGGACTTGTTGCAAATGTTCTGGTAAAGCTGTTTCTCAACAGAAAAACAGATTTCAAGCTAAATAGGTATTTTGTGGAAAAATTTTGCTTTTTGTAGAAGATAATTTTATATTGAAAATTGAACACCTGAAAAATAGTATTTTTTTATTCTGAAATGCTTGTCTGGATGTCTGAGAGCAGTGAAAGCTCAAGTATCTCAGGGCCTCTATATGTCACAAACTTATAAATGTCAGGCAGCAGTGCACACTACATCCTTATCTGGAAGTAGTATAAAAATGTACGCACATGGCATAGGCTAATACTACTAAGTTGGTGATAATTATCCCACCAACATGCTAAGTAGCTCAACACATCACCATGCAAATATGACATTATATTTGGTTGGAGAAATAGAGCACTGTCCAGTATAATATGTCTGTGGTATAGACATCATTTGTGCTTCCATTCTACATAGCTGAACAACATCTCCACTGGGGCCATAGAGCCACATGACTACCAGGATGCATTACCACTCCACATCCAAAGGAGGGAAACATTGTGCATCATAGATGGTACAGTCTGACAAAGGAGACTAGCCTATCCAGGGGCAGGCAGTTATTTTGGGCAGAGGGCCGCTCACAGAGTTTTGGCAAGCCATCAAGGGCCGCATGACAGGCAGCCAGGGGCAGACAGATATTAATTTTCTAAGTTTTTTAGGGGCCCGTGGGCCACATAGAATGGCCTGGTGGGCCGCATGTGGCCCGCAGGCTGCTTTCTGCCCACCCTTGCTATAGATTCAGGGTTGGAAGGGATCGAGGTTCATGTAAATTAACAGAGCTAAATGTAAGAGAATGGGATCATGAGCCTTACAACTCAGTAAACCATGGCAGTATTTCAGAATTGAAACATTTCACATACAGGCATTTCAGTTATAAATTTTTTGCAAGAATTAAAATATTTTTGCAGAAAAATCCCCTATTTTCTGGCCATCGTTACTTATCATCTGATCACATCCATTAATCTCCCACTGAGAAATTCCCCTGAAACCCTGCTATACTCATTCTATACTGTCAGGTCCTTATCTGCCTCCCAGGTCTCTAATATACAGTCCTGTTTTGAGTGGTTGGGATTTTTCACAACTTATTTGCTGTTCACTCCTGTTCTTATTTGAGTTGTCCTGCTTATCTAGAGCTTTCTAGCTCCTCTCCTAAGCTTACAAATGTTTTACATAAAGATACCAAGAATCCCATATAAAAATCAGATGCAGTATATAAAATATAGCCTGGAATTTATATATTACATTTTGTTATACAGATTTGGTCAAGGCTTTAGTTTAGCCAGTGCAAATCCAAAAGAGCTGGTTCTGCAGTCCACAGAACACTCTGGCCCCACTCCCGTAAACCATGTAAGCATTTGCTTAATTTCCCTGCACCCCAACTCTTCATGTGCTTAAATGAAACAGACTTCTCACTTAAAAATTAAAATTAAGTATGTACTTATGTACTTTGCTAGATCAGCCACTGAACTGCAATCTTGAAGGACTGAGCTGAAGAAGATAAATCCAAGCCTATTTGTTATTCTTCTAGTAACATTCAAAAGTCCACACTAAGGAGGAGGCCCCATTGTACCGTTCTGGGAAATATCAAAAAACCAGTGTCCTTCCTTTTTGTTATTCTTAGTTTCAAGAAACCCCTCAAAGAGGCCAAATCATAGAAAGCAGTAAAAATGGCCCCAGTTAAGAGTTCTGTACGTGAATGGGACTTATTCTTTACCATGAATAGGAACAGCCATACCAATGTGATTCAATGGAAATAAATAGGACTAATATGTAATAGGACTAATATCACTATATAAATTGGTCTAATATGACTAAATAGGACTAATATCTAATCTCACCACTAGGGAAAATAATGCACAGCTATAATCTTATACACAAATGTGAAATGTGTAGTATTCAATAGCTTCAAAAACTTTCATATTAATTTCTCAGGTACAACCACCTTATGACTGAACACTGATCTGTAGTAACAGTTACTGATAACAGTGATTTATAATTTTTCAGTTTTAGCTACAATACACGTTTTTGTTTACTTATATGTAATTTATGTCTGCGTTGATATAATTGCAATTTAAATTTTAATATTAGGCAAGCTAACATTAAAATGTTATCTCTTTATTAAAAGGGTCGTTACACACTATATTTCACCATCACTTAACTTTTAATAACTGCTCCAAAAATATCATTAAAGGTAGTTTAGTTTTATTTGAACACTGTGTATGTTTTTAGTGATGCAGCACAAGAGAGGTTTAAAAGGAAATTGACTACAAAAGGATAGTAAAGCACACAGATTAGTTGATTTTCACTATTCAATGTAATGGAAATGAAAGAAAAAAAGCCATCAAATGTTAGAAATAAATCAGCTTCTTAGAATTCCATGAATTATTTTACTTTAACAATTTAATGTATTGGTATCAAAGACCAGTAATTATTTTAACTGCACATTTACCTGACAGCATTGCTTTAATAATTAATCTAGATTTGGAAAATTTTCAGTACATCTAAAACAAAAAATCTTGAGGACAATATCAGTTTGAAAAACCAACACCAGGAGTTACGAAGTTTTACAAGGTATGTATCATGTGCTAATCACAAGCATGAATTAAGGCAGGGGGCAGGAGATGTGTAAATAGATTAGAAGCCCTTTCCAAATGTTAGTTCCTGAAATCACTACATCTTCCTTCAGACAAACTATGTCACTTGTGAATTTTTCAAGACCCTTTATAGGAAACTGTTCTCAACAGTTCAAATCTAATAAACACAACACTGCCCCTCTGCTTGAAAGCTCCCAGATTTAGTCTTATAAATGCAGTGGGATCATCTAAAAGCAAAGCCTAACAAATAAAGGTTTATACAACCTGTACTGTGGAATCCTGCCACCTCATAATAATGACCCCGTTTTGAACACACTTTTGAATTAGTGAGTCAATGAACATACACAATTAAAAGCAAGGAAAAATGTATCACAAAATATACTTCTTTCACTTAATACTATTTTGGTATGATTTATACAAATACTTCATAATATGCAAATATATGGGCTGAATGATAGATTTTTTTTTTAAAAATAACGTAATATTAGTCATCTAAAATCCTCCAGCACATGCTAGCAAGTGTCTGCTGTGAGATGGGTAGTAACTACCAATTTTTTTATACACTTTAGTGAAGTCTTACTGAAAAATATTCTCTCTCTTCATGTGAATAGATAATACAAATGTATGTGTGTCTGTATACATACAAACCTAAATACCATGAGCAAACACAATATACAGCTTGCACTTACATAGTCAGAAATCTTTATGAATACTCTGTGTTAGAAGCTTTAACAAATGTTGCAGTAAGGACTAAAATCTATCACCCAACTTTTGCACAAAGATCAAAGTGAAGTTGCTTTTCTTGTCAGACAAATAAAATGCACTTAAAGAAAAGCATTATAATTTTTCTTTTAATTTTCAATCCCTACCTTTTCTTTACACACTCCAGTCGTTACTGGTACCACAGGCAGTGACATATAGACAGGGAAGGGACATGACATACATAAAGCAAACAGAAACTGAACAAAACACAAGACGACGGCATTTACAATCCAGCTGACAAAGCCAGTCACTTCACTTTAAATAATGTGGCAGGCAGCAAAAATATAGTAATTACGAGAATTTCATTTTCATTAACTAATAAACCAAGGAAAACAATTTAAGTATCTGAATGTCATTTTTCAAATGAAAATAAACTGTAAACATTTGAATAACATCACAGCAGGGATAATATACCTAAGGAAACCTATTGAAATATGCTAGTGAATTCATCCTCTTCTATCACATTAAAACTGCAATTGACTGTAAACCTCCTACCACTCTCCACTGAGACTTTAATTGTAAAGATTCCTGTTACATATCATATTAGAATTTAGTTAAAATTGTAGAACACATTATTTCCAATCAGACAGCCAACCATCACTCACAAAGATTTTTAAAAAGGTGATTAATAATTCATCTCAGATAAGGAAAAGATCTATATTTATACCATCTTCTCAGCCACCATAAACTACCTGACAATTGTTCAGTAATGATGCCCAGTAAATTCTTTAAAATGGTAATTTGTCATTCTGTCACTTCATTTGTGACCTAAAATTCCTCACTTGAGGCATCATCAAATAAATTAATCACTTTCCAGGATCCATTTCTCTGTTCTGCACGTTATTATGCCCAGGCTCTCTTGTGTTTCTCTTCATTTACATATATTTAATGGCTCAGCAGTGGTTCACTATGGCACATAACGCACACATCTCATTACAGGTGAAATATTCTAACTGCCACTATCACTGGGAAAGAAAATAACTCTCCCAATTTAATTTTCCTGATGTAACAAAACCATGATTCTTCACTATGAAATGTTGATGCCATCCATCAGTCACAATCAATAAAATCATCATAGAAGTACGCCTTCTTTAGCATCATCCCTTCATACTGGTATTATTTGAGGGAGGTAATTAAACTCATAAGATGTAATGAATGTAAATGAAGAAAAAACCTTCATATTCTTCTTCTAACTACGCTTATTTTAGTGCTCTGATTTAAAGTATTTTTACATCTTACAATCTCTGAAATACACAAAGCCCTGAAGGAAAGGCATCAGAAGTACATTAGGCATCAATCAATATCTATAACGACTAATTAAAAGGGAACATATTTTAACATTAAAAGATACCAAATGCTGTTATTTATAGATTTTTCACTTAAAATGATGCATTCCCTTTGGACTAATATATTTTCTGTCTTGCTGAAATATAGCTTGTAGTACACTAGTTTTAGATACTGTTGCTTTCTTATGTCAAAAAGCAATCTAATCTACCACAAAATTGTGTACATGTGTAACGTACTCCAGTTCTACAAAGGATAGAGTAATAATTTCAATGTATTGTGCGTGCATTCTTGTTATGTTGGCATAACTTGGAGTACCCAAAAAAACAGTTTCTCAGACAAACTTTGTATGATTCTCTAAAAAGACTTCTGCAAAAATATGCAAGTATAGTATGCATTTTTTAAACAACAAGAGACATGATCTTTTTTTAGCTGTTTCTACCAGTCACAAATATCTTCATAAAATAGGTTTAAACTTAGACATAAAAAGGTTATTGGAGAAGTTTTGGTTTTTCGGATTTTGTTTGCTTTCCTTTTTCTTTTCTAAGTAAACCTGCATGGCATAAACGCTGCCTGTATTTTACACCTATAGCAAGCAAACACACACGCACAACCAGCTCTCCCAGTCTCTTAAACTAAATGGATCCAGGCAGATTATTTTGTTCATTTTATGATACGATGCTAGACATAGTCCAAGATCACAAAGTACCCCTTCCCTAGGTGTATAATCTGAAGCACATGCCAGAAGGACATTTTATTTGAATGAGAAATAATCCCCAAAATAGTTCAAAATCATTCATTTTAGATATTGTTTAAACAAAACAAAGAAAATAAAAATGGCAGATACCTCAGAATAAAATATAAGAGAAAAGGAAAAATGGTTAATGGCATTGCTGTACAGCTGTTTGACATAACTGTGTTGCTGACAAGCCACCCACAGTACTCTACCTCCTTACCTGATTAATTGTCATAAAAGTTATCTTTTCTTTCTTTCTTTCTTTAGAGGAAAGCATATTTTGGGACCCTTACTATTCACATTAGAGCTGAAGTAGACTATTAATCTGAAGGAAATACAAAAGGCACATATGCCCCAGTAACTTGACCTAACTAACTAAATAATAGTATATATGTTGCTCAGTACACTATTAAAATATGTGTATTACCTTACACATAAGGGTTGAGTTCTAATTTACAGAGAAGTAATAGTTTGAACAAGACTGGCAGAGTTGGATGAGGTGCTGGGTACAGACAGAAGTGCAGCTCCTAGCTGTAACTGCGAACACTTTGCAGGAAGTGTTCTGAGCTACAATGATTCCCCAGACCAAACAGAAGTTCAATGTTGGTCCAAGGAGGAGGAGAATCTAGCTGCTGACTGGGAGCCTGCCGCTGGTTTTCCTTAGCAATAACCCCTCCTCTATCCCAGCCTGTCCCTGTTTCAGAATGGGAGGGGGAAAGGGTGGAAAGCGAGCTCATTCAAGGACTTCCCCAGCTGGCACTGGAGGGTGGGGGTGGGTGAATTGCACCCCCCCCCAACTCAGCGTGCAATTCACCCACCCTCAGGAGGCTCCAATATACCCAACTCTACCTTCCAGCTGGGGCTGAAACCCCCCCAGACTGAACTTCCTCCACTCCCTTCCCCTCCTCCAATTCTAAAAACAGCAATAGATTCTTGTGCATAGGATCTGTTATGTGAGGTTTATAATAAAGGCAGGATAACAGAGGCCAGGTACAGACATTAGACTTTTACTGGTCTGATTAGAAACTGGTCATACCCATAAAAGGACAGAAGTTCAGCATACATAGACTGGTTTATAAATGGCAGAACCCAATCTAAGATTTTGCTACCTCCCCTCACCAAAAGATGAATGAAAGTTCTGTTCACTACTGATCTAAACTACACTGCTTACTGAAAACCACATAACTTAAATCAATTCTTCCTCAAGTTTTTTGAATGTCTGTACTTAGCCAGAGAGAGATAAAAAGGGAAGGTATAAAAGAGAATTTTACTCTTAATAATTGCATTAATGTGTAACTCTAAATGAAACCGAATGATAATATGAAGGGTTCAAAAAGGACCAGTAGGAATAGGATTTTTATTTTTAAAGTAAATCTTTAGGAAAGCAGTTCCAAACCGGTATAGGATAAAATTCCAAAAAAGGGAGCAAAAAACACTCAAACTGAAGATTTTGGTTGGAGTGCATCACTGATGAAATAGAAACACTCCTGCCTGAACAGGATGGAATAAGAAACAACTGCTTGAAGCAGCATTGACATGACAATAAGGATTCTTCTAAAGTGGCATTCAGTAACCTTAATTTAATTATCTGCAGACTTTAAAATGTGAGGACTTTTGTAAATAACTGATTTAAAAAAAAAGAAAGAAAGAAAGAAAGAAAAGAACTGATTCTCACTCCTACTGTAAAAGGGATTCCATTGTGCCTCTGTAGAAATCCATGACAATGCAAGCACCTTACTCTAAAACATGAGTGCTAGATTCTGTCTCCAACAGTTTAGCTACATCTCTAGCTGAGATTTAAGTGCAATTAGTGCATAAAGCACCTGTCCCAGAGCATGCTGGGTTTTTTTGTAGAAATTCACAAACAGACAGAATTGTCTGCTGTGAATAATGCTTTTCGAGTTCTTTTGGTCAGTGGCTATGTATACTTCAGCATTTTTCTCCTGAGTAGTGTCCACTAAATATATGAGCACTGTACCACCTCTTGTATATTTTGCCAAAACTGGATTGAGTGGAACTGACAAGCACAACTAACTCATTCTAGATTTCCTCTATATTTAGTAATACTAAGATTCTGGGGTGGAGGAAAATAAAACTAACCCTTGAAATACTTATTTTCTTAGCTGTATGTGTTGTGCAATCAAATGCATTTATTAAAAATTCAGTTCTCTATTTCTTGGCACTATTTTCCTAATAGAGGTGATAACTAATAAATATATAGCTGCTGTCATTAATGCCTTGATGCTAAGAGTTGGTTGCTTTCTCTGCACATGTCGTTAACAGCAATGGGGCAAGACACTAGCACTGGGGAGTAAAATAAGAAATTAACTGTTATAGAGAAATGCAAATGTTAATGTAACGGTTCTATTGGGTAGTTACAATCTGCCTCCTAATACTCTGTTCTAGTTATCACTTGATGAGGAACTCTTTTCCTTTCTGTCCCTAACTCAAGTTGTTTTTTCATGTGTGCTTTTAAAAGCTGTCATGTTTCCCTCCAGAGGTGATTGGATTTCTGCACAGGGTGAAGTGAACCCTTGTATATCCAGGTCCCTTCTACAGAGGTCATTCAACCAAGTTTACAAAGCACGTTCCAACTAGACAAGGCTATGCTTAAACTTATGCAGGGCCCGTGTGTTTCCACAAAATCCATAAGTCAAGGAAATAGTGCCTTCAGTGGTAATATCCCATCTGCCCTTTCCACTTTCAGTGTGTCTGGGGATCTGTAAGTGGACAAAGCGACTATGCATTGCCTACTCATGTTTATATGACGCTCATGTTCATTTAGTAATGGGTGGCTATTTAAAAGCCTAAACTAACCCTAGCTTGGGGCATACTATATTTTCATGAACCCTATTTGAGACAATGGTCTCCCTTCATAAGAGAAGAGGCTGCCACCCCACAGCTGCACAAGCTATACTGTGGCCATACTGTGGCAACCTTGACATCACTCAGCCACACAACAGCAAAGAACTATCAACCTAGAGCAAGTGACCCTACCCTCAGACAACCCAAATAACTAATATTTGATACCCAGGACAAGTATATGAAATCCATGTGACTGAATATATATCTATATGCTACAGTACATTGTCAAGGTACCCAAATAACTCAGGTACAAAAGGCATCTAGTTACAACAACATGGAGTATAGCAAAATAAATAACCCCACATGGAGCTCCATGGCAGCCATAGCCACTTTCCAGTACTGGGGCATAGCCTCAGGAATGATTCAAACCAAAGTACAGCACTGGGCACTTCCAGTATGCATGCAAGTAGGAATCATTTATTTCTCCCCAGTCCAATTAGAGAGACAGCTTGCTCAGAAGGCAGAACAGAAATGCTCTCTTAGGGTATATACAAGAGGTGCTACATTTAGATCAACTTAAATGTCCAATCAGGCAGGCATTCAGCAGGCTTAAATACCCCATAAAATAGAATGCCTGATCACAGTAGCTTACCTAAGGAAGTGCATTAACTTAGATTAAGATCAGGTTAACCTGATGTAGGAAAGGCTTAATCCGATCTCTTGAACGTCTGCTCATGTTTACAGCACAGCCCCAGGGCTGGAAAAGCACAGCCACTCACCCCAATCCTGGTGCATGGCTAAGATATCAGGATATTTTTAGACATCCCGCCACCGGGCAACCCTTCCCCACAACAAACCTGCCAGTCCCCCTGATCCTGCCCACCCTCCCCAAACTAGGGGTGTGCAAAGCAGGCCCTACTTGATTCAGATTCCGCCTGAATCAGGGACAGTGATTTGATTAGTTGATTCAGATCACTGTCCCTGATTTAATTCATCCAAATCCAAATCTGAAGATTCAATGCTGATTCGGAGAATCAGTGATTTGGACATAGACACAGCTTTAAAAGTTTTTTCTATATACCATGAGGTAGCATACGTGCCTTATGATCACTGCGATGCTGGGGCGTATGGAGCATCCCACAGGATTGTGGAGGCCCCTCCACATACTTGGCAGTGAACTCAGGACTTCCAGGTCTGCTGAGGAGTGCACGGGGGACCCCACCCCCTGTGCCTTCCCCGGCTTGGCAATCAGCCACAGGGGGACCCCGGGTGCCCCCCAGACCCAGGAGGCACCAATCGTTGAGCCATCAGGGCACGGGGGGGGGGGGGGCAGAAGCACTCCCCTGTGGACCCAGCAATGGACAGGAACTGCTTCTGGTCCACTTCTGGGTCTGCTGCCAAGCACACTGGGGAGCCCCCCGTGCTTCTGTGAGACACTCCATGCACCCCAGCTACATAGCACTCACAAGCCCCTGGTACCTAGAGGTACATAGAAAACACATTTAAAGCTGTCTCTCTGTCCTAATCTCTGAATCTTTCCGAATCTCTCCGAATTGATTTGGAGGGTTCTGATTCGATTTGGAGAGATTAAAGGGTCCTTGGATTTGATTTGGATTCAGAGATTCAGACACTGAATCAGGCCAAATCTCCACTGAATTGAATGAGGGACCAAAGCTACGCACAGCCCTACCTTAAAACCACCAGCTCACCCGTTGATCCTACCTGCCCCTCATCCCAGCCACAGTTATTTATATCAGTTTCCCAGCACTGCTCCCAGTCTACATTTATGCAGCTCAGATTGAACCACGTGAATGTGAACCAGGTGCAGTAAACAGCTGTATACATCCTTACAGCATCTGGTATCTCTGTAGTACACTTTAATCTGAAATGTAGATGTGCCTTTAGAGTGTATCAGTCAAGTAGTTCAGGATTTAAGCCTCAACTCTGAAACTTTTTGTTAATTTGGACAAGCTACCTAGGCCCAAACTTTCAGATATCAGAAATATGGAAGCCCTATTTGAGACATTTAAAATCCAATTTTCAGAGGTGCCAAGTGGGTGCATCTACGCGTTCATTAATGCCCTTTAGGTAATGAGCATTAAATCTAGTACCTCCTTTGTGAGGTACTAGAAAAATGCATGTTAGCCTATTTTAATGTACATTAGCTAAAGAGGACAGTTTTTTGTGATGCTTTAGTGTGCATTAAAGCAGGTTAATGAGCATTAAAACACACATGTACATGTGCCCACTAGTTTTAGGCACATAAAACAAAAAATGTTCATTCTAAAGCTGGCCACCCCAAAATTTAAGCACCAACATTTCTATTGAAAATTGACTCATCTTCCGTGTCTCAGTGTTTTTTCTGCAAAATGTGAACATTTACACAAATTTACTTATAGGAGTACACTGAGGGCTTATTATTGGTTAAGCTCTCTGCTTACTAAATGTGCTATATACCTACGCAGTATTATTATTGGTATGTAACTACTGCTTTTTTATCATCTTCTTTGTCATGTTCTGGGTTTAGCTCAATAGAAACCATGTATAAACACAAAATGAATTTCGGGTTATGTGTGCATTTTACTGGTGGACTTTAGATAAGGTCCCCTCTATAATATTATATTGCTATCTACTCATGACTTTTGTTTAATTCAGCATATTAACTACTGATGTCTCCTATCCAAACCTACCACTGAGTCTACTGAGATACTGCCTCATATATTATTATGGATTCAGGATCTGTTTTGCAAGTGTTTGCTCTGCCTCAGGAATTCCCATGACCTTTATGAGGTTATGGAATGAAATCCAAACCTCAGTGAAGTCAACAGTAAAACTACTGTTGCCTTCAGTAGGATCAGGATTTTATCCATGATGTTTTTCCTCTTTTGTGTTATTAGGAATTACTATTTATAAGTATTTTTCTCTTTTTCTCAATAACTATTATCAGGGTATCTTAGATATGGGTCCTATGAGATATAGTAGTACCAGCAAAGTCTTCTCATCTGTGTATCCATTTCAGTACTTGTGCTTTACTGTGCCTTATGAGAGGACAATAGCTTACTGTTTCAATTCATTAGGGGGGCCTGTTATTACATGATTAATATTGTAGTCAATACAAGAAAAATGTATTATTTGTAGGCCTATAACATTGTACACATCTTTAAAAATACACAGATATCTAACAGATGCAGAAGTGCACATTGGGGTGATTGTGTTATGATTTCCAATTTAGTAACATTTTTTATTTACGTGAGGTTTAAAGCGAATTTTGTTGCTAATTAAAAGATGTCCATATTAAAAACAGGTACCTTTTCCTCCAAATGCTCTTAGAATCTGTAGTCCCCTCAAAAGTTAATTTTAATGATGTTATACTTGTTACTAAGGGGGATCATGTTATCCTAATACGAACTGGTTTTGTTACTTAAAGAGCTGAATGGCAAAATAAATGCAATGCAATAAGTAGTAACTAAACACAGCTAAGCTATAGGAGGACAAAGAGAGCGCATCTTCGGAAGGCTTATAGGTTTTCATAGATTTCACAGACATTAGGGCCTCGTGAGATCATTGGGTCCAGCTCCCTGCCCAAAGGGCAGGAAGAAATTCTTTTTCCAAATAAGATAAAATTTGTCCTACCTTTATTAACAATGGTAAGACACTTCTTCATAGACTGGATGATGTACTCATCAGGACTAGGGTTCAGGGTATGTGGAGTTACAATTCTATGGATCATGGGCGACTGGTGCCTCTTGAGTTGGGGGCACCTACAGAAGCCAGCGGCGGTGGCGGGGACAGGGCTGGCGAGCACCCGCAGAAGCTGGTGGTAGCGTCGGTGGTGGGGATGGGGTGCTGAGCACCTGCAGAAGCCACCAGCAGCATCAGGATTGGGACAGCCCTGCCAGGGGGGGCACATGGCCCCTCATGCGCCCCCACCAATTGCCTATGCTATGGATAGCTGTAGCAATTAAACTGAAAGCTTTCTCACACTGATTGAAGCATTTTACAATATTGTGTTCTCTTCCTCATTAATTTTTACTTATAAAAATGTATATTGTTCCATCAAACATGAATAAAATGACAATAAAAGGTCACCCCAACATTCTCACAGGAAATTATCTAAACCATCTTAATTCTGTCCTCCTCTTTCAAACACATCTGAAATAGATAACCGAGGAATAGCTAGTGAATGTCAATAGATTCTGGTTTTATTGCACCAAAGTGGGATGGAGACTGGTTCTGGAGATAGGTGTCCTCCCCTGAGACTGTCCTACCTCTACCATCTTCAGGTACAAATCTTTGCAGATTTTCTATTGAACTTCCGAGATGATTTTGCCACTGCAAGATAACACATGAAGAGAGAGAGCACACAATTTGATACCCAAATCTGAAATCATTAAAGATTTTATAGATCAAAACTAATATCTTTAAGTCTACCCAGAAAGTAGTCAGAAGTCAGTGGAGAGTTTGAAGCACTGATTAAAAATATCCACAAGTAAACACAGCCAAGCAGGTGGGCACCAGCATTCTGCACTGTGTGGTTTTGTGAGTGGCCTTGGGTATCCCTAAGTAGACCATACTACAGTAATGCAGTGTGAACATGATAATGCAAGCATAATATCTGACAGAACAGTCTTAATGCCAGTAACAACAAATGAACACGTGCTCTAAGTCACTCCAGCTAATATTCAAAACAGCCAAGAACTCCTCAGTCGTAAGCACTGGTAACAAAGGGTAAGTAATAATTCCTCAAATAGTACCTCCACCAATTCCTTTGACTAACCAGCATCACCTATGTCTTAAGAGGTAAGCCTCAGCCCTGTATTTCATATTTATTCACACTTCAATCTAAGCCAGGCAATGCTAAAACTAGTTGACTGTACTCCTCAGGTCTAATGAAACAGAGATGTAACAGAGCTTCGACATACTGATGGTGCAGCACTCGAAACCACCTCACTATCTCCCATAGCAACCTCACATACACCAAGAACAGAAAGGCTGAGTACACAGACCCTTACCATCCACTGCTTCAGAAAGATCCTAGGGCAGGTTAACAGTCGCCAACACACCACTCTCTTCTTGGTCCCTTCAGAGAGAATAGAAAGAAGTCAAGCAAACACAGCTTGACAACACCACATGATCAGTGTCAACAAGCTTCACACTCAAACCAAGAGATCATCAGGTAACCTAGACACTAAAAAAATTATATAACTCAAAGGACAGATAAAAGTGATGTCCGGTGTTAAGGTTGCCTCAGTTTGCATGTGCATTTATCAAACTGCAAGCTTTATGTGCTTATTCTTTGTCAGGCTGAACTCATGTTGTTTTTTTTCCTTCTCTCTCATTTAATTTTTTTTTTAATTTGCACATACATTTCAACAAAAATCAGCCACTTGAATAAAAGATTAGGAAATATGGGCCATTTTCCCAATGCCATTTTCTTTCAGTTGTTTCAGGTAGCTCTTGTGCCTTCAAAGTTCAGAGCAAGAACTTCACGTTCCAAATCAAGCAAGCAGATCATCCTGGGTTAGATTATCCCTTTTGCTGTCCACATGAAATCCATCATGATTAGGTTAAGTCATAAACCTCCATTTTTTGCAGTTAAAACCTCTTAACATGCCAATCACACTGAATATGCTCCAGAGCATTGAACTGGAGTTTCTGATGGGACAATGATACAGCAGCACTAGCTGTTACCACTTAAGCCTGGCAATTTAGGTGCCATGATAGTCTCTTTTCCGCTAATCGGTGCCAGCACTTTTGTCCTATACTCTATTCCAGCACCAGTACCACAGCAGGGACTAATATTTGGTCCTAGTCTTATCAGTCTAGTTACCTTATTTTGAATAATAAGCTTGTCAAATGTATATGCTATGCAATCCTTAATTATTCAACTACACTTCCCTCCCTTACAAGAAAAAATTCCCCATGATTAACGATTCTCAACATTCACTGTCTAGTAAATACCTATGCAATCCACTGGCAATATGTGCATCTCAGCTCTCTAGTGGCATGGTCCTCATAGCATAATGCTGTTAGCTAAATTGGCTGAAGGCTCTGCTGCAGATTTAAAAATCCTGGATTCCAACACTGCTGATTAGAATCAACATGGTTTCATATGATGGAATTGCTGCTAATATCAGTTGGGTTTTATGAAAACCCAGAAAAGTACTACCCCTTTCCAAGACCAATTACCCCTCTTCCCTGCCCCGGCCCCCCCCTTGTTCCCCTTGCTTTTGATTC
>NW_017729031.1:3635494-3646373 GCF_001723915.1 Gavialis gangeticus | reverse complement strand
CATTCCCCCCCCTCCCCGCCCCCGCCCCCCCCCCCCCCAATACACACACACATACACACATATTAAAGAACATTAGGTCAAATGTCAAACACTCAAAAATTAGAACACACCAGAAAACAACATTGTTTTGAAACCTCAATTTAGCCCTTTTCCATATACACATTATGATATAATAATGAATTATATGTTTGCTGCTATTTGTCCTTCAGGACTTCTTGGTGTAAAGGATAAGTGGTGTACAAAGCATAGCGTTATAAAGACAAAAAAACAATTTTCTTATTTTTAAGGCAATGGGCTGGAACTTGGGACTTTTGAGTTCTATTAATAGTTTTACCTCGGACTCCCAACTGTAATACTGGGCCAGACTGTTATAATGCATAAGCGCAGGGGGACAATTTCAAGTTGCATGGGCAATCTCAGTTCAGGGTTTACCTAACTTTTCAGTGCCTGGCTTTACAGTCTTGGCACTCTTTTAATGTAAGGTTCTGTATGTAGTATGATATATATGATCAGCTAGAACACATAACTGTTTGCCTCAGGACTGTAATCTATACATCTGTAAGTACATTAAAAGCTGACTTTATCTAAAATGCTGGCAGCATCAACATCTAATCGATATGCATGTTCACCACCAAAGCTGACTAGTACATCTGTTCTGTGAAAAAACATACATTCTGCCTCTAGTACAATCAGTGTAATTAAAAATTAACATGCATTAATTGTTAGAGCTGATGTAAACAGCTGATGTTCCACTTAGCCCTGTCTTCTGTACATATCGTTAGGCAAAGCCAAATATTGTTAAGTAAACAGGCAACACTTACAAAAAAATTAGAAAACTAATTCCAACTAAATAAATTGGTGATAGAGCGCAAGTCATACTAAAATAATTGAGATAACTATTAGGCCACTGGACTAACAGAGAGAAAAACACAGAAAACATTTAATTGTTTGAATCTCATTTCACTAAATATATTTTGGCATAGTATAAAATATGATTTGAATGGTGTGTGTTGTATATTTCCATAAGTGCAACATGCAGCACTATGCAATGGAAATAAAAATATAAATCATTTTGATATACAGGTGAAGCAAATAACTTCTAAAATGTTTCATTCTCCACTGACTGCTCTGGTATCTAGTATTCTCAGGAGAAATCCAGGTATGATATGCAATGCTAAAAGGTTTATTTTTTCTTAGATACATCTGCATAATTCCTATCAATACCAATGAGAGATATATGCATGCACCAAGAGGAAAATATACTCCTTAGGAGTTAAATCCTGCTTTTTTATCATTGTTATTTAAATGTCAGAGCAAAATGATTTTTCCATTTTGTACACAAAAAACAAACAAAAACCAGCAAATCTGCTCAGCACTACATATTTCAGAGTCACGGCTTCAGATCACAGTGGTATAGTTAGAGATTGCCTGGGGGGTGTCAGCTGCCTGTACCCCCAGGCTCTTCTTCCCTGGGCTGAGAGAAGCAGCGCTGGGTGCCTCTGTTGTCGATCTGACACTTCTTCCTGAAACTAACTGGAAACTGAAGTTTAAAAGGGCTTTGCCAGGTAAGAGAAGGGCATTCTGAAAATACTGTCCTAATCACTGGATGACACTAATTTTGCTTAGTCACTACACTGGTTTGAAAATCATTTTCCTAGGTTAGGAGTGCAAGTAGCTTACAGAGAAAGCATGTTCAATGAAAAAGGAGTAGAAGAGATTTCAAACTTCTGTGAATGGGTAGCATAAAATGAGATCCATTAACAACCTTCTTTTAAAAGAGGTGTTTCAGCAGCACTTTACAGTAGAGGGCACAAACCAACAACTTTAATTCTGTAATCACAAAGTATGTATGAATCATAGGCCTATTGTGTGTCTTTCAATGACATGGTAAATTTATGAGTGAGAGAGTAATTACTAATTGCGTAGTGGTTTCTTGTCATCTAAACCAATGATAAATTAGTCAAATTAGTTTAGGTCCCAAATTTAGGTTTGGTATCAAAGGTTTCCTTTTTTTGGGGGGGAGGGGGCAGGGAAGGAAGAGGAAAACTATTTAACTAGTATAAGTAGAAATGATTTAATGATTTTTTTAAAGAAAAATTCAGCAGACCCAGTAAGTTTTAGTCTATAGGGTGCAAATCTACCCACCCTTTTGCTTAAGACATCCTGCCTGTCTGCATTTATATATGTCTTCATGACTCTTCCCATTGGAGGAGACGATGAGGGTCAGGTTGCTCTTCCACATCTTGGAAATGGAAAAGGCATTTGTCCTTTCATCTCAAATCTTTCCTGGAAGCCATGGCCATTTACTTTCTGCCTCAACCCTGGCCTTCCTAACAGCATAGCTGGAGCTGTGATGCCTTGGGATTCTTTAATACCAAGTAGTTTCTTACTGTTCCTTCAGTTGGGCATGCAGAATACAGATGGCAGAGTAAGATAATAGTGGCACAGTTATCTTACTAGTATATTTCCTAGAGGAGTAGGAAGAGGAAAACTGTTCAGAAGACTGAATGCCCTAGCTTCACTCTTCTGCAATCTTTGACCTTCATTGCCTAAAGAACCAGCTTGAAACGCTATCATAGAAGTTATGTGGAACTGGCATGGCTTCTTCTAAACCACCAGTCACAGATTTGCCAGGTCTCTTTATAAACAGCAGAGACATCCTTCAAAAAGGAGGCTTTTGTTGCTGGTTTTTATTATTTTTAATTTAAACATCTCCCTGCAATGACATGAACCCAGATACAACTGCCCCAGTACAACTGAAAGTAAGTAGATACTCCATTGTGAATAATGAGTATAGCTTTTATTTTGTTCCATTCTTAGAACTACAAAGTAGTCCCTAGAGATATTTATAATGATATAGTATTTACCAAGGGCAAACTATATGGTTAACACGTGTGAAAATATTTTTAGTAGAAAGGACAAATCATCAGCAAGTCCATCCATATTTGTAGTAACTTTATTCTTGAAGGATTCTAAAGCAAATACAGAAATTTGCCATTGCTGCCAATTATTGGCAGAGAACTACAAATGATGTAAGTCCAGTGTAATTTATAGTATAATCAGACTTTGTTTTGAATAAATATTAACCTTAAAATCAATCACTATAACACATGGAACACACGGTAAAAACAAAGAGTTTGATGAATCTTTACTTTTTTGCTTTATTTTAGCTTTTTTAAGGTAATCTGTGTGGTTCAGGTTTGAAATTCTAATGTAGACAGATCCATGTTAATAGGGCATCTACTCATGCTATTGAACAGTAACAACTAATCTAGTTCATGGACAGGTACTGGCTGCACAGGATAGACTACTTAGGAGTCTAAGAATTCAATTTTTAAGGCAAAAATCCTGGACAGCTCTTCTCCTTTGGAATCCAAGCAAGGGTTCACAATCACTGCTCAGCTGTACATTAATATCAGTCTTAAGATGAACCAAATGAGATCTGATTTGTTTTATTTAATGTCCTAATGGCTCAACTAGTTATGTAGGTAATTACAAATTATGATTTGTCCAACCCATTTATAATTTATAAATATTTATAATAGTGGATAGATTAGCTTTTGGGATTTCTTTCCCACAATGCCCTTGGCTAGAACAGGATTTTCTGACCAAAATGGTTCATATGCTGCTGCTTGCAAACAGGCAATAGATCACAACTAGTAAAGAACTCTACACATCACTGATATCCAACATCAGCAGCTGAAGGAAGCTCTCCTGGCTAATTTTTCATTGGAGTCTCCCCTACAGCCATTTTCTCTGAGAGGGGAAACAGCTGTTTCCTGATTTCTTGCTTCCTGATTCTACTCTCACAAAAGCAATCAATAAGGCAGGAGGGGGAAAAAATCATCTGAAGTTTTTTGTGCCTCCAAAGTATTTGGTGGCCAGTGAAGTTTTTGATTAGTTCAAATTGCCTCTCAATGGGCTTGTTCACAGTAGCAGCAAAACCATGAGAATGCCAGGAAAAAATTGTGCGCTCATTTATGGCTAGTCATGCCTGCTGTGCATGATCATGAATGACAGATATTCACTACTACATTTGAAATCCACTACTACATTTGAGGAGGCAGAAGCAGTATATCATAGTCAGTAGTGAATTCTATTATTGCCTTATCTGGGGCAGAATTTAAAGACACCCTTACACTGCATGATTCACTCTAGGAATTAAGGAGCTAGAGTGGTTGTTCAACGAGAACAAAAATTCAATGTTTTATATTAACTACAAGCAAGTCTTGTTGCCAGAGTTAAACAATGTTGAAACTGTGGCAAGGAAAGGCTCAAGATGCAAAATTTAGGCCAAGATTTGGGCTAGGACAAACATTCAAAAAGCCTGAGCCTTAACTGATTCAAGCTTTGTAGGGTTAGTCTAACCTGCAAAGCGTGAACTGATTTGGAAGTGATTAGACATTCCCTTTTCATTCCAGAAATGCAGGCACATGCCTGCAGTGGCTCAGGCTAGAAGCTGGGGGGCACTAGAGCAGCCCTCTCCTCTGTTCCACAGGTCTGAGCTGAAGGGAATGTGGCCAGGCCCTGGCAGGACACTCTTATTATTCCCCATGCCCCTCCTGAGCAGCCTGGCAAGGAAAGTTTATCACCCCTAACTCAGTGTTTATCAACCCATTAAGAAAACAAAGACTCTCTCTCCATTAACCAAGAGAGCTCTTCTTAAACAGCTCTTCTAAGGAAGTACATTAAGCTACCTGTTGATTACCTCCAAAAAGCTTGTATGCCTTTGTGGTCTCCCACAGCATGGACTGTAACCAGCATCTGGCCTGCTAACTAATGCTGAGGTGTCTATGTAAGGAAGAGGGGAGAGGGGAATAATCCCTGCTTAGCAGGAAGAAGCCAGGCAGATGAGCTCCAGCCAGGGAGCAGAGGGGAGGGGCCAGCCCTTCTGCAGAGCAAAGAGCCCAGAGAGCATGCTGGGATGCTGGGGGTTTACGGTTTATCTTAAACTAGCAAGGGATCAGACATTGCATAAACTGGTTTGAAACAAATCAGTTAAGTCTAATACTGCATTCAACCAGGTTTATCTTAAACCAGTTTCAGCCATTTTCAAACTGGCTTATATGAATTGAACATCTGTTCTGTTACAAGTTTAAACCAGTTTCTGATCACTTAAACCCGGTTTATATGTAATGTGTGTCTCTAGCCCAAGAGAGTCACTAGGATCACAAAGTCAGGGTATTTGGAACCACAGTGTCATTTTTGTTTTTTTGAAGAATATTTTGCAAAATTCTGATCTAAATCAATGTGTATATTTTATCAAACCTCCAAGCCCAGGGAAACTTGAATCCAGACCTTTAGTTTTCATGAGTCACAGAAGTATGTACCATACATCTGAGATAGACACAGTCTTAACCAATCTTAAAAGACCTACTTGTCTACAGCCTTGATTCACTGGAGCAAGTGCATTTCCAAAGTGTGGTGCAATATGCATATGCATATTTTATAACTTCCTAACCAGCTGAGCTAGGTCCTCAGTGGGTGCATATATGCTTTACTGCTCAGTAGACCAAATTACTACGCAGTAGGCATCACTGCCACGCTTACTGCACAGTAATGCACATGTAGATGCTGACTGGGAGAAAATTTGCTCTTGGTCAGCCCTACCACCAGGAGGCCACCTTCAGGCTAGCCCCCATGGTCTAGGACCATGGGGCGGACAGCTTCTGCAGCCCTGGGATGGGGTGTCTCTTTGCCTGCCCCAGTCCCTGGTCCTTAAAAGGCTATGGGAATCCCAGGGACTTGGGCCCCACCTCTGCCCCCCTTATTCACCCAGCCCAGATGCACTACCCTTGGCCCCTGAAGTCCCCCACAATGGTACACAAGAAAGTGGGAGACATTGCAAAGTTTTATTGAGCAGCCTGTGCCCCCTCTGCTAGATACGCACAGGCCCCTCACATGTAGATGAATGCATTGATTCCAGTGAAAATGTCATCCTCAGTTGTGGGAGGCAGAGATACATAGTGCAGGCACAGATAGCCCTCCAAGTGGCAGCAGACATTGCAGGGCAGTGTGGGCTTGCCTATCACACCATCAAAGCTCAGGGTCCTGCACCAGGTTCTCAGGTCCACCATGGTGAACAGCAGCTGCAGGGCGTAGTGGGTCAGGCACCCCTCAGTCCATGCAAACAGCTCCTCACAGTATGCCCAGGATACCCTTAGCAGGGGCATGCTCAGGGAGCAGGACAGGGGCATGCAGGCAGGGGATCGCAGCTCTGCCCTGGCTCCTTGCAGCAGTGACAGCCTGGTCTGGAGCAGGGACAGAGCTGCAATCCCCCTGCCTGCATGCCCCTGCCTGGAGCATTTAGGCTACCAGTCTGGTTCTGCCTTGGCTCCAGACTATGCTGCCCCTATTGCAAGATCCCAGCAGCTCCAGAGCAGCCCCCAGCTCTGCTCTGCCATGTGCCCTGCCAGCACAACTGAGGCTGGTCTCCATGGCAACCCCAGATTTGGAGTTTCACAGCACAGGTAAAGCTGAGGTCACCATGGAAACCAGCCCCAGCCTGCTGGAAAATGGAGTCCAGCTTCCAGCTGGATTGGTCATTTTGCCCATGCCTGGTATGGGGAGTGTGTGTGGGAATTTCTGAAGCTGTGGGGGACTGTGGGGGTGTGTGTGAGGTTTGGAGCCCAGGGAAGGGGGACCCCTGTATGCCCTGGCAGGGTGTGGAGTACTGTGGGTCAGGAGTGAATGGCAGTAGCAGGGCTAGTGGGAGCTGTGGCTTGGGAGTGAGGGGCAGGGGTAGGGCACAAGCATATCACTGTCCCTGTCCACCCACCCTGCCACGCACACACACACAGAGGTTTCCTCTTTTTTGAAATTGCAAATATGGGGCAAGGACTGAAGTGAATGGAAACCTGGGGTCAGAGTGGGTCATGGGATGGAACCATACTTACTAAATGGGACCACAGGGCTGGGTGCAAGGGGGGGGCAGCTCAGTGCTGGCCACATTACACCCCTGCCTGTCTAGTAGCAGGAGGTACAACATGGGGGTTGCGTGGCTCCCAGGGCAAAGGTAGCAGGGTGCAGAGCCCCACCCCACAATATGAAGCTTGCCCCACCCCATGCACAAATCCAAGGGGCACATGTCTTCCATGCCTCCCCTGGGGTGCATGTAGCAGTGGGAAGTTATCCACCCCACACCCTTGGTTGAGATGCCCATGGCTGTGTCCCATTACCCTCCCTGGCCCCAGGGTCCCATTCGCCCAAGCCCCTGACTCTGCCCTGCCTCACTCCCTCCTTCACCATGGGGGCATCAATCTGCCCCCTTGCCCCTTCCAATCCCCAACCCCTTTCCGGTCTCCCTCCACAGATGTACCTGCTGGATGCTGCTCTACACACCGCTGGGCTGAATTCCTGGCCACATGCTTGCTCCACTTGTACGTGTATGTGTGCGTGTGCATCCACTGGGTGGCCCAGAGGCAGTGGGGACGGTGGTGAAGAGGAGCCCAGACGCAGACTTCAAAACCACGTGCATTTTAAAAAATGTAAAAAATTAATGCGTTAATTGGTTCTTGCATTAATTGAACACATTAATACCAATTAATTGACAAGCCTACTCATTTGCATATATATTTGCATATTGTACACAAAAATATGCAAATAAGCATGCAAATAAGCCCTCTTATTTACTTTATATCGCTCCCCATAACATGCCAGTGAGTGAGTGAGAACTGGGTCACACCTCTGCAGCAGCAACACTTATGAGGGAAAGAAAAAGCCTTTCTCCCCTCCCACTGGAACCCAGCTCCAGAATTAGGAGGAGGGGCCTCCACTTCTTCCCTTGCCCAGGGGCCCAGAAAGTCTTAATCTATCTCTGGTTCCTGGGCATGCAAAACCCCTGATCTGAGGTCAGGCAGTGCACAGCCCCCTGGTATAGTGCATGCTATCTCAGAAATGTTGCAAACTCTCACAAACAGCCTCTGTCTCCTGACTCTGCAGGTCCTGCAGCTACACGAGGGACAGTAACCAGCTGCTAGCTGGGATCACCTCCAGCCTTGGCTGGGACCCTCTGTATGTGCCAGGTCTGGCAGTGGATGACCCAGGACCAGACCCAGTTGCTGGACCAGCTGGTCACTGTGGCCAAGGAGCAGCAGGCAGGCTCATGCACCTGGCATAAAGAAGACACCACATGTGAGGGAACAGGTGGGTCAGGAGCTCTGGGACAGGCTCCTGGCCTTCAAGGAGAGACACCTGGAGGCCCAGGAGTGGCAAGTTGCCATGGTGACCACAGCAGTGGAGGCCACAGAGGAGGACCTCTGGATGCTGGACGCTGTCCTAGCCCAGGCAGTTGCCTTCATGCTTCCCACTGCCCAGGCGATGGCTACAGCCCTTCCTTACCCCTGGCAGCTGCCTATCACCCAGCAGCAAGCCCCCCGGTGGGTATGGGTTGAAGTGCAGTGGCACCTCCCTGCCCTGGGTCCCCTGCCGCCCAGCCCCATCACCTGGCTTCATGCAACCCTGGAGCAAGACTTACTTGCAGTGGGGCCAGCACCACATGTGAACCCTGCTGGCCCAGCTCACTGCCTACAAGAAGGGGAGCTGGCCATGACAGCAGAGCAGCACCTGCCGTCACCCCCGGGTGTAGCACCCATGGGGGTGCAGCCAGAGGCCTGGGTACTGTCCCCATGCTCCACCCCCTAGGCACCCCCACTCCACTTGCTCCACTCTGGAAGGACACACACAGACTCTTCCCCACTGCACAGAGCCTGCATGAGGAGGAGAGTCCTTTATTGGTGGTGAGCAGGGTGGATGGGGGAAGGGCTCTGTGGGGAGGGGGCAGAGGGAAGTATTCTGTGGGTCAGGAGGGAGGAGGGGACAGGGTCTCTTGTTCAGGAGGGAGGAGAGAAGGGCTCTTTTATTGTGGAGAGAGGGGTGATAAGGATCTGTGTTTGTGGAAAGGAATAAAGTTATTTTCTGAGAACTATCCACACTGAGCATGGTGCTAGGGGAGTACAGTGGGGCTGGAGTCTGTGGACGGCCATCCAAGTGGCCTATAGCAGGGAGTTCAGGAGGAGGTGGTTGACCAGCACCTCTCGCAGCTGGTCCCTTGGCCCCCACTGCCAAGTGTGCAGCTCGCCCGGGGCCTCAGTGGGGCGGGCCTGTCACTGTTGCTACTACTGCGGCTGGCACTCCCAGTACCAGGCATCCTTCACCCACTGTGCCTTCTCCACCCAGGCCTTGCAGAAGAGCTCCCCCCAGGCCTCGCAGGTGTTCTGCAGGAAGGCTGTGCGAAGATTAGCCGGCTGTTTCATTTCAACACTATTTTGGCTCATTTCAAGCTTGTAACAGCAAAATTGAAATGAAATGAAGGGCCTTGAAACAGCCTCAAAACAAAACAAGGCCAGTCAAAATGTTTTGAAAGTTTTGAAACATTTCTTATTTCAAAGCATCCAGGTGGTGGAAAGCAGGGCAGAACCAGGGCTGCACTCTGGCACTGCAGCTCCATATGGTTCAGCCCGGCAGGAAGCGCAGGCCTGGCTCTCCCTGCTTCCTGCCACTGGCTGTGCTCCATGGGGCTGGCAGAGCCAATGAGAGCACAGTGCTGGTTCTGTCCACCTCCTGCTGCCAGGCTTCACTCTCATCAGCTCTGCCAGCCCCATGGAGTACAGCCTGGTGGCGAGAGGTGGGCAAAGCCAGTGCTCCACTTCACCACCCACCACTGGGCTCACTTCAATGGGGCTGGGAGCTGAGCCTGGTAGAGGGAGGCAGAGCACAGCTCCAGTGCTGCGCTTCGATTCCCCACACTGGGCTCAGTTCCATGGGGCTGCGAGCTGCTGGAAGCCAAGCCCGGTGGAGGCTGGCAGAGCCAATTGGAGCGCAGCACTAGTTCTGCCCACCTCCCCCACTGGGCTGCACTCTGATTGGCTCTGCCAGGCCCACTGAGCTCAGCCCAATGGCAGGAGGCAGGCAGAGCCGGCGCTGTGCTCCAGTTCCTCCACTGGGCTAGTTCCTTGGGGCTGGGAGCCACTGGGAGCTGAGCTCGGTGGAGGGAGGTGGAGCACAGCCCTGGTGCTGCACTTCGTCTCCCACCACTAGGTTGAGTTCCATGGGGTCTGCCAGCCCCATGGAGCTCAGCCTGGTGGTGGGAGGTGGGCAGAGCTGGCGCTGTGCTCCAATTCCCTCCATCAGGCTCAGTTCCACGGGGCTGCGAGCCACTGGGACCTGAGCCCAGTTGAGGGAGGCAGAGCCAATTGGAGCACAGCGCCAGTTCTGCCTGCCTCCCCCACCGGGCTGCACTCCAATTGGCTCCACCAGCCCCAGTGGTGGAAGGTGGGCAGAACTGGTGCTGCACTCTGATTCCCCACACTGGGCTCAGTTCCATGGGGCTGTGAGCAGCTGGCAGCTGATTTTCCCCAGACCCCACACTAGAGCCAACCTGAGGAGGGTGCAGGGCATGGGGCAAATCAGCTCATGCGGGGATCTGCCCCTGCCCTAGGATCGGGCAGCACCAGCCAGCAGCACCAGTCTCCTGTGATCCGGGAGGCAGATTGGAGGCCCACACCCCTGGGAGCAGTCCGGCACAGCCCTCACAGCCCTCCTGGGGATACGGGCAGGCCCCAATCTTCCTGCTGGATGACAGGAGGCTGGTGCAGCCAACTAGGGCCAGCAGCATCATTGATCTTCCCAGCACTGGGTGCAGGCTCCCAGAAGGCAGCACCAGCCTCCTGTGATTGGGGGGCGCGGGGGCGGGGAGCAGGGGCGGGTGCTGCCAAGGCCAAGACTGACCTTGGCCAGGTGGTGCAGCATGGCAACCAGGGTGTCCAGCAGGAGCTCAGAGTGCTAGACGTTGCTCCCAGGACCTGGGGGTGGAGCAGCCATTGTGCCAGCATGCTGCAGACTGCCCTAGATGAGGAAGGCAGGTGGCCAGGGAGCAGCA
>NW_017729031.1:3611398-3635268 GCF_001723915.1 Gavialis gangeticus | reverse complement strand
GCTGCAGACTGCCCTAGATGAGGAAGGCAGGTGGCCAGGGAGCAGCAAGCAGGGCTGACTTTTAAAGACAGCCTCCAGCTGCCCCTAGCTGCTGCAGGAGGCTGGTGCAGGGCTAGAGGGGGTGGGAGCAGGCTAGGGCCAGGAGCAGCAAATCTGTTCCCAAATGCCTGCACGTGTAGATACACCCAGTATGATGGGAATGGGGTTGCTGAACATGTCTATGCCTGCATCTCTCAGCAGCTGCCTCTTCCAGCTGTCTGTCAATCACCTCCTCCATGCGTCTGACCAGTACATGCCACAGGCTTCAACAGGATGGTAGGGCCTATCAGTTGTGAAGCACATCAGAAGGTGACTGATTATATCATGACAGCATTCATAACAACAACCAATGACCCAAGATAATTAAAGTCAATGAGAGCTAGGCACAAATGCCTCTATTCACTTTTGAGATCACTAGAACACTTTATCTGAGGTTGATTATTATATCCAGTATCCACTAAAGTCTCCACTGGAGAATAATCTGAAAAAACATATTTGCATGCTTAGCAAAATCAACAGAATTAAGTTACATTAGCATTTATGTGCAAATAATCTAATAATAAATAATATTAAAAAGTAATCAATTTTGGCTGCAAGACAAAAGAAAATGTGCAGGAATATAAATCATTTAAAAACACCACTCAGAAAATTTTATCTCCCAGAAAACAGTGCTTGAATGGGATTTTCATTAGAAAGGAAACTGCTTCAAATCTCCAAGAGTGAATTGTGGCACTTCAGTGTGTTTATACAGACGTTCATTATGTAACAATTCACTAATTTTTAAGTGTTCAAACACAGAATAAAGTTGGAAAGTTGAAAGCATTCTCTTCCACTTGGGATCAAAATATTCAAAAGGGTGTTTTTTTCTATGACTGGTGATGAAAAGGAATAAACATTTTGTTAGAATGCATTTGAGTCTCATCACCTCATTTAGTTGTATGTTAAGTGTTCCATGTATGATCAACCCAACTTGCAACACTTAGAGCTTACCTGTAATGTAGATTATCTTCAGTTATACTCAATGGCATGCCTGCATCCCTGCAAACTGCAAGTTTAGACAAGCTGTGATTAGTTCCAAGGTACCTTATTCCTTTTTAAAGCTGGTGTTCCGTCTATCAGTGCAAAATTCAGCTTGTTTTGTCTTTACTAGTGATTAACACAAGGGTCTCTAAAACTGAGAGCAGTTTCCAGTACTAAAAAGGACATAGGCTTTTGAGTGCAGAGAAAAAAATGGTGGTCACACATTCAACTTAACACTTAGAGCAGTTAAAGTGTTAGAAAATGTACATTCAAGCAGTTTAGTAATGTTAAGAGTCACCGTGGCATTGTAAAGTTCAGGAGAGGATTATCTCAAAATCATATAACCATCATACGGTCTCCTGACATGTACTAACTTTAGTATGTCATAAGATTCCAATGATCTGCAACTGTTTTAAGTGAGCACATGACAACACCCAAGTAGTAGTGAGTGTGCAAAGTGTAGCAGGAAGAACAAGGGAAAAAGAAGCTGGAAGATTCTGTTCTTGTGCTTGTATGAATTCCTGGTGAAAAATAATCAGGTGAAACAGAAACACTTCTAAGATATGACACTGGAATTGTAGGTCGCTGATGTTACCAGGAACAACCCGTTAGGGGAACAGAAGCTACCTAGAGCCCAATCCAGGTGCACAAAACCAGGTAGAGGCCATGTGGGGCCTGATCTGGGTGTACAGAGCTGGGCACAAGCCCTATGGGGCCCAATCTAGATGCACTGGGACAAGCGGCGGCCACATGGGGCCCAGTTCTAGAGCACGGGAGACCAGACCGAGGTTGCACAGGGCCCTACAGAGGCATGTGGCAGACCAGGCCAAGCCTGTGCAGGGGCTAATCTGGGCATGCAGGGTCAAGTGGAGGCCACACAAGGCCCACCATGCGGGGTCCAGGCCAAGGTTTTGTAGATCCAAATTACATGACTGTCAGCTACTAATGTCAGGGGAGGGTATCTGCAGCTGGAGAACTGGGAGTTCCCTGCTCCCCAAGTACACCCCCCACACACATGGAAGCAAAAGATAGGGAGCAGGGAGCTCTCCACTCCCAATGTGAGGCTTCCATGGGTGCCCTGGAATGTAAGAGTGGGCATACAGAAGGAGTAACCAAGTACATGGCTACTTTTTAAAAGGTCCAGGCTGTGTAAGTCTGACATCAAGAAGCCTTTCTTTGATATTGACCTCAAGTCACCTTGGACCTTTAAAAAGCACAAATGCAGCTGGAAGCCCTAGCTGAATGCCTACTTTCTTACTTTCTCTGGGCCCTGTAAACCCGACATCAGGGACAAGCCCCTCATGCCACCTCCTCCATCACCTGCTGCATGTGCCCTGTTAAAGAGGTGCCCAGCATGTATAGCTGGGGATGAGGGAGCCCCTGCTGTGTGTCAGGTGCCTCCTTAAACCAGCACATGTGAAATGGAAAAGGGGAAGCTCCCCCACCCCTACCTGTGCTCCTGTTTTTAATGAGGTGCCTGGTATACTCCAGGGAGAGAGCACAGGCAGCTAAACTGGGGACTCAGAGCTGCCCCCAAGTGCAATCCCAACAATTGGGCAGAGGGTGGCTTTCTCTCAGACCTCAGGGTTGCCCAGTGCCAGATTCTGATGGATTCAGCACTGGGCAGCCTCACACCTGGTTTGGACCTGGATTGTCTGATCCTGACAATCAGGCAGGGAGGGCTGCATTCCTGCCTCTTGGCCTGAGGCTTGCCAGGACCTGATGCCTTAAAGAGCCTTAAAGAATGGGAGGCTGCAGGGCATGGCACTGCCATCCTTCTGCCAATGATCAGTGATTGTCAGAATCAGGACCAAAGCAGCTCACAACCAGGTTCTGAACCAGGGGCTACTCAGATACCAATGCTGACAATCAGCTGATTGTTGGTATCGAGAAGCTGGCCATGTCACATATTCAATTTATGGCACCACAAAAATCAGTCACAAACATGTTACACATTTTGGGGGAATATCTTTGTGGGTGGATTGCCATTTTATAAATTTGATGTACATGTGGTATTTTGCTATTTATGGCATGATTAACCCATTAATCGCACCTGGAATGTAATGTGTGCCAGAGACCTAAGAGCTGGCATTTTCAGAAGGGTGCCTTGATTCTAAAAAGGTTGAAAATTGCTGGTTTCCATAAATCACTGCCCTCTGATGGAAGGAATCAGAACTGTTCTATACGTCCAAGATCTAAGGTTGAATTTCTGTAGGTTAAGGACATACTTAAGTTCTTTCCTAATTGTTGCCATGAAGTCCTGAGAGATTACTGCCTGCAGAACAATGACAGGCATGAGGTTCCTAGCTATCATGGATTCGTCACATTATCATGGACTGTGGCATCAGTTCTTTATGGCTGTTTTAAAATAACTTGTTTTGCATGGCTGTTTGTTGTGAATTTCCTTCTGGTTATTTTGTATAGTGTCCCTCCCACACGCCCAACTCTTTCATGTTGTACTTACAACAGCTTCCCTCCAAAACCATGGGCAGAGTAATATAAAAATGAGCACACGTTATAGCACAGTCTCCATGAATGCTGCATGCAAGACTGTTTCAGTGTATCATAGAGCTGAATTTGAATTTGTCCCGCTGCTTTTTCCTGCTCTTGACAGCTTTTACATCTGTCACCATTTTGCAGTTATGTTCAAATCTTGTGAGGAAGTGTTGTGTCTGGTAATCGCAACATAGTCTTGGAGATTTCCAGTGCAGCTAGAAGGTGTACTGAACTCTAGACATGACCCCATTCTTGAAACATCTCCAGTACAGGAAAGAGCACAGCAAAGACAGGCACATAACCCTAGAGGGAGCAGCTGGGGGAGGTTACAAATGAGCTTTAGAGTCCTCAAACTGTCCATATTTGCAAATGAAGATAGTGCTTGGTGATGGACTGCAGCATCTGCTTTGTTCAAACTTGTCAGGCAATGCTGCCTTCTGAAGTGCCTTGAGTTAAATACGGAGGCAGTAGTCAAAAGAATTGAAAGTAAAGGGTTAATTACCATGAAAAGTAGTACACTTTAAAAGTGAATCATCTTAACACAGAAACTGTGCATACGGACCAGATGAAGACACATTACTTAAGAGGAATAGAGACAGAATATTAATCAAACAATGCAATAATTAATCTTAAACCTTGTTGCTAGTCCTGTATCAGCAACCCAATACCATTTTGAATGGTAAATGGACCAGATTACGATAAAATTGTATTAATTGCTCATGCCTTGCAAATTAGTGCACCTATAACAATTCAACTGCAAAACCCAATGGATGTTGGGGGAGGTGGGGGAAGGGGGATTACAAATCATTCCAGAAATCCTGGGATTCACGTTGTAGAACTTGTGTTGTAATCTCCCTTGCAAACGAAAAGCTTGTCCTTCACAGACGTGTCAGGAAGGGGCTGCCTCCAACCTCTTCAGATCCCAAGCTACCTCTTAGAGAAGGTCTTTATCCCCCTAACCCCTTTCACTCCCAGTGGCGGTGTTTCTTCAGCAGTTTTACTGCCATTGGCTGTTCTCCCAATCCCCCCGCAAGTGCACCCTCCATTCTCTGCAGGAAGGTGACATTAGTGCTGCTGAGCACACTGTCTGGTAGTTATTCTGGCAGGAACACCAGTTGACTCAGAAGGGAGCATGCAGAGTGGCAGCATATCTTCCCTGTGTTTCCCACTGAGACACCCACACAGACATGCTCATAAAGCCCAAACGTACACTGGGAGAGCAGACGGACTTCTGTGGGCTCCCAGAAATGAGGGTGTTTGATGCAAAACTGCTTCAGCTCTCCTCCCCTCTGTTTTGGGGGAATTTACATCCCTTTTAACTCTCATTTACTCTCCATGGAATGGGAAGGAGAATAGAAAGCCTAAGTGAGATTTGTGGCCTTTTAAAATAAATAAATCCTTGAAAATGTAATAGCCTCCAATGTGGCTATATTCTCTGATAAAATATTTAATGAAATATGCCATTCCCAGTACAAATAATTGTCTTTGTTTTCATCATTTTACCCAGTGCATTGCAGCAGGCAGAGTGGTACAAGATTTTTTTTTCTTGATCTATAATCGGACAGTTCATAAAATCCTAATGAAATGAAGATTTTGCTATTTGGAGTGGTCAAATTTCCATTTTCAAACGCATCATATTTTAAAACCAAGTTTGGCATTTTGGTTTGCTCTCAGTTTTAGGATAATAGCAAATTACACAGAAAATCTACCAATTCTTTGTCAAGTGAACTATGCAAAAACGAACTATTAGTCCATAGTTCATCTGCAAGAGGGGAGAGATATCCTGAATAACAATTTATTTTTCGACTACAAGGTGCAAATACTGCCTTTGTAGATTAAAGTTATTAGTTAACAAATATCTGTCTGTGTTTAATTTAAGGTGTTTTTAAACATATAAATCCATATTTCAATACAAAGAAAGTGAAAATATACAACCCTAGCATTCACCTCTTACTTTCACTCATAAAAATGGCTTATGGCACATGAAGTTAAGGAATATGTGAAGACTGTGGATTAGTCTACTGTGGATCAGTGGATATTGTGGATCCACAGTATATTGTGGATCAGTCTACTTTCTCTACTAGTGTAAATCTAGAGAAACTTCAAAATCAGCAGGATTGGCAACATAAAACAATCAGGCTGGCCTCACTACCAAGTTTAAAAGATAATATACATTCTAAGAATTACTAGGTCCATTATTATAAAAATGAATTGCTTAGAGATGTCCCCACACAGAACTTTTACTTTGTTGTCTTTTATTTTTATTTTTTATTACTTTGATCATATTTAATTTTTATCTTTTTAGCAGTGGTAACTAGAGGATAAATTCTCCTTATAATGTGTTATTTTTTGTTTAAAGCTAAAATTCTGGAGTGCGATTAAAATAAGCATTGGAGGCCACAGTTTCAGGTCCTGTTGTTTGCAAAATTAAAGCCCCTTTTAAAAACCTGGAAGTCTACCAAGAACATAAAAATAGAGGGGGTAGGGGGAATAAAGATTGCTTGGCTAAATTAATCTACTATTCAATTTTTTAATGCCAATGCCCTGAGGCGTAACCCATACAGAAAATTATCTGTGAATCAGGCTTTGAAACAAACATGGAAAAGAAATCCCATTGGGAATTTGCCACATTTGTTATAGTACAAAGATATACTCATCTGTAAATAAATGTATTTTGGCCCTTGAGAGTTGCTTGCTCAATATTATATTTGATGCTGGAAATTATGAAAATACACAGAAAATGAAAACACCATTAGTAATTTCCTAGAAAACATAGAACTATTTCCTTTGTGTGGTGTTCATCTTTAAATTTTGTTCTCTAATTCTATAAATGTTTGAAAGGAGAATCCATTTGGGATATTTTTGTCTTTTACAATTTTGAATAAAATCACGATTTGCTCTGAATAATCACAGGACAGCCTTCAACTATTACAGTACTTTTCCACAAAGCACTTCTCTCGTAATCTATAATATTCCTGCTATTCCAGGAATGTACTTGAAACAGAGATGCCAATCATGGTGAATTATGCTGGATGCATGATGACTTTTTGATGCTCATAAATGGAGACTGGCAAAAGGCCATTCTAGCTTTTTTCAAATGTGACTCAGTGAATTTAAATTTTCAGACAGAAAGTCTATTATATGAATCCGTAGCACCTCTATCCTACGCTTTGTCATTTTGTGGGCTGGTTTGTTTATTTCAGTGAAACTCTAGACTGGATTTCTAGGTTTTGCGATCTACACTAACATCTTGCCTCTAATTTTGCAAACAAGGCTTCTTTCTCTAACTTATTATTATTGTTATTATTATATGTAAAATGCACATTTTTCGTTACAGGTATAATTCTGAATGGAATCTGGTTCATGTAAGAAGATAAATACAGAATCTACCGGGATTTGCCTTGCAAGGAGGCACATGGTTTATACCTATGTTACAGCAGAAAGTTCTCTCACGAGTATATATTCAAATCCTAGGAGGTCCTGGCTGTGTTCTGGGAGATAGTGTGACCAGTCTTTGGCTTCTGTTGACTTCCAAGCCAGGGGAAAGCACTCAAAGTGTCCCAAGCAAGCATTCACTCTTCCTATGGCCCAATCCTGAGAGGCAATAAGAACTCCTGAGAAGTTAGGGGTTGCACAGGAGCTTCCAGTGACAGAATTTGCAAGCAGCTGAAGTATTGTTACACTAAGGGGCAGTATCAGCTCAGATTAATCCTAAAGTTTATACTTTGTAAAACAAACAAGCAAGCTTTCCCAAAGCAACTATTGCCACAAAGTAAAATGGCAAGTTGTATAAAACCTACATTTAAAGAAATGGTTCTTTTAATTAAAAAGAATCAGTAAGAATAGATTTTTTTAAAAAAAAATTAAATTGTAAGAACAATTATTAAATACTAAACACATTTAGCATAGAGTTTTCCCCACATAAATTTCAATTCCCATTGCCAAATCTGAAGAAACTGGAAGTGTATTATTAGACATAACCAAGGTCACTTAGCAAATCAGTATCAGAAAAAGAAGCTAACCCCAGATCTCATTAGCTTCAGGTCCTCTTCTATACAACTTTATTCTATTGAATGGGAACAAGAAAATGAAACTGACTGGAAACAAAAAGTGAAACTAATTTACCTACTTTCACTTATCAAAGTTGTGTGAAATGAACGCTGTAAAAAACCACCAGAACTAATTTTAAATAGTTGTTTTATTCATTTCTATTTTTAAAAAGGAAATTAAATTTAAAATAGCCTTTTTAACTGACACTAGATTGAGAGGGGATGTTTTTTGTTTGTTTAACAGAAACTATAAACAATTTTCAGGTGCTCAGTGAAAAAAAAATATTATCCTCATTTATACAGAATCCACATCCTCAGGATATTCACATGGTTTCTCTATTTCCTTAGCCTTTATGAGGGTTAATTTATTCCAGGGAAATCCAGAGAAGTTATCTCAAACAGCTCTCTCTCTCTCACACACACACACACGCACGCACACACGCACACCCCATTACAATTGTTTGCAACTCAAAATGGTGCACAAAATGGAACAAACGTGCTTTTGTTATGGGCCAACCTTTCCCATGAGGTGTCAGCACGCTGGTCACTGTAATTTCAGTGAAATATTTCAGAGTTTTTATGAGGTTCAGATATAGTAAAAACAACAGTTTACTGTCCTAGTCTCAAGTTGTGAGCTTCCTAGGGCAGGGTCATTTATAAAATATATTTGTCAAGAGATTAAAGCTGAACCTAGGCCTTATGGGTCTTTTGACTGATTGGCCCTGCCAGTTCCAATATTAATTGAAGCAATGTGCCTAGATTACATCTAGTTGCTAGGGCTGTGCAAAGCTTCGGTTGCTGATTGATTTGGAAGAGATTCGGCCTAATTCAGTGGCAGAATCTCCAAATCTGAATCAAATTGGGAGACCAATAAAAAGGTACAAATCAATTCAGAAAATATTCGGAGAGATTTGGAGAGAATCAGAGATTTGGGCAGTCCCTGCTTGCCACCACAGGGGAGCTGGACCCAGACTCTGTGCTGGTAAGTGGGAAGGGGGCTAGAGGAGGGGGAAGGGGACTATGGGAGGACCCCCGCCAGGCTCCATCCCCTGCCTGCTCTCCCAGTCCCCCCAAGTGCCCCCCAACCCCCACCTGCTCTCCCAGCCCTGTCCATGGCTGCCTGACCCCAGTGTCCCAGTGCTTTTAAAAAAAAAAAAAAAGCCCTACATTCACCAGCTGCAGCAGCGACTGTCAGGGACTCTGGGGCCTCATGGCAAAGCACCCCATGCAGCGCGGGACAGTGGGTGGCAGTGGGAATTGCCCCCCCATATGGCAGGATCCAGTGAGTGCAGGGCTTTTTTTGCTTTTTTTTTTAAAGAGCTGGGATGCTGGGACTGGGTGGGGCAACCATTGATAGAGCTGGCAGAGTAGGCGGGGGATGGGGCCCGTTTGATTCAGAGATTTGGCCGATTTGGTGGCGGCTGAATCTCCAAATCAGACTTGGCCAAATTGATTTGGGACAGTGATTTGAATCAACGAATCAAATCACCGTCCCCCAAAATCAGCCAAATCCAAATCCGAAGCGAATGCTAGTTGCTTTGCACAGGCCTACTTGTTGCCTTTGAGTCCCCAACCCAAATGGTGAAGGAACCCTTTTACAGTAGAGGGCAAACTTTTGGTATAATCCGAAGCAAGGCTCAAACTTTCACATCTGGAGTAAGAGAGACATCTCAACCGTTCTGCTACTTTCAAATGCACCTGCAAAAGCTTCATAAACATTTTTCCTGCTATTTAGTTCTCCTTTACCTATCATAGTCTTGAATTTTACTTTGTAGAGGAAACAATATTCCCTCCATCTTTTAGGAGGCCCTCAAGCTAGTTTCCAGTGAACCAAAACTTCAAAATTCTCAGATATTCTGTTGGGTGGCAAGAGCCTTTCCTCTCTGACCTTTTCATAAGGCAGCCTGGGAAATATGGCTCTTTTCCGTCAAAGTGGTGCTAAAAGGAACAGATAGATCCTTGAACAGTTGTAAGGATATAAATACATAAAAAACAACTTAAAAATGACCCTCTTGAGTGACCATTGAAATATTAGATCTCCTTTGTGCAGGCATATGTAATACCCAAGTGTTCACTACTGGACTTGGAAATGAGTTTACAGAGTTTTCCATCTTGTTAAATCTTCCACCTTGTTACACTGCATTAAATAACTTATCCTTTACTGTAAATAAAATTGTGACCTTTTGGGTTTTTCTGCTTTCAAATGGACAAATCCCTCAAGTTGCAGGAAAGCAAAAGTTTCAGGCCAAATCTATTTCCATTAAAATAACAGGAAACTAGCTCTTTAAATATGCTATATATTATTGCATGCAACTGGTCTTGAAAAAAATCTCATCTAAAAAAGGAAAATTAATAATTTCATCATCTAGGACTATTGTATAATATAAGCCTCAGTTTTGTTGAAGATTTGATTTCTTCCCTGGTGACCAAGGGGAAAAAAATCGCTGCATTTTCTTGTGTAATGTGCACTTTTTCTCTCTTTGTTCCTTAAATGAACTTGATGCTCATGAAGTGTTGGAAGGCATGAAGTGGTAGAATCAGCAATCTGAAAAGTGAAGTTCTTTTTTTACTGGCAAAACCTCCAAGCATAGATGATAGCAGCAGTTTCTCTAGATAGTCCTGCCCACACTAGTATAACTATTAGAAGGGTATTTCCATGTCCAGGCTCATTCTAACCTTGGCCTTGCTAATGAGATTGCTAATGGCTGACAACTATAAATGCCTGCACAATGCCTTCCTCTTTCACAGGAAGTAGATTGAGATCATCAAATTTATTTCATGCAGGCCACAGAACAGCCATCAGGCAGTAGCAACTTTAAAATCCTGTCTTCAGTGGCATTTGCCCTGGTAACTACAATAGGCAATCTTCCACAATAGATGCACTCTTCAGTAGTCTTGCACGCTGGAGCAGTCTATTCCAAGGTAAGCTGTGCAGCTTTGCATCACATACACTGGTGCCTAAAACCCCAGCATAGACAAGGGTAATTCAGTCACTACTCTTTACAGTGGATTTGAACTTTGACCTAAAGTGCAAAAATCCAACACCCCATTACCTGAATCATCTGTTCCCTCTGCTACTGTCACTGACACATATGTGTTTTAAACACAATTTAAAGAAACTATGCCTCAAAGCTTTGTTTTCAACAGCACAGCTTTCATATTCGTCTTCTTATGCTCTCCAGTAATTTGATATAAAGCCATTTAATGTAAGGAGTAGCACATGATCTAAGGATATACGTTCTAAAAAAAATTATTAAAATGAAATTTAAATAAATTGCCTCCTTTTAGATATGGTTCAAGTATATATCAAGCTTATGTAAATGATACAGTCCTCTGGCACCCAAAACCATATTACACAGGTTCAATAATTGTTATTGGGCATTATTGTATAACCTGAGGCTAAAAAAAACCCCATGCAGATAGATTTCAAGGAGTTACAAAAATGTCTTTTGCGAGTGACAAGGATCGCACGAAAGAGATTTGGGAATTTGAGGCACAGAATTGACTACTAAAAAAGTAATCTGTGGGAATAGAACATTCTTTCAGCCATTCTATATTCCTCTATTACCAAAGGGGGGAAAACCATACTACAGGGGTCAACTTTTGTTCTCATATACGCTTATGTTAGCCTGATGTTTACACACTGATACAAATAAGGACGGAAGGTAAATCCCTCTATCTCTGAGTAGAAGATGTTTACCTGCCTCCCTTCCCCCTACAGCTAAAGGGGAAAGGTGTGACTGCTTAATGAGGGTATTTAACAAACTAGGGCATCCTCCAAACAAAGACAGGCAGCATTTCCTCTGCAGCCCAACTGTTTGCAGGTTAATTTTGGTGCTTTTTCCAAGCTTTTTTGCAGGAGTGCAGGGCTGTTAATCTATAAAGTCTGTGATTTTTCTTCACTGGAATTTCCCTTTCCATCTAGCAATCACATCAGGTTCCTTAATTTCCCATTGTAAAAATCAAGTGTCTTACTGTATTTCTGCCAGCAGAGCCTTCTCATTTATCCCCTTGTATTAAAGATTCAGCTGCTGTGCATTAAATGAACCCGTTTCACTGGCAGGTGCTTGCTGGGTTTTAGGCTTTAAACGGTACCATTACTATCATTTATAAGGATAACATCACAATTAAGAATGTATGAATAATTTAAAAATGAGTAAGTAGCATTTAGTTTCACACTCCGACTACTGAAGAGGTTTGAAAATGTAGGGTCTTTATTTTATTACAAAACACCAGCTTGCCTTGGTAAAAAGAGATGAAAAGTTACTAATTTCAGGCTTTAGTTCAAACCCTTTAATCTTACAAATAAGTGCCTTCCGTGAGGACTTTGTTATCTCCAAAAGCCTTGACAGACTTATTCATATTCTTTGTCTTATTCCAAGATTCTTACCTTATCCTAGGTGAGACAAAGGGGATGCCTCTGGAGAAAATCATTATTTAAGGGAGCTTTTCTTTTTAAATCCTAACTGGTACCATTGGCAAATATTATGAAACATGCTCGTTTCATTGCAATAAATAATGGTATATAATTAAAATTCCATTCTGTTGTTGAGAACAGTGTGATAAACTGTTTGTGAATTGGTAATTCTATTTATTAAAAACAGGGGCATTAATTTTGACACATTGAATTATAACACAGACAAACAGATCTTGTGTTTTAATTAAATGCTTCTATTTGATGAGTTTTTTTATATTAAGATTTAATACCAGATTCTACAATTCATGCGTTACATGGTGGGATACAATTCCAGCAGGGTGCCCAGGGACTTATGATCTTAACTCCTTTTAGTATTCATGGGGGCTATCAGCAGAACTCCCCATGCACCCACTAGATACGTATTCCCCCTTCATGTCAAATAGGGTAGAATTGACCTTGTTTTGCCAGTGCTTTTACCTGTTTCTCATTCTTTTCTGAGGCTTTAATGTTTCTAGTCTGCTGCTGCATTTCTTATTTTTTTAATGCTGAAGCAGAGCTGAATATTTTTTTTTAAAAATAACAACCATACTGCTTTGAGCTTTCTTTCACATTAAGCTACATTTAATATTCATTTCACATTTTTTTTCTATTAATTAAAAGTAAACCGTGTATTGTATGGTACATTATCCCTCTAACAGCCCCATGTGGAGATCATGAAGTGGAAGACTAATGGTGTAGACTTTAGCATTTAGTTTTAACCAGAATAATTTACATATCTGTGAGAAGAGTCCAAGGCATGTGTAAATAAGCAGAACTCTAAGATATCAAGACCCTTGCTTAGTTTACTATGGACTGGAGAGCCATGGGCTGTGTATTTATTCCATCAGTCAGCTAATTTAATGAGACTTTATACAGCATCTATTTCTGCAGAAGAGACAAAACTTATTATTAAGGAGAGGCATGTGGCAGTAAGAAAAATGTGTTTGTTTGCTTTTTTATTCTATTACCCCAAGTAGCAAAGGTGATCCTATTCACTGTTCATTAAAGTTTACCTTTATAATTTATCAAAGGAGACCCATATCAACAGTTTTATGCTGAGATTTCAAAATTCAAGGCTGATTAAAATTTAATGTAAAAGGCCACAGATTTGGGGTGGATTTTCAAGAAAAATAGCTTCACAACTTTAAATCATAGATTCCACTAATGTACATCTCTATTAGAAGTTGCTATAAAACATATTACGACAAAACACTGGCACTGAGATGGAATTTTCACATCTAAGTCTATGAGTATCTTTTAGCATACGTTTCATGAGAAGAAAGGTTTTGTTTGCAAAATAAGAACACTGAAAAAATAAGCTGTTTTTACAGCTCAGATATCCAAACTCTTCTCTCAACTCCACTTATATAACCTCACTGATCTTACCAGGTATAACAGAGGACAAGAAAGCCTGACATCTTAGTTGATTATATGTAATATGGTGTATTCTTACTCATCTGATAGGGCCCAGTCCAAACCCAATTGAGGTCAATGGGACTCTTGCCATTGGCTTTGGATAAGTTCACTATGGGCAAAGATACACTTTACATTTAAACCATACTAAAGGCACTTAAAATGCAAGCATTTGTACATTTAAGCTTGTTAACTCTTGCTAAGTGCCCTCTGAGCATCTCAACCTTATGCCACTTCAGGTAAGGGTTAACTCTGGGCTTTGCTACCTAGCTCATGTTAAGGTAACTTTATTACGCTCCAAACAGATAAAATGAGCAATCTGCAGTCCTCCAGCATACTAGAATGCACTGCTTGCAATCACCCACTCCCCACCCAGAGCCAGGATAAATTTCAAGTACCCTGTATCCTAGCCACACCCTTGCTCACCACCACTCTAGCAGCATGTCAGAGCTGTGCAAGCAATAAAAAGTATTATCCCTTAATGTGCAACTGCTCACAGCAGTCTAACTTTAACATCGCTTAACATTCCACAGATTTAGTATGGTCTAAGTGCAATGCATAACTTCACCCTAAGAAGAAGGTTAAGAGTTTAAGTTACTATTCCACATGCAAAATCCTACAAGGGGAGCTATCACTTAAGGTATATATTATACAGATATTACAGACTTGGTCCTAAGGCCCCGTCCCAAAAACACCACACCATTTGCTCATCAAGGGCTTGTACAGGTACTCTTCACTTAACATCATCCTGGTTAATGTTGTTTTGTTCTGATCTATTAGAGAACATACTCATTTAAAGTTGTGCCATGTTTGGTTATAAGGTTGTTTGGCTGCCAGCTGCTAATAGGTAACTACTGTGACGTAATTGGATTCACTGCACATTGTTTCACTTAAAGTTGCATTTTTCAGGAACTTAACTACTATGTTAAGTGAGGAGTAGCTGTACTATATGTACAATGGCACAAACACATACATACACATACTTGCAGGCTCACAGCTTAAAAAATGGATGACACTGGCAAGATTAAACCCTTGGATAAGAGGTGTAGCAAGCCCTTTCAGTGCCTGAGGCAGACGTTGGGGGAAGAATGGTAAGTGACCACTGGAGAATGTATGGGGGGGTAGATTAGGAGTGAGCAGGAGGAGAGGAGGAGTCTTACCTGCTGGAACTCTCCTCACCTGGGTGGCAGCTGCTATTGCTGTGGGTCCTGGTGCCCCATTCATGCCCCACCTCTGCCCCTTGTGTACAGCTGCGCCTCTCATGGCAAACCCCTCCACAGAGACATCATTCCATCTTCTTCCCCCCCAGATACACTACTGGACATGAGGTCTGTTTGGCTCCTCTGGCTGGGCTACACAGGGCTGTCTTGCTGTGGCAAATACTCCTGGAGGGATGGGGCTATACTGGTACTTTCTCTAAGTTGGTGTACAGGGTGGGTGCCCCACTTGCCATCCCTCCCTACCCCTCATTAGTCTGCTGCTTTGGAGAAAGTAAATTCACATAAGTGAAAAATATAAGCTGTACATATTGTGACAAATACATTAACATAACTTTGAACCACACTTCCCGCTTGTGGAGACAAAGTAGGAAAAAGAAAAATCAACATACCTCAACATACCTCACTCACCAATTTTGCCTGTGGTGGAGCTTGTTTTTCTAATCCTCAAAAAAAAATGTTGGCCAAAGCCCTTAGCAGTCCAAGAAGTCCTGTACCGGCTACAAACTGCTAACCACCCATGAGCAAAGGCAACAATTCTTTACCAAATGGCTGTCAGATCAAGGTAGCATACCACTACTGAGGCCAGGGATGAGCCAGGAAGATGCTGAGAGGCAGCAGAGCCAAAAGATCCATATGCTTAGCTGGATCTGTATGAAATTTTATGAGGGAATACTTTATTGGCAACAAGTCCCCTCCCCCAGTCTTAGTCTGATGGTGAAATCAGTTAATAGTTTCAATTGAAAATCTAAAAACATTTGGAGAAAGGTCAAAATATTTCTTTTCATTTAATAGAACATTTCAACTTTCAATCCTGAAACCTTGTTTGAATTTCAAACTTGCCTACAATTCATTTTTAGAGGATAAGGAAAATGACACAAAATATTCTGTTTTGATTTTTAGTTTGGCCACAAAATTGGAAAAAAAAAACCAATAATTCCCAGAGCCCTGCTTCCAGGCCTGCCCACCACACTGGCACACAATGATGGTGCAATGTTTTCTATGCCTTTGCATACCTGAGCCATCTCTTTGAAAGTCCCAGCCTTACATGTGAAAGGCCTGCAATAAATGCTAGTATCCATTTCCAAGTTTACCATTTCCAAATACACTATGAACTGGGTTCAGAGCAACATACACAAACGTCTTTTTCTTGCTTGATCCATGCCCCTCCCCCACACACAAAATAAAAAGAAACCCCAGAGAATCCATCAAAACTTATACTAATGTTTTTTTAATTATCCATTTGTGTACTGAAGTATTTACTACAGTGGAAGTTCAAGAGCAAGTTTGAAAAATGAGTAAAATGTGAGGAAAGAGTAAATTCTCCTGGAATAAGTGAAAACTCTTACTATAGTGTTGTTAGTCTGTCTTGCTCCTATATTTCTCTTGTTTTCCTATACGTTAGGGCAATATAATAAATGTTTTCCAGAAAACTTACTTTAGTCAATAGTTTCCCCCAAGCAAAAAATTAAAAACAGTACCTGCTTGATTAAAGCAATTGAGAGATAGAGGGAGAGGGACATCAATTTGCAGTTGCAGTAATAAATGTTCCAAACCCAGAGGCCATTATAATGCCCTCTCCCAGATCTAACTGGTTACTGTATGCAGTATATTTGCCTCCTCTCCGGTACATCCAGAATGAAAGTGAAGCTGGATTTCTTCTGCACCTTTTACTTAAGTACAGAAGATACTTTGGGGGAATTTGGAATCCTCTACAATTTGTTCTAGTGTCTGTTATTTTTTCCATTCCTTCTAACATTACAGTGAAATCCAATTTCTTCAAGAGAGGCTGCATGGTGAGAGAACTGTCAGTAGATCAAGAGGTTACCATCTCCACTGTGCAAGGGTCATGGGTGGAAATATCGAGTGTGGACACCTTTTCCCTTTTACTTTTATACAGTTAGCAATACATGGCCCACAAGTAACAAACAAGAGACCTTCCAAAGGCCTAACTCCGAATGCTAGAATGTGCATTTTCCCTTGTTTACATAGAACAGGTTTTCACAACACCATATTGCTGAAATCATCCCAACTCTAATTTCTGTAATTATTTTCTTCATTTAGGAAACAAAGATTGCAATACTGGATCAGACCCAGGGTCCATCTGGTCAGGTATCCAAATCTGTGGCAGCGGCCAGTATAAGAGACTTCAGAGGACAGCATCAGAACCCTGCAGTAGGCAGAAGGGGGACAATCTGTCCCCTACTGTAGGTCATGTCCTGATCTCCAGGCAACAGAGATTGGCTCAAGACTCAAAAAAGCAAAATTACTTTCCTTCCCAGAATTTTGTTAGCAGGATTCATAAGTTATCTGGATATCCTTGCAATATCCAATCCCTTTAGCATCTTGCTGAGTTCTAAAGACCAATGATTCTTGTGGCAGTAAGTTCTATGATCTAATGACAGGTATTTTATTAACCATTTTGAAAGCCCCTTTAAATTTTATTCATGCCGTTTTGTTCCAGTGTGAGAAACAAGCAAAAGAGAAAATCCGAGTCTTCCATCACCATACAAGTTACCCCACACATCTCTTCATAATAATAAAAATATGGCTTATACAATTTCAAATATATGGCAAAAGAGATTTTTTTCCTCAGTGAGATATATTCAAGGACCACAGAATTTGGACTGTGGCTAAAATAAGTTTTGCTCTATTTGCTCATACAAAAAGTCCATTGCTTAGACTAAGACTAATGAGGCAGGTATCATATGGGTTTGTAAACCACACACAGAACAAGGAACTGAACCATCCAATTGGCCTGTTCATCTCAGATGGCACATCCACATCACACACTGTATGAGACAGTGAATCTGCACTATCCACACAGGCTGTCTGTTGAACTGGATACAGTATAGTGGCATTGGCACTGCGCTGCACTAGGGCTAATTAGCACTGATGAGGGTCTGGGTTAATTAGCTTGTGAATGGTGCCAGTAAAGCCCAGCTTCACTGCTTCCAGTCCGTGAGATAGCCAGGACCTTCTTTCTGAGCATGTTTGAGAGTGCCACCGCCTGACATGATAAAGTCGTGGCATAGACATGAGATTAGAGTCTGAAATATTAACCATGCAAAATAATTATTTTTAATAAATGATCTGATGAACAATATTTAAATTTACCAACTAAAGAGGCAGATTTTTAAAAAAATCATCATGGTACACATATGGAAAAATATGTGTCATGTAAAATATGCTTAAATTCTGGCTTACATTATGATAGGGTATATTGCATTATATACAGCATATATTTTCCCTGCCCTCTGGAGTTTATAATCAAAATACTCTCAGAGAAACAAAGCTCATAAGATGTAAGTTAAGAAGCTGAATGAATATACAGCTGAACAAGAAAAAAAAGTTGAAATGTATTGCAGTAGGTTCAAAACTACTGATGGATTAATCTTAAAAAATAATCGCTTCTTTTGTACATTGATATTGCTTGTTTTGTTTAACAGTGATATTGTTATTTGGGTAATGCTTTTTAGAGATAACAGGAGAATGGTAGAATACCATTTTTATATTTTATTGTGTATTAATAAAAACCTCATGTGCATGCTTTTTCAGTTTCAGATTTTTAAGCAATTAGTTTGCAGATGTCACTAAATAAATGGCATTCATTTCTTAAGCAGGAACCATACCTGTTAACCATCTCAGCATATTCCAGCTTTAAAGCTGGGCTTGATGTGCACAGCATGCTCAAAAACTGTACTCACAGTTCAAATGAGCTGGATTACAGACCATGACCACTGAGACCCTCACATGACAAAGCCTTTGTGTAATTAATATGCAGGGTAAAATGCTCCCTGGACGGCTGCTAAAGCGATTTAAATCATGCACATAAAAAATGTAATCACAAATTTAGCATGGTGGACATTGTAGTCACACTGTGCTTGATTGCATAGAAGGTTCCAAGTGTGTTTTAAATGTCCTTTAAGATTGAGATTAGGACTTGTACTTACAAGATGCATATTAATCTAAAACTCAACATTTTTCAGTGTGGGATCACAGTAGGAGAACATTATGGGCAATAGAGGTTCATTCTAATCCCAGTAGGTAATTACACTTTGAAATAATATTCTTTAATTAAATCTTGTTTGCAGTTGATTGATTTAAACACTAAATCTAAAAACCTAAATTTGAGTTTTTATCAATTTTTGATGCTTATTGCACAGAACTTGGGCTTTAATTGATGTTTCTGAAGTTTTTAAAGCTCTTGTCCACCGTATCCTAGCTGAATTTATTACAATTACCAGCATCATTCTTCCTCACTGTAGACAACTTTCACCAGGAGCATGATAATTTTAAGTACTCTTAAAATCATACAATGCACAGTACATATTTGCTGTGTAAGAAGACCAATATTTTACTAAGTTTCTTTCACAAAGCATCCTGTTTATCCCATGTGACAGGTTTTCAAAGTCCTTGACAAGCAATTCTGTTTTGTTGAATGCTTATCCTTTGTCATAGCATAAAATAATAGTGAGATTATGCAGCTAATAAGACAGAGTAAACAGGACAGATAGAGACAACAGTGTTTTATTTAAAGTTTAGGTGCAATATTAACAGGACCCTTGAAATTCCTCAGAAGAAAAGCATTAATAAATTAGTTAAATTGTGCTCTCTTTTACATCCATATAATTAATTCTAACTGGCCCAAATTAAACCATGTAATTTCCTAGGCAAAATGAGGGACCAAAGTCAGTGACTTTCCCAAGCTTATATAGCAAGTGAGTAGTACAGTTGGGAACAGAAATCAGGACCTCTGACTCCCCGTTTCTGCTAAACACTAAACATCATTGTCCAAAAAGGAAAAAAAGCTGGTAGCTGACCCTCTTGCCATCATCCCCACTGAGATCGACTGGGGAGTTCCCATCAACAATCCTGGGATTAAAACATCAGGGAGCTGGAGACATGGTGTTTTCAGAAAAGGGCACTTGGCTCTAGAACTCATTCCTCCTATTGTGCCATTGGCAACTGAATGGGTAAACCTTCAGGACATAGTTTAAAAACCATCTATTGAGTCAGGCTTTTGCCTGACTGGAGAGGCATGGAAAAAGCTCTAATTCTCTGTTTGGGTTTTCTAGCAAAATGTTCATTAATAGACCATGTGCACTAAACTGTATTTTTGTACCTGGACACAGACATGGTGCTATTGAAGAACTTTCATGAATTGTATTAAACAATAGAAGTCAATGATATAAACAGCGGTACTGTACTGCACCTTTAGTCACGTGTCCATTATAATATAGGTGCAGTAATGACATCCACTACACTTTATTGGTGCATTGTATGTTCTTTCCCTGAAACATATCTTACTAATAGAATATTTTAAAAGAAATATATTATAATAATTTTAATATTAATGCACCAATTAATATTTTAGTACACTGCTAAAAGTGATAGCAAATATGTTTAAACACTGCTAAAATATATGTAGATGTCCAGTCCTAAACGAATGATATCTTCTCATTTATGTTAACATAATTCATGCACTCAGGGTGACATTTCTTCCATTACAGAGGACCAGAATTAGGTGTGTGCACTATTTAAATCCTACAGAAGCCTCACTATAAGGTTTAAGCATGTATCAGTCTTTTCCTGTCCCTCAGAATCAGACTGAATTGTACCCATTACCTAGTCATCAGAGATGAGGAGGTAACAAGATGCGAGTGCCCAGAATCTTTCAGGAGGAGGTTTTTCTAATGTGCCCTTCCCTGTAGTATGTAATTGCCATGTACACAATTAAAAAAAAAATCACTGATCTGAGAATACAAGCATAAATCTTCATCTCACTATTGATTTCACTGCTTTAGACATATAGACATATACCTGAACTCAACTCTGTGTTTTAGAACAGTTTCAATTCCTCATCTAATAACTTTCCTACAGAAGAAAAAAGTCACATGAACAGATCTATATACTATAAAAACCTATGACTCAAACCAAAAAAGCTTAGAATATGTTATTATCCATCTGTGCATCATTATTATCTGGCAGGGACAATCAAGTAATTATACATATCATTGCTAATTACAGACATGAAACTAAGTAGGCTTTTCCAAAGCTGAGATTCTTTCATAGCATACGATTCCAGATCAAAATCAGAATTATGCTTAACATCCTAAGGATATAAAGTAATATTTTACTATAATCCTCACTGCAGATGACACGAGCTAGAAGAAATAGGTTTGGATACAAGTTCTGTTCTGCTACATGTTATCATGTACGTATAGTACGGTAAATTAAATTAATGATACTACATACTTAATAATAACAAAAAAATCACATTTTACTACAGTTGCATTTGTCATTTGCAGAAAAACAAACAAATGCAAGAAATGTTTTATTAAGATGACTTTGCTGTTGTGAGAAATGATTAAGTCACTATGGGAGCAAAGTAAAAACATAAGATCTCATTCACTGTAACACAAATATTAATCACACAAATAATATAGGTGTCTTACAGTAATCCACATTCCCTTAAAATATACATTACACATCCTGGGGGCAAACAATAGCACAACTGACTTGAAATAAATCCCTCAAACCATGGTGGCCAAAAGAAAATAATTTATATTCTGACAGATTAATGTACTTTTTTGTTATGCATAACAGAGGAAACTATTTACAATATGAGGAGAGCTAAAGAAAACTTAAGTCTTGCTAATAAGCCTACTCCAGCCATGGTTTTACATTTCCCTACATATTTTTAGAGCCATGAAATTCTAAGCAAGAAATATTTTTTTTCCATCAATTCAGCTGCAGCCACTCATCATCCTACATTTCTTTTTAAATTAGTTTATGTCAGCTAAAATAAATGCACTCTTCTGGCACACAGGTATGGCAGCAGGATTGCCCTACCAAGCTGGAAACCTGCTAGTCTCTGTTTTGGTGAAGGGAAACCTACTGCACTTTATGGAATCTTCAAATGTTTGACATACGTGCAGAAGAGGAAAATGACTCTAGATGTGAGTTAATTTTCTTTCTGCCCTATCATCTAGTAATTTTTTTACAGTGGATCAAAAACAGTCATGCCCTATGGAAGCAAACAAAGCTAATCCACAGTTTTTTAGACATTGTCTCAGCCTGTGGCATGACAAATACTCATCTCTTATTCCCTTTATCTGTGAAACTCTACAGACTAAAGGGATGATGCACTTTGTCTGCACAAGTGCCTGATTTCCCATTCTCAAACTATCCACTCTGCTCTCATACCCGTGTGTTGCTTTAGACCAACACGGCAGGATATGTTACCTTTCAAATGCGACAATAAGCTCTAAGCATCAGCTGCAATTTGAAATGCCGAAATATCCAAAAGTGACATTAAAAATATTTTTTTTGTTATTTCAGCAGTCTTGGTGAAGGTCACAGTTCTGGTTGTATCTCTAGTTCTTAACTGATTTGGTTTAAAAATAAAATGTCAATATACACAGTAAAACATATTTTTTAAATAATTGATAGGTATTGCTACTACCTACAGGTCTGATCCTGTATTCTTTATATATATCAAACTCAGATTTGAATAGGACCTTAGGAACAGAATCTTTCCCAACATCATATAACTAGTATATCTGCTGAATGTGGATCTTTTTCACTTGATTCCTGTTTATAGAGGCTAGGTACAGACATTCAAAAGCCCAAGGCAGAATCAATCTAAGCTAAGTGGTTTCCTATAAGCAGTCTAGTTTAGATTAGTAGTGAACAAAATACATGTTTGCCCTTTCATGAGGAGGAGGGAAAAACTTAGACTGGGTTCAGCCATTTTTAGTCTAGTCTATGTGTGCCAAACTTCTGTTCTGGTATGGGTATAGACCAGTTTCCAATCACTTAGACCAGTAAAAGTGTAATGTCTGAACCTGGCCTATATAGAGTACACTAATCAGTATAATACTATATAATGCGCAAGGCAAAAATATATATTTTGTGGGACCTGAACCTGTTCAGCCTTCAAAAGAGAAGGCTGAGGGGGGATCTTGTGGCCTGTTATAAACTGGTTAGGGGGGATCAGCAGGTGCTGGGGGAGTTCCTGTTCCCCTGAGCGCCGCAAGGAGTGACCAGGAACAACGGTCGCAAGCTGGCGGAGGGAAGGTTTAAGTTGGACATCAGGAGGCGCTACTTCACGGTCAGGGCGGCTAGGGTCTGGAACCAGCTTCCAAGTGAGGTGGTGCAGGCTCCCACCCTGGGGGTTTTTAAGAAGAGGTTGGATGACCACCTTATTGGGGTCGTTTGACCCCAGTACTCTTTCTTGCCGTGGCAGGGGGTTGGACTAGATGATCTGCTCAGGTCCCTTCCAACCCTAGAAACTATGAAACTATGAAACTATATTTATACTGATTTTATAACCAATATTTGAATTTGCATCACTCCGCTATATCAGACGTCTTACTCAGGAAGTCTATGTTAACACAATAGCTGTTAACAAAGAGAGAGGTACACACACACACACACACACACATGCAAGCACACACATTTTTTTTTCTAAACAGCTAATACATTATTCCATGCCTTCAATTTGAATGCATATTTTGTTTTGCTTTGTTCTTCCCTTTTTATCATAGATTTACTCAGCAGACTCGGTGCACAGTAGTTATGTCAGTTAACCATTGGACAGAGCATATACCTAAGAATATTTTGACATGCTGCAAAGTGTGGATAGCTATGTAAAAGACGCAAACATTTCATAGATTTCATAGATGTTAGGGCTGGAAGGGACCTCAGAAGATCATCGAGTCCAGGCCCCTGCCCCAGGGACAGGAAGTCATCTGGGGTCAAAGGATTTCAAATCATCTGAATAAACAGAGCTAGTTAAGAGGCATAGAAGTACACTGCAGTATTTAGCAATACCAAAGCAGACTCCACTTCTGAATAATGCACAGGAATGGCTTGGGTTCCTAGCAAAATGAGAGTAGAGCTGTACACAAACACACACACACGCGCACACACATATGTACACACACAGCCTGCCCAAGATGGTGCTTTTGATGCTGTCACTTCTGATGTCTCCACGGCTGTCACTTTCACATCAGTTCCTGGTGCCTTCAAGTATAGACTACTGAAAGATAGCACAAGGGGACCTTCATGCTTTTGACAAGTCAGGATGAGCATAATCAAGGTTAATTTTTCACACATCCTTATTAAAAAAAAATTCACATTACAATGAAAAAAAAAAGATAAATACTGCACCAG
>NW_017729031.1:3595590-3606398 GCF_001723915.1 Gavialis gangeticus | reverse complement strand
GCAGTGCTATGGGGGGGGGGGGCCTACGGCAAAATTTGGGGTGGCTGCAGCCCCCTCCATAGTCCCCCTCCCAGCACCACCGCCACCTGCCCTGAGCCCAGCCCCCACTGAGAAAACCCCCACACAGCCCAACTCCAGGCCACAGCTGCAGCCTGCCCGCCCCGCTCCATAAAAGTCTGGGGGCACACGCCCCCCCATACCCTTCTGGGGCATGTGCAGTTGCAGGAGCTCCCCCCCCCAATGAGCAGCAGCTCCATCCTGCACCCTGCCCCACCCCAGCTGGGCAGCACCTGCCCCTGCCCCTGCCCAGGCCCTTGTCCCCTCCCTCACCACAGGGGACATTGATCTGCTCCCTCCATACCCATTTCTTCCCCTCTCACCTTCCACCACACCAAACTTACCAGCTGCACGCTGCTGGGCTGTGGTCCTCACTGCCTGTGTGCTGTGCTGTGCTTTGGCTGTGGCTGGACACATGCACGGGCATTTATTGGCCACATTATCAGCCACTTCAGGATGATTTCCGATACAGCCAATTTTCTTTATATCAGTACCAATCCAGTATGGAGCTGATGTATCAGTGTACTGCTACTAATTGCTAAGGCACGCACATTAGATGTGAGGCATGGAAGTTCAAATCCTTGCTCTTCCTGATTCAGACCAGAAACTGAAATATCACTCCCTCCCACCTCAGGTAACCCACCAGGCTATTTTTTCCTCTGCACTGGTCTTCTGTCTTGGAAAGAAATCTCTCTTTACCTATCATTTCTATGGGGTGCCATGCATATCTATGGAGCTCTATACATTTTCTACACATTTTCAGTTTCCTGTCAAAGTATCCTTGGTTCCACCACTGATGTTTTGGCTGAAAGATGCTTCAGATATCAAGCCTGGAATTTCAAAAATTTTCACAACGAATCTCACTGTAAATTAATTAAGGTAAATTCAAGTTTTCCACTATCGAATCATACAAAATTAGGGTTGGAAGGGATTTCAAGAGGTCATCTAGCCCAATCCCCTGCTCAAAGCAGGACCATCCCTAACTAGATCATCCCAGCCAAGATTTTGCCTGGCTGTGTCTTAAAAACTTCCAAGGATGAAGAGTCCACAACCTATCTGGGTAGTCTGTTCCAGTGCTTTACTACCCTCCTCATGAGAAAATTTTTCCTAGTATCTAACCTAAACTTCCTTTCCTGCAATTTGAGACTACTGCTCCTTATTCTGTCATCTGCCACCACTGAGAACAGTCTAACTCCATCCTCTTTGGAAACCTGCTTCAGGTAGTTGAAGATTAAATCCCCTCTCAGTCTTCTCTTCTCCAAACTAAATAATCCCTGTTCCCTTAGCCTCTCCTCAAAAGTCATGTGCCCCAAGCTCCCAAACCGTTTTTGTTGTCCTCCACTGGACTCTCTCTAATTTGTCCATATCATTTCTGTAATGGGGACCCCAAACCTGGACACAGTACTCCAGCTGTGGGCTTACTTGTGCTGAATAGAGGGGAACAATCACTTCCCTCGGTCTGCTGGCAGTGCTTCTAACTAAGGCAGCCCAGTATACCATTAACCTTCTTCACAAGGGCACACTGTTGGCTCATATCCAGCTTATTGTCCACTGGAACCACCAGGTTCTTTTCTGTACAGCTGCTGCCTGAACCTATGCATGGGACTGTTTGTCCTAAGTGCAGGACTTTGAAATTTTTATTGAACTTCATGACATTTCTTTTGGTCCAATTCTCCAACCTACCTTTCAGATCACTGATGAAGATAGTGAACAAAATTGGTCCCAGGGCCAACCATTAGGGCACTCCACTTGATACCTGCTACCAACTAGACAGTGAGCCATTGATTACTATCTTTTGAGCCTGATGATCCAGCCAGTTTTCTGTGCACCTTACAGTCTATTCATCCAACATAAACTTACTTGTCTGCAGGGATGTTGTGGGAGACCATATCAAAAGCCTTGCTAAAGATAGATCCCATCCCTGCTCTCCCCACATCCACAGAGCCAGTCATCTCATCACAGAAGGCAATCAGGATGGTTACGCATGACTTGCCTTGGTGGGTCCATGCTGCCTGTTCCTAATCTATAACTATAAGAATGCAAGATATTTAAGCAGGCCTTATATTTTACTAAACAAATTCTGCCATCCTCAGGTTTTGGATTCCCAAAGAACTAATAATAAGCATCCTGTGTTGTTTGTGCCTCTTCTAAATTTTTAGTCTGCATGTTACATGCAGAATGTGTTTGTTACAGATACACTGGAGATTTTATCCAAGAATAGTTTACACTTTTATAGAAAACCACACTTATAATGCTCCCAAAGCTACTGAGATCTTTTTTCATAACTGTTTAAGTATCATTGTCATGAGTTACACTAAGGCAGATTTTACTATTTATGCCTACATTTTTTTAAATGCTGCCTGCAATAAAATGTTCTTTGTTATGGAGTAAATCATCTGTTATTTCTCCATCTTTTCCCCACCTCATCAAGTGAGTCTCGAGGCTGTGAAGAATGTGATTCACTTCTTTTTTGGTTTATTATAAGTAAATTAAATAGAAAATTATGCCCAATTAATTACATAGTAGTAAGACATGTGTGGCTCTTGGCACTGCTAGGAGTCTTACATAATATGCATCTTGTGGTGTATGCTTTCCATATTTTAGAAAAATACCAAATCCATTTTATTTCTTTTAGTTAAGCTGACCTAATTTAAGAGTATCTTTTAGTTTATTGGACACATAGATCCCTATGATGATTCCTATAATGTTGCTGCAAACAACAAATCTTATGAGGAAAGTTTGGAGATGCAGTTTAGACATATGGAAACAGACATAAACTTTTGTCACCTTTCTGCTGCTCTAAAACATTTTATAGTGACACAAAGGCCAAGCAAAGATGCCCATGCCCCTCATCACATGAGAAATGCTGAAATTTGTGGCGGTGACAAAGGTATTTATTTGTGCTGCTATTTAGCAGCAGACTACAATTTGCTTTGTGGCGGGAAAGCCTGGAAAACGTGGAACTGCCTTCACTTTCCTGCTACCCCAAGCAAGTACTCCAGGGGCTTAAGGGGGTCCAATCCTACACAACCCAGGAATTCCTGAGCAGGATTGAGCCCCTCAAGCCCTGGGAGAGTATGTTACTTCTTGGTCTTCAAGATCAATGGTCATGACAGTAAGTGATGTGCTTCTCTCAGTGAAGTGGATCAGATGTGCCAGAACTATACTGATATGATAATGGATAACAAAAGATAACTGTAGCCCTCTTTACATGTTACACTTAAGATGCTACTAACCAGGTAATCACACCTTAAGGTATGACCCAGCTACACATTCAACAAATTAATGGCACAATTAAACAAACAATAAGCTACTAAGCTATTCCACAAAAAAATGTGTAATAACTTTGTACCTTGTTCTAATGATGCCATTAATCAAACATGTGGCCAGAGGTGTGGCTGGGAGCCCCATCAACTGAGGAATTCCCAGCCACAGGGCTGTACCACCCATTGCCAGCCCTGTAGCTAAGGAAGCTCACAGCAATGGCAGTATTGTCAGCTGTGGGGCTTGCAGTAGGGAGAACACTCCTGCCATTTCAAGCCTCCTCAGCTCCAGAGCTTGCAGCAGGGGCATCAGGAAAAACCACTGTGAACCTACTAAGGTGCAAGGCTTGCAGTGGCAGCATTTTCCTGCACTGACCCTGTTGTGAGCCCCATAGCAACATGGCAATGGCAGTGGGAAGAAAGCTGTTGCCTCTGTGAGCCTCATTAGGTATATATGTCTCATGAGGTAAGTACATCATGATGCTAGGTTTCCCCTGCACTGGCGATAATGTACAATGGGATCTAATGCGTTATTCCACAATCACATGTTGCATGGCAGGAGGGACAACTGTGTGGATCACAATATTAGATCCCATTGCGCCTTTACCTACATGTGTAGAAGGGCGCTATGCTTTATTGTAATATTTCTGTTAACAGTGTTGACATTGTTTTTATAACATTGCACCACTTAGGTTACCTCCTTAGCCTGTGCACAGAGAAGGAGGGGTTAAGTGTCAAGGCTGATAGAACATATTATCTTATTTGATGCTTTTACTAAGAACCATAAATTATAAAATTTATTATTCTATTTTATATAGTTCTGCTGTATTTTATTTATTGTTATATTTTATGTTACATAATTTTATATAATTTTCTTGTACAGTTTTAGCAAAAGCTGTAAGGAAACTACTACTTCTATTTGGTTAGTACTGCAGATAGTGGGAAGTCTTTGTAATGGACCTGAATACATGTTCTGCCACTAGCATTATCTCCTTTAACAACTACAAAGAGTTATTTAAGCCATTTTATACATGGCAGGAAAAAGTTAATACAGTTTGTTTTAAATTGGTGTGGCCATCCACTGCGAAGAATGATGGGGTTCTGGAATGGCACTTCATCATCACAGCATATATGTAATAGTCGCTGAAATTACCACCAATATTTCTAGAACAACTTAATAGTTTGAATAGTTACATGGACCAATTAAAAGGTAGTCAAACCTCCCTAACATTGGAAGAAGTCTGTCAGCCAAATTTTAAGGCACACATAATTTAGTTGAAACTAAGGAGATAAATATTGAAAGAATTGTGAAAAAGATTGTGAACCGATACCTCTAGTTGCATCTAAATCCAAGAAGAAAAGTGTTCTAGAGATTTATAGCTCTCCCCAAAATAATGTTTAGTCCTATTTTAAAAGTAGACAAGTAGCACTTGTGCCATCTAAAAGATATTTTTACTGTCAAGTGTGCATAAGCAGGTGTGCAGGGATGGACCTAATTCATGCTTATTTACAGATAAAATGAGACCTGAGCCTTGTATGCTGCTCCCTGTGAATACTCCTAAGGGACTGTTTCAATTTAATAGACTGCCCTTTAGAGTAGCATTAGCTTCTGCACTATAATAAAGATCCATGGAACAAGTGCTGGAAGGGTTCCCTGGAATTGTGCATGTTGCTGAGGCTGGAAACAGCATGGGGTAATAGGAAACAGGGCTAAATGTGAATTCTTTCAAGAGAAAATTGAGATCTGTAGCCACGTGATAGATGCAAAGGGCCAGCATAAGTTGGAGGATAAAATAACTGCTGTAAGGAATGTCCCTTTTCCTACAAACATTGAACAGTTATGTTCTTTTCAAAGATTATTAAACTGCCAAAACTTGTAACAGTCCTGAACTCTCTGTTCCAGAAAGATTAAACAAGGCAGCAGATGATAACCTGGGCAGAGCTATTTAAGGAAGACAGGAGACTTATAATTTCAATAGTGACCCAGCACTTCCCCTGAGACTGGCTTCTGATGCCTCACCCCAAGGCACAGGTGCCATTATGTAGCATGTTCTGCCTGACAGCTGTGAAAGACCAGTCATATTTGCATCTCATTCGTTAACATCAGCTGAAAAGAATTATGTGCAAATAGATAGCGGCTATCCCTTTGGTTTGGGGGGGTTAAGAAATTTCACCAGTATTTATATAGTTGACCTTTTACCTTAATAACAGACCATCAGAGTGACATCTTTATTCAGCCCCAGAAAAGGTATTACCATAACGACTGCAGCATATTTGCAATGCTGGGATTTGTTCCTCAGTGAGTACCAATATGAAATTAGCTATATGAACATAGCAAAGCATTCACATGCCTATGGATTGTCTCAGCTACCAAAGAACAGTAGAACATTTTCTGGAAGAATATATTCAATGGATTTATTTAACATATCTTAAACAGAGCCTACACTGGGCATCTGTGCAATGCTTAAGGGAGCTACAGAAAGCACTATAAGTGATCCTTGGTAAGTGCAAATACATGAAACTATTATGAAAGCATGGAGGTCTGAACACAAGTGTATTCTCTACATTCTACCATCAGATGAAGGGGTTTTCATTAATACTGAGCATTCTATGGAAAGTCCATTCAGTCAGTCAAAAAATAGTAAGTGCTGTAATTGCTGCATTTACAATATTAAAGAGATGGTTAAACTGAATTATTGGCAAGAATCTACATTTGGCGGCCAAGAATGAAAAGCTAGATTGAAAAGGTATCAAATAGTATGTTTTATATATGAAATGTTACAGACTATACCAGACAAAAGAACAATAAAGAACAGAACAGCCACTATATACATGGATATGTACATATGCACACCCCACCCCCACAAATAGACAGTGTAGCACTGTATATACATGGATCTCATGGGACATTTCCTAAGCCAAATATGCATCTTTATAACATATTCCTATTCAAAATGGCTGGAGATACTTTTTATATCATATGCATCAGTTCATCTAAATAAAGTTCTATACACTTTGTTTAAAAAGTTGGAAGAAAGGATAAAGAACATTTGCAACAGAAAATTTCAAAGCAGATTGGCAGTGATAACGTTCGATTGTCTGTTCCATGAGAAGAGCAGGAATTCATGAAGTTAAGCATAACTATACATCTAACCATGATCATATGCAATACATCCCTCATGACTTAACTGAACAGTTTGTTCGAATGCTGAGAAAGAGGATTGCAGCCTCTGAAACCAGATAAGATCGCTCAAGCAAAGGAACTGAAGAATTAAGTTAAAAATGCTTTTCAAGGCAACATAAGAAGCGTGAGAGAGACTTACAGGTAGACCAAAATATTAAGTCTGATGTTTTACATAGAACACATTAAGGAGAACAAAGTCTGGTTTATAAATGCATCACTTGCACATAGCAGAGCTACCACCAACTCTATCTGTCATAAAACCTGGAAACATGAACTACAGAGAGATTTAGCTGGGAAGTGAAACAAGAACTAAGCATATACATCCCTTGAGATAACTAAAGATACTACTTCAGCAAAATGCTGCTCCCAAAAAGATCACAAACAGACCATCCAGAGACTTTTCCAAACTCTGACCAATTAGATGCATATATCTTCCTTGGATACAAACATACAGATTTCAGTGTCTCCCCTAAGGGTACAGAGATACTCAGTTTCAACCCAGGTACACAATTTGACCATTTTTTAAATATAAAATACCTGGCATAGTTATTGGGTTTTTAGTTTGCTTGCTTGTTCCTGCTAATAAATAATGCCCCAAGCTGATAATATTTGCAAAATAATCAGCACTTTACAAAGGTAAGTGTGCATTTTCCCCATTTTTCAGTTATACTGGAAGATTTCATTTGTTGGAGACATGTGGCAATAAAATGACTTGCACAGGTCAAACAGCAAGTTGGAGATAAAGACTATTCACTACCATTCTTATACCATTTCCACTGGATCACAGCTGCTTCTATAAACACTGCTGAACAGTACAGAACAAAAAATCTCTAGTCCCTAATAGTTCCTTTGCTACAGAAACAAACTCTGGAAGGGAAAAGAGGGAAAATGAAGGGAAAGCCTACCTCCCCACCTAAAAAAAACACCAACAATAAAAAAAACCCCAAAAACCCAACTCTCTACTAAGTCTTCAGCTGGTGGGAATCATAATGGATCCACTGGCTTTCATAGATAGGTTGATTTACACCAAGGCTGAGGCTCTGGGCTTTGTGTTTTGTTTCTCATGTCATCAGCCAGCTATAGTGCTGTGACACTGGAGTCAATACTGAAGAGCATTATTGACACTCTGCTAGGGACAGACATTGAAAAAAGCCTGAGCCTGAATTGATTCAATCTTTGCAGGTTAGTTTAACCTGGCTATGAACTAAACTGGTTTGCAACTGTACAGACATTCCCTCTGGAATGAAGAAATACAGGCATATTCCCACAGTGGCTCAAGCTAGAAGCCAGGGGGTGCTAGAGCATCCCTCTCTTCCCTTCCTGGCAGGATGCTCTGATTAGGGAGGGGTCCCCACCCCTTGCTGCTCCTAACCAGCAGGGAGTTGATAACACAGCATTTGGCACCCCACCAAGAAAACAAAAGCCTCTCCCATTAGTTCAAGCTCTTCTTAAACAACTTTTTCCAAGGAAGGAATGGAGGGACATTACCAGCTACCTGTTGTTTAACTCCAAAAAGTGCTAAGCAGACAATGTCCTGTCTGCTTTTGCTCTATTTGCCTTACACAGACACCTCTCAGCATTAACTAGTACAGTGTTTTCCAACCTTTTTTTCCCCATGGCACACTTACCTAAATAAAAAGGCACCGTGGTACACCGGATGCAGGGGGGGAGGGAGTGGGGTGGCGCGCGACCAACCGGACACCAATGGAGGGGAAAGGGTGGCACATGGCCAGCCGGATGCTCATGGGGAAGGGTGGTCTGCAGCCAGCTGCACAGCATTTAGGGCTGGAGCCATGCACCCCATCTCTCTGTGTCCACAGCAGCAGCAGGTGGGGGGCGTGGCTCCAGCCAGGCAGGGGGCATGGCTCCAGCCCAAAATGCCAAGGCACACCTGGATGTGACTGACGGCACACCTGGACATGCCTGATGGCACACCAGTGTGCTGTGACATGCCGGTTGGGAAATGCTGAGCTAGCATACAACACACTGACTACAGTCTGTGCTGTGGCAAATGGGAAGGGAGGGAATTGAGCAGGGAGTGGCGGAGGGAGGGGAAAGGGGATGACAGACAGATACTGCTGTGCCTGCCGACTCTGTTGGAGCTCCAGCCAGGGAGCAGAGGGGTGGGGCCAGCTCTGCTGTGGATCAGAGAGCCCTGCCCAAGGCTGCAAAGTATCTTAGATACTGGGAGACTCTGGTTTAAGTTAAACCAGGAAGGGGCCTGGGACAGACATTGCATAAACTGGTTTGACCCAAATCAGTTAAGTCTGATGGTACATTCAACCAGGTTTATCTCAAACTGGTTTTAGCCATTTTCAAACTGGTTTATGTCCACTGAACATTTGTTCTGTTACAGGTTTAAACCAGTTTCTGATCACTTAAACCAGTTTATGTGTAATGTCTGTTCCTAGCCTCTATGAAATAGCAAAATAAAGTCATGCATGCTGACACATACAGTCTCTTAACTTTATGGCTTGCTAGGTCTATATTATCACACAAATATTTTATGTAAATATATTTTCTGCTTTTACCAGAGTAGAGCAAAGTGCAGGTATTTTAAATAGCTGTTTACCAGTTTTTCACTCATTTTGTATCTCTTCTCAAAAAACTCTTCTTGTTCCACTTGACTTACTCTCTTCATTTCCAGTAAGCCTCTTCCATCCTCTTCTTATGCTCATTTCCCTATTTCTACAACTATTGCAACACTTTAAACTTTATGTGGAATGCAACTGCAACTCTCTGTGCTTAGCATTATGTACCTTTTAACCTTCCTAATTTTTTTAAACATTTCCAGTCCTGGAGGATTTTTTTCAGTTACTCTCTATTAATAGGCTACTGAACAATCTGTTTGAATCAGTAGGTCTAGATCAGGTGACTGTTTATTAGAATCATGGAGCCTTGATATATCTGAGACTGCAAAAGAAGGAAATCACTTTTGTTCTGGTTAGCAGCCTCTCTTCAGTGGTCATTTATTGTTTCAACAGGAGTTCCTCCAGAAGACCAATCCTGACTGGGGAAGTTAAGTTTGTTTCCAAACATGGATCACCCATGAATAAGACAGACTTTACACCTTAAAGTATGAGTAGTGATTTGACTCACCTTGGGCACGTCACTTAATTTCTTGATGCCTCATATCAACTACCAGTAAACTCAAAGATTTTTAAGATATAATAATTGACAGAAAAGACAAATACCTTGCACTGGCATAACTGTGAGGCTTCAGACTATTGGCTTTTGGGAACACTCAAGATCTTTATATGATAGTCGTTATAAAAGTGAAAATATTATTATTTTCTCTTGCATTGCTATATTTAAACTTCTGTATGATTGGAGAAGTAGAGTCCAAGCTGCTGTCTCACTTATAGTTTCATAGTTTCTAGGGTCGGAAGGGACCTGAGCAGATCATTGAGTCCAACCCCCTGCCGTGGCTTTTGAAACCACTGCTTCCTATTTTGCTTTCTTTTGGTTTTAATTTTCCCTTTCAAAATAAAACGCCATATACTAACTGCTTATTTTGTACTAGGTCATCGGCTTGTATATCCATTTCACTGGCTCTACAAGTGTCTATGACTTAAGTCTAAATTATCTTCCCGTGGGATCTGCACTATTTTGTATTATACACCTTTGTATTTCACATAGATTATCTTTCATTAAGAAGTATCAGAGATGACCAGATAGGATTGTTTGAGGCAAGCTTTTATTTAGTGACATATGCATCAGCTGCATCATACTGCTTCTATCAGGAGCAAATTATTTTCAATAAGTAACATATTGCTGGTGTCAAAGTACCTCTCTAATATAGCTGTAATTGGTAACGAATGTCCTTAATCAACTTCACCTTGTCATGTAACTGCATTATGCACCTGAACATATCTCCTGCTTGCTGGGTGCTTCCTCTGTTGTTCTCATCATGCCAGAACATTTATGATGTTGCCTAAACTAATGCCTGTTTCTGTAAGATCTCCTTGCAGATCTTCAAAGGAAATAATTGTGCTGGCTCTAGTTTGCTATAACTCCTTCCACTATGCAACATTTACTGAGTAAGCACTCAGAAGCTAAGTGGTCAGGAAGGCACAGCTGTTCAAGAAGCTACACAAAAACTCAGCTCAGACTGATTATCTGTAGGCATCAGAAAATAACTGTTTCATAGAATGGACATTCAACTTAGACAGTGGTATAGTAACCCTCTTGCTGGTAACTTCTCTCTAACTCTCTCCCCCCCACCCCCCTCAATGCAGACAACAGGAAGGTAAAACTTGCTAAGGCAGAGCAGGATGTAGGACAGATTCATTGCCTCTAATGGA
>NW_017729031.1:3579004-3590590 GCF_001723915.1 Gavialis gangeticus | reverse complement strand
TTGCCTCTAATGGAAAGGTGGAAGTCAGGGAAAGGGCAAATCTGACAGCAAGAGTTCCTCTATGCCAGCCAAGAGTGAGGAAAAGACCACAACAGGTGTGTGTAGTGAGGGAGGCACAGTGTATGCATGTAGGTTTATAGGGCAAGTCCCACAAGCACACCCCACCATACACATGGACCCACCCCCCCCTTGCACTGCCATACACATAGACCCCCATGCCCCCTCAAACACCCCAGCCACCCTCCCCCCTGACACAGCCTCCCACAACCCATACCCACCTTCACCCTACATAACCACACACACTCCCACATGCTCGTTCAGTGCTTAGTAGTTTTGATCAAATGTTCTTCTGCCATTCCTGACTGATACAGCCCTTAGTTTATACAATAATCAACAAGATTTTTCTATATTTAGATACCAGGCAACCCATTAAATACACTTCTATATTAACTTATTTTTTTTTTATAAAAAAGGAAAAAGCATATTGGGTTGTTTTAACAGGAATATCACATAGCAAATCAAGGGAAGTAATTCTTCACTTGATTCAGCATTGGTGAGGCTTCACCTGGAGTACTGTGTCCAGTTTGGGCTCCATGCTTCAAGAATCATATGGACAAGAGTCAAGCACAGAGCAACAAAGATGATTAGGGGCCTGGGAAGCAAGACTTATGAGGAAAGGCTGAAAGAACTAGGGTTACTTTACCTGAAAAAGAGAAAACTGAGAGTGGACTTGATAAGAGCCTTTAAATACTTGAAAGATGATTACAGAGAGGATGCTTTTATCTGTGGCCATAAGGGTCAGGACTAAAATTAATACCCTCAACCTTTAGCAGCAGAAATTTAGGTTGGAATTAGGAACTACTTTCTGACTATGAGGATGGTCAAGCATTGAAACAAGATACTTGGAGAAGTGGTGGAATCTCCATCCTTGGAAGTTTTCAAGCTACTTCATGCGTCTTAAGGGTATTCCATGACGGGATGACTGCCGTAGTCCTTTGCAATGGATCAGAGACAGACCCATTTACCAGCTGTACTAGTGTCAAGCAAGGCATCACCCTAACCCTTTTCTCCACCTATCTTGCTTTGATTGTGATTTTCATCCATGACTGCCTTCCTCCTGGATTTGGGGTTGAGTGTTGAACGGATGGTCAGCTTTTCAACCTGCAGCACCTTCACAGAAAAACGAAAGTTACCAAGACTGGCAACATTGACCTTTGGTATGCTGATGACTGTGTTATCCTCCCACACACTGAGACCAATCTGCAGTCCACCCTTGACCTTTTTTCAGGTGCTGATCATAGCCTGAGACTCTCCCTTAATATTGGAAAGAGCAAAGTGCTCTATCAGCCTGCCACAGCACAAGCAGACCCCTTCCCCCACACGTTACCACTGGGGGAAAATCCCTGGAAAACGTTGAGCATTTCCCATACCTTTGCAGTCACCTCTCCCAGTCAGTCAGTCCTGATGTAGCAATTGAACATAGGATTTGTTGTGCTAGCATATCCTTTGGAAAGCTGCTTTGCTGTGTCTTTGTTGGCTGAGATCTGCAGGAGGAAACTAAGATCCTGGTCTATAATGCAGTGTTGTGAGACATGGGTGACATAGCAAAGCCATCCTAAGTGCCTAGAATGGTTCCATCAGTGTTCCCTCAGGAAGATCCTTCACATTAGATGGAAAGACAACTGCACCAATGCCAGCATTATCTCTGCAGCTGACATAACTAGCATCGAGGCAAAGATCATGAAACATCAACTCTGCTGGGCTGGCCACTATGTGCAGATGGCTGACAATCATCTCCCAAAGCAAGTCCTCTTCTGTCAACTCAGTCATGGTAGGAGGACCCTCAGAGGAGAGAGGAAGCCCTACAAGCACACCCTGAAAACACACCTTAAGAAGAATGGCCAACCTTAAAAACTGGGACATGCTGGCTGGTCTCAATGGCAGCACCAGCACAGCTGTGCCCCCCATCCCCCATCCACTTCCTGGCACCACCTGTCATATTTGTGGAAAAACTTGTACAGTATGGATTAGACTCTTCAGCTGTCTTAAACACATCAATAACCCTGCCTCCCCCCGGCAGACATCATCCTCATACCAGGGGATAGCTGAAGAAGAGCTTTAGTCAGGGATGTCCCTGCCTTGGCTGGGCTAGCTGACCTCACAACATCCCTTCCAGCTCTACTGTCGTATGATAATAACCCTCACACTGAAAACACCAACATCCATATATTCCCTTAAGAAATAGACCATACATTTTTGTGTTACTCTAAAGATTGCCAGGTAGTAGTATCTGGAGAAATGAAGCAGGACTGGGATTTCTAACTCCTCTCTGCCACTGACTTGTGTGGCCTTGGGTAATTTACTTTAACCCATTTGCAAAATGGGTTAATAATACTTCTCAAGGGTGTTGAATAATTATTTTCTTTCAAGGAGGTAATGCACTATATTTGTGTTAAGTATTATTTGCTCTCTGGTGCTTAGTGCCATAAGAAACCTTATGCTTTGTGAAATCACTAAGGCAGTATGGAAGGAGTTAATTAGATATACAAATTTACACATCTCAGAATAGATCAAACAAGGTTCCTAATATACTTTAGTAGCAGTAAGAAGACTAAATACTGATTTTTCAATTAGATTATGTTTTAGGGATACAAAATTACACATTCTTCTCTTGCACATGTTCCCTGTACTTTTTAAACACAGAACAACCCATTATTAAGCTATTAATCACCTCTTTCAATTAATTGCTCTAAAATGACCCAGGCTCTAGTAGTTGTGTTGCAATTGAAAAGCTCACTGATATTTGGCAAGGTAGTTACAGGCAGTAGTAATTTGAGAAACCTAGGCTATTAGCTGCTGTTTAGAATCTCAATTACTCTAAAGATGGATAATTACAAATAAAACAAACTTGTGATCCTACATTAGTTGGGACATTTCTTCTTTACTTTATGAAATTTATAAGCAGTTTTTCAGCCACTGGATTTAATTTCCACATGAAAAATTGACCTTAACAGTATGAAGTATGGCTACAAGTAAAAACTGTGTTTTCATTGAAGAGAATAAATGCATTTCCTGAACGCCGGCTGTTAAAGCTAATTGATTTATTGGCTCGCTATATAGTGTACTATTGTCTTTATACTCATGGGACAAGGAAGCTCTTCAGAAAAGAACTAAATTCTGCCACACTAGCATGACAGCTGAGGGGGTTTTAATATAATGTGTGGGTTTCTTGGAGCTAAAAGAAATGTTTTTAGGATTAGTAGAAACTAACTAGATGTGCTGGTTGGTTTATTGGCTGTGTATTTTTAATACCTTAATGTTCTTGGGAAGTTAATAGTGTTGGTGGTAGGGTACTTCCTTTTAATCAGATTCCTTCCATAGTAAAATATTTATTCAAGCAAATGTAAAATACTTATCCAAAAGGAGAAATCTAAAAATCCCCCTTTTTTAAGTTTACAGACCATAGTTTTAAAACTCAGAAGAGATGCAAAGTTTAAGCAAAATAAAAACTCCCCCCTGTGTTGGTAAAGACAATTTAAAATTCATGGAATAGCCAAATATTTGTTATTAACCAGCTCATGTTTAAGTTACTATGCAAATTAGCACCTACAAGAAGAAAGAGAGTACGTGGCTGAAGGTGGAATCAAAACCATATAATCGTATCAATAAAAAAGCTATGAAGAAAAACAAATAAAGTGAAAAATCAATACAGGAATGTTGTTCTATAGATATACTATTGAAACATACTATTCCAGACCTCCAGGAATATCTCCAGGGAAGAGATGCAAATAACTGATCTTTCTTTTTTTCTCTCTGTAAGGCATACTAACAGACAAATTCTGCCCGCAGCTACGTATGTGAGGGTCACACTCATTCTAATGAAAGCCTCGTATATGGACATGGACAAGAGTAAACCCTGGCTTAAGTTATGCTTTGCAGAAGGGGATGCTTTAGATATGCCATTTCCCCATCACACTTTTTAATTAAACATGAACCAATGATGCTGTTATCACCCTTAGAAATGTTTTGTATAAATCTTTTCAGTGGCAAAAGCAACCCCCCAAAGTTTTCAAAGATTTAGCTGGTGTCAAAACTGCACAATCCAAAAGATATAAGAAATTAAAACTGGTGACACGAGTCTCTCTCTCTCTCTTTCAAGATGTATAATTCTTTCTAAGCAGTGGTTTGATCAAAAACATTAAAACAGTCTCTTTTGTATACTTGCTTCCTCTGCTTTTGGATGAAAACATGGAGAACCATATGAAAAATAAAATTAATTTAATTTCTTCTTTTGCACATCCAAAAGAGTCCTGTTGCAAGGTTAGGGAAAATCAGGTGGACAAATGAACCAGAATGGAAATAAAAGTGTAAAAAATTCATAAAAATAAAAGAGAGAGAAGCAGATCCAGGATGACAGAAGTTCTGTCCCTAGTATCTCCTACATAACTGTTCTACCTGACACATTAAAATAATAATCCCCAACATTCTGTTCTACAAAATGAATAAATCTTTGAGGGGATAAATAAATGTCTGTGGTCATATCTCGTCTGACATACACAGATTCTGAGATAGCCTCCTAATGCTTTTGAACTGGAAGTAGAAGCTGTAGTAAACCAAGAATTCACATGGAATAAAGTGTTTTATAGATTTTCCAAGAAAATGAAAATACGCCCATGATAGTACATGAATGTTCTACTATTGATCTATTAAGTGAGCTACTGAAAATTATAATTTAACATTCAAAGACAGAGGTGGGCAAAATATGGCCTATGGGTTGTATATGGCCCACCAGGCCATACTGTCTGGTCTGCAGCACACCTAAAAGGTTTAGAAAATTAATATTTATCTGCTTCTGGCTGCCTGTCAAAGATGACATGATCCAGGGGCAGTAGAACCCAGGGGGAGCCAGCAGGACTCAAGAGAAAGGCCGGCCTGGCCCCACTCTCCCATCTCCCTCACACCTCCAACCCCCGACAGAAAACCTTTGCCTGCTCCAGCTTTTGCTGATTCCTTGCACACCAGCTCCAGCACCATGTGACTCCGGGCTGCATCGCTGGACAGTGGGAGCACAGGGATGCACCGGTACCCTGGGGCCAGGAGCGGGAGGGATGTGTGTGTGTGTAGTGAGGAAGGCACAGTGTGTGTGTGTGGTGTGTATGTAGTGAGGGAGCCACACTCTGTGTGTGTGTGGGGGGGTTTATAGGACAAGTCCCACAAGCACACCCCACCATACACATGCACCCACACACCCCTCACCTGCCATACACACAGACCCCCACACCCGCTCACACACCCCAGCCAGCCTCCCCCCTCACAGACAGCCCCCCACAACCCATACCCACCCACGCTGCACATAACCACACACACATCCACATGTTCCCTCACCCCACACCCACCCCCCACCTATCCAGCCCTCACAAAACCCCCACACATACATCCACACTCCCACACCCCACATAGCCATATACTCACAGCCTCCCACAAACCTATCCACCCCCAACGCCCTCCACCCCTCCACAGTATCCAAGAGCAAGATTTCATTTTAAGCAGTTGTATAATCACCTCCGTGTACACTACACAAACACATGTAAATCAGAACAAAAACATTTTTTGAAATCAAATTAATGAATGCTGTAGATGTTCAATTTTTAAAATATAATTTGCTATTTTTCTGGTTCTGAGATGGTAAAACCCCTTGCTGAAAGGAGTATTTCTGGGGGCAAGGGGAGGGACTTCTGATGGCAAAGGTTGGAGTTTAGGGGCTGGGACTTCTGGTCCCAAGATAGCAACCAGGGGGTGGGGGCACCGGTCAAGGGGCAAGGCTACCCGGGCAGCTCTCGACAGCTTGCCAAAACGCGGAAAGCATCCCTCTGCCTGAAATAATTGCTTGCCCCTGTTCTAAGGCAAGAAATGAGTACAGTAGCTGACTATTGTCTCCTATCCTGAATAAACAATGGGAAAGACAGAAAATGCCCTTTTTAATAGGTAATAATTAATGCTAAAGACATCAAAAAATATGTCATTGTTTGGAATGGAAAAGACAAAAAAATGGAAATTTAGAAAAAGAAAGGCCTTGGGTAATCAGACAACCATTAAGTGCATACCAGAAAATTACATTTTACAAGGTTTCACCCATACTAAACAGGTTGGTATTGACCAGAAAACCAGGGTAACAGTAATCCTGATTAGGTTAATGAAAAGGGTTCAATTCCCTGCTCCCTCAAGGCCAGAAGTTTCATATACAATACCTTCAGATTTCCATCTTGAAAGTATACTTCATCTGCTTTCTCAAAGAATCCATTTATTCCTGGCTTTTATGCATTATTTGATTATATTTATACAGTGGACATTTCTATGTCTTTCTGAGAGCATTTTCTTGCCTGTATCTGAAGGCCATGTTTATATGGCCTTCACTGCCAAACCAGGAACCCTCTCAAGAAACTAGCTCCACACCCCCATTCCCATTCAGCACATGGCCAAGCTGTATAGGCCCCTTAGAGAGGTTCTGAGTTTGTGCCCCAGCATGAGATGAGAATATCGTCTAAGCTTCTTAACTGTTGGGCTCTTCTAGAGTGTGAGTGAGTGTGTGGGGCCTGTTTCTCAGTGACAGTCCTGTTTTAGCAGGGAGACAGCAGAGACATAAGATGCCATTATGTTCATACAGACATAAGACACAATTTGCTCCGCTTTATGTTCAGTCCACTTTTTTCTCTGTGCTGTCTTTTCTTCGGGTCTATCTATTGGATGTCACCCCAGTGAAAGTGAGATCTTTTCCTCCTTTAAACATTTACACCCTAAGTCAAACAGTAAAGTTTCCTTTACCAAAATATCGCATGCAACCCTACTTGTGTATACTTGGGATATGAAATCTGACATTGCTGTAACACTAAATACAAGGTGAAGGAAAACTGGAGTCTTTGAACTGAACCATCCAAACTGGTGGTTTTGATCAAAGGGAATGCAAACTGGAGCCACTCCTGATTTTGCAGAACCATCCCACCAACAAATCCTCCAGGTTCACTGGAAGCATTTCAGATAAAAAGGAACATAGATCTGAATTCTGTAATTTTCAAAACCCAAGCCAAAGCCCTGTCTTCCTCAGCACACCTCTCCTCTTCCTGTTCTACTGCCTAATCATAGGGTGCCTGTAAATATGCGGGACACCTACTCTGACATGCTGTAATTACAGCAATTAATAGAGTCTGCTGGATCATGCTAATTAGCATGCTCCAGCAGCCTTGGTATCTCATGTATTCAGCAACCCCATGTTTCAAAATGATGCTTCCGCCACCATTTTGAAGCATAGGACACTGAATACACAAGACACTACAGACACTCTAATTAGAGTGGCTCCCAAGAGCCACCCCACCTCCTCTACCCCTGGAACACATGTAAAGATGCCCATAGAGCTTACTTAACATTGAAGTACTAAACTCCTCCTTCTGTCTGACTAATGAAGAGCCTGTGTCTGATTTTAACCAGTTCAGTTGCAATAAACAGATTAACAGATAGTTTCTATTAGCAGAGGCATGTGATTTAGGAAATAAATAATTTTAATAACTGCAAGAAACAATGGAGGAGTAGTGATACTCATTACTAAATACTGGAGCAAAACTATCTTAGGGGCCTGGAGAGGGAATAGCCATGCTCAGAACCTAGCCACCTTTCCAATCCAGCAATGATTCCACAGTTTCATTACTGCTGACTAGTCAAGCTTCATTAAGTGGCTACTGAACCTTGCCCTCACACCTCTCTTCTGAATGGGGGTGGTGTTGATCAAGGAAACCTGTAGAGTTGTGTTGCCACAGCAATGCCAAGGGAGTCAGTGTCATTGCACCTCCACAGACTTAGCCTTTGCCTACGCCAAAGCCTCTGAGATCTCAACTCTGTACTGCTCCTCCTCCCACCCCCTGCATGCCAATTGACTACTTGGCATACAGCCAGAACTTGACTGCCCCAACCCATACTCCCTGCACTTGACCCAGTCTGCATCATCTCAGGCTGATTTGGATTGAGGGTGGTGGTCAGGTACATAGAGGGGATAACCTTGCTTCTAGATTCGTGAAGTTCTGGGTGCTCTGGAGACTGCCCAATGTCTCTTCAGCTTTTAAGCAACACTTTCCACCAAGCCGCATATTAGTTTTATTGCATTGGAGGCAACTGACCAGGCTTTGGAACACCCCAGACTCATTTGGGCTGGGGGAAGAGGGGAAAGGTAGCTAGACGGATAAAGGGGATATTGCTGCTGCTGCACTTCCAGGGGGCTGTCCAAGGTCTCTTCAGCTTTTAAACAACACTTTTGCCCAAGCCACTAGTCAATTTAATTTCATTCTTAGCAATTGAAGTGGACACCTTTGGCAGGCCCCTAGAACTTCCAGCACTGTGGGAGCCCAGAAACAGGGCTCTGGCCACCCACCTCCTTTCCCAAGTCAGACTGGGATGTCCCAAAGCCTGGTCAGTTGCCACAAATAAAATTAAATGAATATAAACAATTTAGGGAGAGAATGCTGTTTAAAGTAGTAGAGACTTTGCACAGCCCCCAGAATACCAAACCCCATGGAACGCAGAAGCAGGGATCCAGGCACTTTCCCACCTGGCCACTGCTATAGAAAGTTGTTTTAAGCCACTAGCCTGAGCTAAAGACTTTGGGCAACCCCCTGGAGCACCCAAGCACACTGGAGAGGAAGAAACAGGGGTTCAGTTACCTCCCACAACCATCTGGCCACCTCTTCACCCACAATCAGCTTGTCATGTACCAAACCCAGGTACGTTGCAAGGAATTGAAGTAAATTGATAAGCAGAGTTTCCAATTGTCCATAAATTTAAGGAAAGTCAGTAAAAATGCAGGCTAAAAATGCCTGTCCATAAAATCATTTTTATTAAAAATAGGAGATGTCTGTAAAAATACAAAGCAATGGGAGCTTAATTGAAGCTCCATGGTCATAAAGAAGCTGGAGGTAAGTTGACAGACAGACAAAGCACGGCATCATCACCTGGTGTCTGAATAGGATTGCTGCACCTTGCAGGAAGCCTTCTCTCAAGGCTTTGTAGTCCCCTCCCCAAGCCAAATGCTGTTGCTGCTGAATCCCAGCAGCTGCCTGTAACAGTGCTGGGTCACAGGTAGGCTTCCTCAGAGGCCCAAGCTGGGACAGGGAAAGCAGGGCTGGTGGGGCTAAGGCTGGGGGTGAGCTTGGAGAGTAACATGGTGTGGGGGCATCAAAGTATAGAAGTGAGTGGGGCACCCCTCAAGTAGGGACAGCATGGTGTATTCAATATGGGTTGTCAACCCAAGAATTTTTTTTTTTACTGCAAACTTCTTACTGAACACTAAACTCTATTATTATTATGATGATGATGATGATGGTTGGTGTTACACCCCTAAATGTGAACCCAGCCCTTTTAACTGGAACCTGGCAGCAGGGCAGGGGCTGACAGAAGAGTCACATTTACATTATGTAAAGCATATATCAATAAAACGTCTGTCAGTAAAACAATTTGGTTGTCAGTAATAAGTTTGCAGATGAACAATTAAAAATAAATCTCGGGTTGGCAACCCTGCTGAGTAATTTGGGAGAAAGTTCTCGTTAAAAGGCATGAAAGCCCTGGCAACCCCAAAACACCCAGTTCCCAGGAACCAAAAAACAGGAGTCTAGGCCATCTCTCCTTCCACATACACACACACACTGGGCACCCCCAGTCAGGGTAGCACCACACAGGCTTTGGTACATTTCAGAAATAGGTCTCTATTGAAGTCAATTCTAGTGAGAAGAGGGATCAGAAAATTGAAATTGTGAGAAATTGGTATCATCTTCTTCCTTTTCTTTGGTTTCCAGCAAATCAGAGCCTTCATCTCTTGCTCAAGGAATACTGGGGAAATGGAGGCACTCACCATTGGAGAAGCAGACTGGGCTGTGTATTCACTACCACCCCCTGGTGGCAGTTTAATAGCACTGCAGTGCCTAAAAGGAGACTTTTCTACTTAGATCCCTTGACAGTGATGTGCAGACACCTCTAAACCCAGACAAGTATGGATCGGTTCCCAATCAGTGACATTCTTAGATCGGGTCAAATGTCACATCTGTCCATATCCTACATGTTCTTGTTCTATCAACTAAACCACTGCTATTTCTGCAGGGAAGCAAACTCCTCTTGTTACAGAGAAGAGAGAAGAATGTGAATGCAAACTTCAATTTTGCAGTCAGCATCTCTGCTCTGTGAATGTATCCCCTTCCCTTCCTTGTGTAAATTCTTATCCTCATCATAGCAAACGAGTATTGATGATCCTGTGTATATATGGTTATATTTGCATTTGATTTCATTATTGCAACATAGGATACTTGTTCTGAAAGCTTCCTTTATTAACCATTAATTCCTTTAACTATTAATTCCTTAAACCATTAACATTTAATCAAAACCAAGTTTTAAAATCCTGACTCTTATCACAGTTAGTACCTATAATCCTTTTTTCCAGACTAGATGTTTCTAAATCATGTTAAATCTTTCATCTTCCTTCTGGTCAATTTCAAGGTCTTTACTGAATCAAATAAGACATTTTTTAAACCTCTCTGCTTTGGTTTTTCAAGCTTTTACTCACTTCCACCACTCCAGAGCAAGCTATCAAAATTACGTGAGCATTCTGTGTTCAGTCACATCAGTAACTCTTAGTTTTATGAGAATATCATAATGACAACTGTCTTATTATTATTTTAATGCATGTAATAATTTAAAAGGTAAGAACTGCAAAAGTCAGGCTATTTTGTTTTATGGACTATCAACAGCCTTATGACCTTGAAAATATTTGAGTTGACTCACTGATTTTTACAATTTAACAAAAAAGCACATATCTAGCATAATTTTATCAACTTTTGCTAGCCCTGTGAAAAGCGAAGCTGTGCATATAGATAAATGTCCACTCCAGATATACTTTATGCTCTAAAGTTATCATATTCTAAAGGTAAATTATTTGAGAACCACATTAAGATGATGAAACATGGCACATTGAAAACTTTTTTCTAAAGGATTTGTTTTTCTTTCATGATAAATTCAGCTCCTGAATATACAAATGACAGAGAACGACATCACCTCCTCTCATTTTAATTCTTCCTTAAAATATGAAACCAAAGGAAAGGTAAAGAGGAAGAACAGTTAACCTCTGGTGACCAAAGGTGCACTTGATCTGTTATTTTGTATTCTATACTCTTCAAAAGAGCAATATAAACAGAATTATTTATGCCCAGCAAAATGTTGCTTAATTACTTATGCACCACTGTTTGCTTGTATTTTAAGCTCTCTCTACCACCCACAGGCAGACGTTAAACAGCTGCTAAAAGCTAGCTTTAGTCTTGCCTGTTTGAAATTAGCATACTTGAGCTTTGAAAAAACTTTGTTGCCAATTTACATATGCATAGAGACTGATATTTAGACTCACCATATGATATGTCCCTCAAGAGCTTTTCTTATTGCCTCCATCCTCAGGTCTCAACCTAGAGACTGTAAATCTAGCAGGTGATTAATTCTATACCCTTGAGAAGCTAGCAATTAGCACTTGCAACCAGTAAAAAATTGTCATTTCAAAACCCTGTTTAC
>NW_017729031.1:3574899-3578856 GCF_001723915.1 Gavialis gangeticus | reverse complement strand
AAAATTGTCATTTCAAAACCCTGTTTACTATGCCCATGTATTTTCTATGAACTCACAGTTAACTCTAAATAGATGTATATGGCAATAGATTTGCAGACATTTCTGTCTCTTTATGTAAAATATAATATAGCTCCTAGCTAATCAACCTCTTAAATATAGTGGAAAGGATTAAATAATTGACATTCTTTGTTTTATATATATAAAATAGCAAGATGTAGCAAGCATGAAAACACTATACATGATGTTTAATGTTACCAAACCTTAATCAGCTCATTTCAACATGATGACTTTGTAGGGTTTACCTGTTTTGTGTCAATTCTTATCTCTGATAGCTGAAATTACCGTACTTCCAGATGTTCTTATGCATTATTGAGGTCTTCTGCAGTAGATGCTGGAAAAGGTAAGATAAGGTTTTATTTCTTTGTAGTAGTCACAACACTGAGATCAAAGACAGTAAAGTGCAGTGCTTAGTATTGAAAACTATGATGAACTTAACATTTATTTTCAAGTAGCAAATCTATCATAAAATTGCTCATCAATCTCCAGTTAACTGTTTCAAGTGTAATCCATTGGTCTAACAATGAACATTTTTAAGATTTCACCTTTTTTAATAAAAAGAAAAGTTTATTACTTATTAAATATGTGCTAATCACCAGTATACAGAATAAGAACTTAAAACATTGTAAAGCTATTTTATTCAAGAAGCCCTACTGAAAATTTGCACTGAAACAAATACATGTTGATTTTTAAAACCTTTTAAATAAAAAAAGTGTCCATAATGAGATGTGCTTTGAGAATGCAATGACTTAAGAATGGATGGTTTTGCTTGAGTAATTTTAGAGATTAATTTATAGTTAATATTTTTATGAGTCATAGAGTCAGCTTTCCCAAAACTGCAAAAAAAAAGTTCATCATGTAAAAGTGTGTTTTTAAAAGGGAAAAAAATCCTGATGCTTCAAAGAAAAATTAGTTACATAATATGCTATAGTGAAGTGAAGATGTTAGCCCCTTTTATAAAATATTTCCACTTGTCAAGCCATGTAGAAGTTCTGAGCAAATAATTAAATAATTATATTTCATTATACACATGCAGTTATGCTTGTGCATGTGTTCCTTCTAGATACACACACTATATATACACCCCCCCACCGAGGAATGAAATATTTAATTTCACTATACACAAGAGGTGTGTTTTATATGAAACATATAAACATATAAATCCATACCCTTGCATGTGTATAATGAAATATATTTCATTACATGATATATACACAGAGGGAGAAAGAAACATTATAGTTTTTAATATCTAAATAATCCATGTTATATACATTATGCGTCTATTTCCTGCACATATCTGTATTAAATTTTATTTTTTATTGGTGGTCTCCAGTTAGCAAATATCACTCCTCTAAAAAAATCTCAAGAGGTAATACTGAAGATTTCTGAAGCATACAAAGGCAAAACTTAGCTTAAAACATTTTGAAGCTACATTTTCCCCAATCGATGTCTAGTATCTGAATATAAAAAAGTAGTGGCTGGTGTAAGAATGGTCACTAATGCAAGTATTCCTTATTTTTTCTGGTTGCACGGTCATTAAGCAGTCTGCTGCAAAAGCCTGTTAGACTTACTTTCCACTAATTACATCATCAGATCATCATACTGTTAAAATCAGTTGCAGGGTACTTGTACACAACTAAATCCCTGCTTCTAATTACTATTTTAGTCTCTTTTTCCTTGTGACATGTTGGTGATAGATCATTATTTTTTCAGCAATTTGTTCGCATTTATATGCAATATAATTGGATCTGATTAATTATTATGATTAATGACTGCAGAATTTCCTTGCAAAGCTATTAATACTGGTAGTATCAAATGAAAGACATGGACAAATTAAAGCCAATGGAGTCCTGTTGCTTGTACTTACAATGCCTAGGCTAAAGTAACCCTTTGCTGTTCTCAACTGTAAAATAAATATGAAGGTTTTACTTGGATTTCCCTACAGACCTGTGTGTTTTAAAGTGGAATTAAATCATAGCTAATGAACAAGAAATATAGGTTTCATTTTTGGAGAACTACTGCACTCTAAATTATAAATCTTTGGGTACCTTTAACAAGAGTTCAACAGCATTAGTGTACCATCATTAGTATGAAGTCCTGGAACTACCAAAAATAAAATAAGATTGAGTAATGATTTTGAATAATATAAAGTTGATTTATCAGTTTCTTTGGTGGAGGGAAGTTGCAACAAACATGATCACAAAAGCAGTTAATTTCAATTACATGTCAAATTACAAAATTTCCAAAGGACCTATTTATGTAGTGTGTGTTGTATTTTAAATTACATTCTGGCTTAGAAATAGGATATTACATGTAAAAAAGCAAACAATGACTGAGTAGCTTAGGGGATCGACTTTCTTGTTACCTCTGGGACCTGACTTTAAATCTGGCTTTGAGCAAACTGAAGAAAAATCATTTCAGTCTAATGGCAGTAGCATATAAAAAAAATCAGATAGTATGAGTTCTGTGCAGGTGGCAAAACCCTTTAAATAAAAAAGTGTCCATAATCAGATGTGCTTTGAGAATGCTCTGACTTGGGAGTGGATGATTTTGCTTGGATTGCTGTAAAGCTCAAAACATAAGACTCTGAATGTGATTTTAATCTGTAATAAGAGCCAGTAGCCCTAATCAAATCTGAGTCAAAATAAATACGTTTTTATTTTGAATGCATATAGAGAAATTGCAGATGAGTTTCTGTTAGTCCAGAATGAGAAATGCAGGCATGGTGCCTACTTCAGTAAGAACTCAATACCTAATGCAAGATTAAAAAAAAAACAAAACAAAAAAACCACACATTACCCCTTTCAGGCTCCACAAAAAATTTTAAAAAATGACGGCCTACTTTTAAAGTTCTGGTGATGACAAAATACAACAAAATCTATCTTTTCACAGCCAAAATGTAACAAAAGTATGAAAGAGTACTGCAATATTAGGAGTTTTTACACTTCAAATCTAAATCAGATGTCTTTTTTAAAATAGCATACTAAAGAATATATCACAAAAGAATATGGTGGCAAAATATACAGAACCATTGTTGTCAGGTGCACTAAGATACCAGTTTGTCAAAGATCATGTCAGTCAAAACTATGCTTAGTAAAGCATCTGGTAATTGCAAATGATTTCTCTGTAGTCTATAAAGTCATGTCACACAATTGCTTGTAATCAACTATGTGTTTTCTCATGGATATAGATATTGGTTTCATAATTTTATAGTTCATTATCTGTGTAAAATACTTTAAATCAGTTTTATTTCTATTTAGTGTTATAGGCTGAGTACAGACAGTCAAAAAGCCTGAGGCTGAATCAATTCAATCTTTGCAGGTTTTTTTAAACTGCATAGATTGAACCAAGAAGCAAGTGAACTGATTTTCACTTTTTAAACAGGAAAGGCAGACAGGCCCCTGCAATGGCCCATACTAATAGCCGGACGGGTGCTAGAGCATGCCTTCCAGCCTGCTCGCCGTGGCAGACAGCCAGAGCCCTCTGATTTCCCAAGCCATGCTGCCTCCACAGCTTCCCCATAGGCTGAGCAAGCATAAGGGATGACCCCACCCATCCCGCTTGGCACCAGATCCGCAGATGGCAAGACCCCAGGAGATATGGAGAGGAATCTGAAACCGGGAGCTTTACTCTACCCCCCCAAGTTGGGAGCAGGGCTGGAATCTCCTAGACGTGCCCTCTTCTCAGCCTCCCAGCTGGCAAAGGCAATGTGGGTGGGAAGTCTGCACCTGGGTTTGCCTCTGGCCTTCAAAGCAGGGAGATTGGAGCCATGCCCCCTCCTCAGCCTCAAGGCTGTATGGGAGGAAAGTGCACAGTGAAGCTTGGCTCCGTCCCCCCCCCCCCCGCCCCCGAGCCGGCACGAGCCCTGCAAACTCCTAGTCGTTTCCTTTTCTACACTCC
>NW_017729031.1:3560465-3574451 GCF_001723915.1 Gavialis gangeticus | reverse complement strand
ATTGGTCCCCCGCCCCCCCCCCCCCCCCGCCCCCGAGCTGGGAGCAGACCTGGAGTCTCCTAGTCATTTCCCTTTCTCAACTTCCAGGCAGGCTGATGGAAGAAGGGCAGAAGGGGGGGCTTGGTTCTGTCACCCCAGAGCCAGGAGCCTCTGCTGCCCAGAGCTGGGAGTCATGCCCCCTCCTCAGCCTCTGGGCTGGCTGAGGGCAGGGGGTGGGGAAAAGCCCACGCAGAGTCTTGGCTCTGCCCTCAGATCCAGGAGCCAGGAGCCACAACCCTTTCTCAGCCTTCAGGCTGGCTGTGGGGAAAAGACGGGGCAGGGGGGAAGAAAGGGAGAAGCCTGTACTGGGGCTTGGCTCTCCAGGAGTCATGCCCCCTTCTTTGTCTCCTGCCTGTCTGGGAATAGGAAGAAGCCTCCACTAAGGCTTGGCTCCACCCCCCAGAGCCGGGAGCAGTGCTGGAGTTCCCTCCCATGACCCCTTCTCAGCCTCTGAGCCAGTTGAGAGGGGCATCACTCCCAGCTCTGGGGGGCAAAGCCAAGCCCTACTGTGGACTTCTTCTCCCCCTCCCCACCCTTAGCCAGCCAAGAGGCTAAGGGGATATGGCAGGGGACTCCAGCCTTGCTTTTGGCTGGCAGAGCTAAGCCCCAGTACAGGATTCTCCTTTTTCCCAGCCAGCCAGAAGCTGAGGAGAGGGTATGGCTCCTGGCTCCCAGCTCTGGGGGCAGAGCCCAAGCCCTGCTGAGGGCTTTTCCCCACTCCCTGCCCTCAGCCAGCTGGAGGCTGAGAAGGGGGCATGGCTCCCAGCTCTGGGGGCCAGAGCCAAGCCCTTGCTGCAGACTCTCCCTCCCTAAGCTGGCAGCACCTGGCTCATGGGCTGATTCCCTCCTCTCTCCCTGGCACTCCAACCAGCAGCACCCAGCTGGAGGTCTGGTGCTGGGCCAGAGGGGTGAGGTTTTTTCCCTCTCCCCCCTCCTCAGCCACCTGGAGTGATAGTGCTCTGGCTAGGGAGCAGAAGGGAGGGGCAGATCCTGCTTTTCAGAGCAGACAGAACAGTCCAGGGCTGAAAAGCATCATGGGATGCTGGGGGACTGGCAGTTAACTTGAACCAGAAGCATTAGAAACAGTCTAGTGAAACCTCTATGTTCATAAAATGTATCTGCCAATTCTTTGTACCAGAGGACTTCAGTTCACTGTGCCTAAAAACCTAGGAACAGGTCATGAACACTAGGCATTATTTGATCATTGCCTTGGAGATAATCACACTTGCCGATATGAGGGCAAAAAAATGAAACAATTAGTAACAGAATGATTGGTAGTAACATTAAATGAAACATGCTCAAAATACCACTAAAAAATCAGCTCTGTGTTAATTTTTTCTGATCAAATGTTTAATATACAGGAAAAATAAATAATTTACCAACAGGGACAAATAACAAGGCAGTATCAATACAAAAGCTTGCCAAAAATACCTAGATTGCTAATGGGACTGAACAAATGCAGAAGATTAAATCAAGTTGTTCAGTTCAGCATGACTCTCTTAAAATTAACATTTTTATAGCTAAGCTTCCTGTTGCTTTTGGTGTTTTCATAGTAGCCCAGATTTTTACTTGGTATAATGAAGTAAATAAAGCTTTGTCCGTGGATGTTCAGCTAAATGAAGACCCAAACTAACATCACTTAGTACTCTTCAGAGCATACTAAAAAACCTTATATGAACTAAAGTAGTTCAAAATATTAGCCTTTTGCTATCATGTGGCAAATTCCAATTATAATTAAGTGTATTATATTTACAACAATGCCAAGGAAATTAAAAGAATACATATTTCCCAAATCCAAGATGGCTATGATTTTAAGATGACCCGCAATAATTAGATTTGATACAAAGACAAATTATACGTGTCTTATTTATTTACATTTATAATCATTATAAGGTCATCTTAAACTTGCCCCCTCACCCATTATAGAGGGGAAAGTAATGGCAGGGGGCTAGGAGGTAGGAGTTAGGCAATGGGGAGCAGGTAGAGGGGAAATCAAGTGGTCTGACTTCTGCCCCTTCCCCTCCCCCCATATACTGTCCCCTGTCACTTGCCCATCCTGCTCTTTTCTCTCCCAAGGTACCTCCCCATCTCATGGTGCCTGCCCCTGTAGCACTTGCCTTCCTCAATGCAGGGGACAGGCTGGGGGTCAGAGCTACAGCAGCTGCCTGTCCCTCCCCCCCCCCACTGCATCCAAAATGGGGGAATATTTTCCCCAATGCATTTGGGGGTGGGAGGGGGAACCTGATCTTGGATTTGAGTAAATATGGTAACAAATTTACATATTTACTGAAAAGTATTTCCCTGGCCTGCAATTTGGTAGATCACAGAATAATAGTAAGATTGTAATTAGAGCTGGAAAAGACCTTACCAGATCATCCTTTCACTCCCCCAATGCAAGATTGTTTCCCTTTTATATATTTATTCATGTTTTCCCCAGGTTTAATTTGAAGGACCTAAGCACTGAATTTGTACCACTTCCTATTAGACATAATTCAAAAAAATTCATTACTTCTCATGATCAAAATATGATATTTAAGCTTTCTTACTTTCATCATTATAAACTTACCCTTAGCTTGCAGTATAACATCTTCATTGTATATCGCCCCTACAATTATACCTTCTTTTTTTTTGCAACCATATTGCATTACAAATTCATATCTAGTTAGCTGCCCACTATCTCCATTATGGTTTGTCAAGTTATTCCCTCCATTGTGTTTGTCAGGTGATTCCCTCCAAACAACACTCTTCTTTTCTTTTCACACATGCCTTTGCTTTTATATTGCTTTTTTTGGTATTTTCCAATTTCTTTGGGTCCCTTTTTATTAGTCTTTTGACTGCGTGTGAGAACATCATTAATGTATCAATTGCTTCCTCTTTCAGATATTAAATAAGATCAGTTCTAACACCAATCTATGCACAACTTGCAAACACCCCTTTCTTCACCCCCTCCCTAATACATGTCATGTAGTTAGGGAAGCTATGCTCATAGCAATATTGTTATGGGAAGATACAGAGTCACATTCTACTGCTGAACTAACTGCTTAACAATGTTTTGCTAACTCAGGGATAGCAGAGGTCTGTTAGCTCTGTACTGTCAGAAAGCATCATTGCAGAGGACTGAAAATAACAGATAAGGTTAAAGGTGGGGGGGGAGAAAAGTGTGAATAAAAAAAACATTTTATTAGATATGTACTTGGTATGTGAATCTCAGAACAGCACAAATGAGTAGCTGTATTATATGGCTCATCAAATGAGATCATAGGATCTCTGATCAGAACAGACTTTAACATAACACACCATTTTTCAGGGCATATACACAACATACACTCTAAGGACTCACTTTATTTAAATATTTGCGTCTGAGTGTCTTAACCAACTGACTAAGTTGCTCTCACTCTCTCATTCTCTGTTTCAATGACTACTTAAATATTTGATACAAAAAGCAAAACACCTCCACCAAGAGGAACTGAGGGAGAACCACCACAGCAGAAGCTGTAGCCTTGTGAGGTTGGGGTGGGAGTTAAATCTCCTCGTGAATTGATCACAGATCCCCCAAAATCCCTGTGAGTGCTCTAGCCCTGGAGCTATTGGACAAAACTGGTACAGGAGGAAGACCTTCCTTCTCCTGGAGTATGAATCTACTTTTTCCTCCAATATCTTTTCATTTCAGATTGAACAGAACATTGTGTGTTGAAGACAACCACATTTTTCAGTTCTTCATTTAAATGGTTTGGGTTTTTTTAATTCAGTTCAATTCAAAGCAATCTTTATTGTTATTTTTTGGTTCAGTGAGCCAAACATCAATTATTCACACAGGTCTACTCAGGACCTAGAACAAACAACAATGGAGCTTTTATAGAAAAAACTAACACGAAGAGTTTCTCCATCCTACAAGACATTCACTATACTCTGCAAACCTGCTGCAAACCTTGTGCTGCAGAGTAATATTAGAAAGTTACACTATTTTAATCTATTCCTTTTTCACCTTTTCAGAAATGCAAGGAATTCTTCATTGTCTGTTCAGCTGAAAAATATGTAAGGGATGACTCTGATCTCAGTGGCACTGGTGTAGATTAGAAGCAATTCCACGGATTCTGAGGATTTACACTAGAGTAAAAATTGTGGAAGTGAATCAGAAGTAGCTCTTGTAACTCTCAGGTCATTCATATAGCCTCATAGTTCTGTAGCTTCATGCCAGAAATAGTCTTAGCAAAACATTTCACAAGGAGGGAATATATTTCCACAGCAAGCAGCTGGGTAAGAGAATGCCATGGTCTAGTCAGTTTTATTAAACAAAAAAATCTTCACTTTTGATTTTGATCTATTTGTTGTATTCTACATGAATTAAGTATATTTAAATCTTACAGGGAAACTGTATCTCCACCTTCTCCACCAATTTTCACATAGTGGCAACACTCTGGAAAACTTGATATTTGTTCCTACATTTTTTAAATCACAAATGACAAAGTTTGTAATGGAAGGAGTGACTTTCCACTCATGATCAGCCACAATTCTTACAAAGACACAGACTCCTGTGCAAAGATGTGAACATTTGTGAAACCAAAATGGGAGCTTTCTATAGCCCTATTATCTAACTACAGTATAAAGAGCATATTTTCAAAACCCTTGGGATTTGCTTTCGTAAAACCATTTATCAGTTTCTTGTTTTTTTCAGGTAATCACAGTTAGTTGCAATCACTCTCCAACATTTTGCTGAGGTTAATTAGTGTCATGGATATTAAATGACCCACTATGCCTACTCCCAAGAGTTAGTAGTGATACTGTGCTAAGAATGCCAAACTTTTGCTTTTCAATATACATAGCTTCTCTTATTCTTACTATTAGTATTCTGGTAGCATGTAAAAATCTCAACCAGTATTGGAATCATATTGTACAAGGCATTTTACCCATATACAATCGAAGACAGAAAGAGATTACAATCTAACAGACAAGCAAAAACTCATTTGTCAAAGGTATGTGACATTTCTTCCCCCCGGGCTTCCTCCCTCCATCTAGGCACCTCCCCCTCCTGCACATTTCTCTGTCAGTTCTGGATTTCTTCACAGCCCTTGCTCAACCTGAGTATCCTTCTCCTTGACTGTCCTTCTTCCTACAACAGTCACAGGACAACCCAGCCTCAGTTTCTTGAGCATCAAGAAACCATCAAACTCCTCAAACGATCAGCATGTTCAAACTATAAAGAGCCCATTTCTTGTGTGGGTTTATTTGCTCATTGCTAAATTAATGAAAATCTGGAATTTCTGCATTAATAGAAAACTGAGGCATGATGGCTAAAGTCTAAATATGCTAGATGACAATATGAAACATTAGCATCAAATTTTGAATGGGTACATTAAAGGCTTGATCCCTGTCTCAGTATGTATTTCCATGGAGACAGGATGCAGTTGTTAGTATTTTAACAGTTTTCATTTTCAAATATGATTCTAAATAAAAAAAAAAAATCTGAAGGCATGCCATTTTATGCTTAACTTTTGGACAAAAGGCTACCATTCTGTTTTACTAAACATCACATAACAGTGTGATTTTAAATTGCTTCATTAAGCAGTTAGTCCCAAGTGTGCAAATAAGTATTTGCACAACCCGGTTTACATTTAGGTGGCTTACTTTAAGCTACCTAAACTTAAACTACGAGTAGTGTAAGCAGGCACTTGCCACGAGCAGTGTGGGCAGCCTGATTTAAAGAGGGGGCAGAGGAAAGCGGCTGGTAGTCCAGGGAGGTTTGGTGGGTCCGGCAAGGACTAGTAGGTGCGAGGGGAGTGGCAGGGGTTGAAATGTCTGTGGAGGAGTTGTCTAGCTGGATGCATAGTTGAGGAGCTAAAAATATGCCAGTCATAGTTGAGAGTAGCAACAGCACAGCCTTGGGGCTATGGAGAGTGGCTGGGCTTTCCCAGCACAGGGCTGTGCTGTGAATGCATGCAGGTATTCATTAGGCTGGGTTAACCCATTTTTGATCAGGTTAACCCAGGCTGATCTAAAGTTAGTTCACATCAAAAGAGTACTAACTTCAGATTGAGCATGCCATTTTTAGGGCAACCAAACCACTGAGAATGCCTGTAGGCTCACTAAGTTAGGCTGATCTAAATTTAATGTTTTTACATACCCCAAACTGCCTTCCCTCATTGGTCCTTACTGCTGAAGGAAGAAGTCAGGTCAGGATACAAATTGCCAAATAAGCCCATGGTTGCATCACTTCTTTTGCCTGGGCACATGGGCAGCCCTGATCACAAAACCAGAGACTAAAAAAACAAAAGAATATAAGGATGAGCTCTTGCAGGACCAGGTATTTCATGTTATTTGCCAAAATGAATAGAAGATCTCATGTGAGATTTCACTCCTGCTCCATTTTAACTCACTGTCTTTCAGCAGTTGTCACCAGGTGGTATAGTGCACGAGATGTAATTTTTTTATTACTGTATTGTCATTTGCATTGATGCTTTCTTGGTACAAGTATTATAAACTGAGGTTCCAATTTCACACCACTTCCCAATGCAAAGTTTCCATTCATTGTCATGGGAATTTTGATCAGAGCATTACATTCATTGCGGGAGGGGCTTTTGGAATGCAGCTCATTGAAAAGAGGATTTGAAAATGTAAAAGCATAGACTTACTTGTTGACAAGGAATATGATCATAAAGGAGCATTTTGCCAGAATTTCTTCAAAGCCATTATTTACATTATTTACATTATTAGTCTACAATATTTTCTTGACTTTTTTTTCCTGGCAGTGTGAATTCACATGGCTTCTTACTGCTGACAATGCATGTCAGGTTTCAGTTACTAATTTTTCTTTAAAGAGATGAAGCACAGAAGTTTTGGAAACATATCAGTCATTTATCATGGTCACTTTATCTGTGTGTTACATGCTTCAAAAAGAGCCAGATTTTCATCCCCTTTTCTGCTGTCCTCCAAAGCAGACAAGCTCAGTGGGTTTCTGTTTGCTTTGATTTCTTTTAAATGTTGACAGGAAGCAGATTTACAGTTGACAGCAATTAGAAGAGGGGAGGGAAAATATGGAAAAGTGTGGCAGGTATTGCTTGTAACATGAAAAAAGGTAGGAAGAAGCGCTGGGACAAGGGAAATACATGGATGCCAATCTTCCACTCACAATGCGTGCAATGTCTCATATTCTAATTTGTCACAGAAGCCCTCTCCACTTCACTATCAGATAACTGAGGGAGAAATCATGATGAAGGATGATGAAGAGTTTTTTAAAAGTAACATCCTAAATTAACACTTCTGAATTTTCCAGCCTCTCTGTACAGCACTAAGCACACAGTCAGTCATTAAGAAATAAGTAACAGGTAAAGCTTATTACAATCTATATTTCACTGTTAACCAAAGCCACTTTGCTCACATTTAAAATCTTTTTTTAACTGTTTTTACAGAGCCCTGTTCCTAGGAAACTGATAGCCAATAACGCATTATGCCCGATTAAAAATATGTTGGAATATTATCTTGATTGCATTAGTTCTCTGCATATCTTAAATCTGTCTTCCTCATCTTGCTAGGTAGCATTAGAGAGCAAGAGATTATGGGAGTAAACAGATCCTTTTAAAGAGGATCCCACAGATGATGGTGAAATTATTTCATTTTTCTGTTTTCATTATTCTTGGGGTATTCTCAATTTTTGATCATAAAGGCAGCCAATACGGGAAGGATTCATTCAGAAGCTAATCAAGAAACAACAGTTAGACAACACCAGTAGAATGGACAACTCTAGCTTCAGAATCGGTTAACACCTCTTGCATTGTATTAGCAAAATGCCATATCATCAATCTCCTCATGTTTTTTTGTCTGACTCTGCCACCTTTTGGCTTGAACACCCTGAGGAGCATAATTACAGTTACGTTAACATATGCATGGCAAGTCTAAAAAGTACAGAATAAAAATGACTTTCCTACATCAATTACTATTACTATTTGTATATTTTTAGTGCTTAAGTGAGCAAAGCCCTATATGTTTGCCATAACTTTCTGAAACTTCTATATACTTTTTGGACAATTTTGATTCAGGAAAACATCACAGCTCAGTGACACAAAATGCCTATAATTTTCTGTAAAGTTTATTATACCATCTGATAGGTGTCTTTCCATAATCTGCAACCATCATCCATTTTGCTTTGCATAACAGCTTAGCTTTAATGAACAGGAAGCAAAAAAGGACCCATTACCCGTACATATGTTTTTATTTTTGTCATCATTGTTAAAATGAAGCTGTTTAATTTGTTTTATTTAGAACCAGGATTTGTATGTTTTAAATCCACAAACCTGGAAGACATACCAACATAAATATTAATTCAAGAAACATTAATTTCCTTTATTTTAATCCTTTTTTAACTAAGATAAGAGGTGGGGTGGTCAGTTAAGTGTACAAATTCAAGAAGAAATAAATATTCTAGACTGCTGAAGAAACCTGAGCAACATACATTAGTTCCAAAAACCTAACACGAATAGAATCCTTAGACCTTAATCTTACCCTAATTTAAGATAAGGGAAGCTTGCAGAACATCATTTTGGCTGTAATTATTATCTTCTGAAAAGCAGTGCAGCATTCTCTAGGGCATGTGCAACTAAGGAAGATTAGAGTTCACTAAGAGGCTCCATTTATTTCCGCCTACCAATTTATGTATGGATAACATATTACAGGTCTGGAAAGGAAAAAAAAAAAGACAACCAGAACATATTAACATAGTCACGTCTATCTCTGCCTCTCTCTCCCCTCCCCCTGAACACAGGTTCTAACTGTACTGCTTGCAATGCAATCATTCATTAGAAACTGAGGCCATACGCTTATTTTATTGGTGCTCTCAAGATGACTTTAAACTGTAGCAGAATGGCTCTAGCTGTGAAGTACACAAAATGTTCACATCCCAGCTTTAAGAATGAGAAAACACCCTGAGTCATTAGAGAGACAAAAATGAGAAACATAAATTTGATTTGAATTTAAACTAGTGCATTGTGTGAATTTCTTGATACAGGCAATAAAATCATACACATATTCTTGATAGCATCTAAATTCCCAAGAAGGCTGGTAATGTTTGAAATGGAAAAGTGACATCTTAATGTATAGGTGCACTCATAATCAATTTACAGGAGTGAGTAACGATTCAAACATATATGATTCCAAACAAAGTAGGCACTGACTTCCTGAGGGAGTTTCAACAGCTCTGATCTGCCTTGAAAGTTCTTTCCACTGATTTCCAAACCAAAGAAAGAGTGCACGTTTTTCAATATATAAGTATATTCTAATGCAACATCCACACACACACTTGTGTGGTATATTGCGGGGGGGGGTATGATTTTATGTGGGCAAGATGGCCTCTGTGTTTTGACCATGTGTTCAGCACATGGCAAATGGGACCTGTATCTGGGGGGAATATGTAAAACCCTCTAGTCCCATTGGCCAGGGGAAGAAAAGGATTCTTCATGATGATTGGTTGGGAGAGAAACTGGAATGTGGCACTCCCTGGCTGGGCAAGGCCAAGGTGATGTCATGCAAAGGGATATAAAGTGAGCTAGGCTGGTTTGTGAGGGGGAGAAGCTGCTAGGGGCTGCTCAAGACTGAAGTCTCCTCCAAGGGAGAAGGAGTTTGTAGATAGCGAATAGAGAAGTTCAGGTAGAAGAGAGGGAGGGAGAAAGAATACTCTCAGTGCCTGAGAATTCTTCTCTCCTCCTTTTCTTCCCCTTTGTTCTCTTGAGGTTTTAAGGGATTAATACTGGGGAAAAGAGTATTGGTCCCTTCGGTTTGCTGGCCAGGAGTGAGACCTGCCAGTTTAAACACAGTTGAAACCTGGGAGTCTCTAATCCTGACAGTTTTGGGCCAGAGTTGAGATTCGCAACTTCCCGCTCCCAGTGGAGCTGTGACCCAAACTACCTGCAGCCCAGGCCTAGAGGGTAGGCCTGGTCTTTCCCCTTGTTTCTTTTGTTGGTCCTTTGCTCTAGTCAAGTTGTGTGGTTGGGTCAGCTGTTGCCGTTAATCAACCTGGCTTCTTTTGGAGTTTCTCCTGCAGTTTCATTTTAGCAGGCCATATAATCCAACCCAGAAATTTTGGGGTGTATGAATGCAGTCTAGAGCCGCAGGCACTTCCCACACACACATACAACTTATCTGTGGGAGCAAAGACTGGCACGCTACCATTCCTCCAAAAGCAATGAGGAGCCTCTTACACTGCAAAAGGACCCATGCTCTCTAGCAGCTTCCCCTGGTGCAGCGCAACCCATAGAATATGTTTTGTAGTTATTCGTGTTTTAAATTGCATTTGATATTTCCCTTTGTTTTCTGTAATAAAGCTGTCTTTTGTATTTATACTGCTTGTGAGGATGGGGGTTTTGTTTATGTGGGACACCCTAGTAATTAATTTAGTGTTTTCCAGGTGGTTTGGGTGGGGGCTCGAGCCAAGGTAAAATATATTTAGTACCCCAAAATTGAACCCACTCCTTGTTGCTGTCGACCAGTGACTGGCAGAAGCGTTACACTAATGTTCACAAAGATAATATTAAGATATTCCTGAGAGTTTAAAGAGACAGAGTTTTGTATGAGATAGAATGAAGGAAAGAACAAACATAGTTCTAAGGCTCATTCAAGCAATTTCCTCACCAAGCTGATACAGAAAGCCACTCCTCCATACCTCTCATCCATCAGATATTAGCCAAATCAGTAGCTAGACACCTGAGAATATTTGTTTTTTTAAAATGTTTAAAATGCCTCCTCCTCCATTCTTAATATACAGTTTGTTCATTTAAAACACTAAGCTTTTCAAAGGTGGCACTGCATATGATGTACATACTATCAGATTTATTTACAAATTAATAACTAAAATTCATAATTAACACTGTGGAGAACTTAACAACACAACCCAGCTCAAATGGGCTCGGAAAATCTTTTTGATTGGTGGAGCCCATCCATCAATCAGGTAAGGGCTGGGCAAGGGCAGCCCCACCCCTCATGTGGAGGGAGGAGGGGGCAAAGAGCCTCCTGGACCTAATTGAAACCTGTGTTCTGCAGGTCTGGAAAGCCTTCGGAGGTGGAGTCCCTGGAGTGAATAAAAGAAGCAGCGTGCCCAACATGTGGCAGATGAATCGAGGGACAAAGAAGCAAGCAAGGCTCAGAAGAGCTAGGGAGAGCTGCCTAGCAGATGGAAGTGGTAGCCCAGGGGAGCCCTGGAAGACCCCTTTGGCAGGACCGGAGTAGCAAAGGGCTTTGGCTACAGCCCCAGTGGTGCACAGAGCAGTACACGAGGCAGACCCTGGAAGCTGCGGGAGGCAGCTTGGGTTCCTGGACACCCAGTGCCCATGGCAGTACATGGAGCCACTAGACCCTGGGACCCACATGTGGTGGCTTGGATCTGCTACCCTCAGCATGCGGCCGAGGACTCGGTACATGCAATGGTGCATAGCATCCCAAACACTGGCAGCAGTGCCTAGCCACTCAGGATTACAACCCCTCCCCAGCGTGAGGCCAGGCATCTGGGAGGCACTAGTGGGGTGCAGCAGAGGTCCAGCAGTCTGGGTTTCAGGGCTCCTATGAAGTGGCCTGAACCCCTACAGAAGGCAGAATTGTGTAACAGGTTTGTGGCCATGTGGCCCCTGGCTGGCTCCAGATTGCCTGTAGCCCTTCCCTTTAATCTCATCTGCCATGTCATGCTCTTAATAGAGGGTATAAAAGGGAGGCTGCCTGTGCCTGAGCATAAGTCTGTGTCGGTCTCCACCGGGCCTCCTCTGGGTCAGCCTTGTGCCCCTAGACTAGCAGCCTGTCTGTATCTCTGCTGGAAACCTGTCACTTTAAAGACTAATTGTATGGCTCCATACCTCACCTACACCACATCCTAAGCCTTGCAGGTATACTGTCTTGGTAATATTTCCTAGTTATGCACTCAGCCCTTATGCCCTCCTCCCCCTTATACAGTCCCTGCCTGAACTCCTGGACCACCGTTTCTCTGGGTTCCTGGACCCCTGTTTTGCACACAGTTTCTTCTCTGGGTTCAGGGACCCTATATGGGTTCAAAATAAAACGAAGGCCACTTGCCTGAAAAAACCTGACTTTCTCTGTCTGTAGGCTTCAAGGCCTTCTGGTTCAAGGCCTGCAGGGTTGTTTATATGAATGCCAGTCCTTTCAGGAGCCCTGCTGCTTGGAGCTCTTCACCTGATGGGCTCAGGCAGAGACTGCCTGACTGGATCAGGCTCTAAGCTTATATAGCTCCAGGCTGAGCCCTCTTCCAGTCAGGTGAGTCTCTCATTAGCTCCCTGTGCCATCTACAAGAAGCCTTGCAGGCTGCTAGCTCCCTTAAAGGAGCAGGCACACCCTGGTGCTCTACTACAAATTGCCACATTTTGGAACTGTAAATTAGGTGCCTGAGTTTGGAAAATGCATTTTGGAAAATCCCTTATTTTGATTCACTTATATTTTGTGGTTCTATAAATGGCAGCCCCACAGAGTGAGGCCAGTTAAGTTACTATTTTTCTCTCCTTAAAATAACAAGCTGATCCTTAAACACAATTTAGCAATTATCATTAAATACTACTGCAATTTGAAGAGTAAAACTACTCTTTTTGTGCTATTTATTGCTCTTAATAAAGCTTTCAGGACCAGGAAGCTGAATATCAAGGTAATATCGAGTAGGTGGGAGGTATTATTTTTGTATGTATTGCATTAATGAGTCCATTAATGTAATACTGAATACTGTTCTGGTGTCCATACCTCAAAAAGGATGTTGGAAGTTGTTTAGAAAGTAATTGGAAGAATGATTACAGATTTAGAAACCACACCTTTTAGTGAGAAATTCAAGTGGCTCCCTCTACTTGGTTTATCTAAGAGAGTTTTAAGACATCAAAACTTAAAAGTACCTAATTGGCAGGCATGGATCCAGGGTGATATCACAGTTGCACCTTCCTCCCACTGCCACCACAGTTGCTCCCAGTTGACCTAGGCATAGGGAAAGCCCAAGAACCACTCCTGCCTTGATCCAGCCATGGCATGTGGTGTGCTGGACTTGGCCGGGGACAGTAACAGGGGTGCACAGGTTCCTGTGCTTGCTCCAGTACACCCCTCTTTTTTCCCTGTCCTGTATCCCCCCCCACTGGCTGTGAGTAGGCACAAGAAGGAGGAACCCATCCCCACTCCTGCTGTCCCCAGCTGAGCCCATCTACCTGCATAGATGCTTCCTGCAGTATAGGGCAGGAGTGGCTGCCAAAAGGGGACAAGGCAGGGAGCACACACTGCCACTGTTGCCTGCTAAACCCAGCTCTCTGCATAGGTGCAGCCCTCAGCTGAAGCAGACTCTCCCTGCCCCTGGATCAGCCAGGGACAGTGGCAGAAGCACCGTCCCTTCCCTGCATGTACCTGCTTCCTCCCTGGCTCCCATATGTCCCCCCTTCACCCAGCCCAGAGGTTTCAGCCATGCCTTACCCAATCCTTCCAGGGTCTGAGGGAAAGTGTGCTGCACCTACCTTTAGGAAATCTTGGATCCATCCATGTTAATAGGTCAGGATTTCTATATATATAGGAATTTATATCTATCTATATTCTATATATAAAGGGTTCTTTAATTTAGTAGACAAGGACTAATTAGATCCAATGGCTGGAAGCTGAAGCTAGATAAATTCCTACTGAAAATAAGGTACACATTTTTAACAATCTAGTAATTAGCTATTGGAATGACTTACCTAGAAACGTGGCGGATACTCTTTCACTTGAAGTGTTTAAAATCAAGACTGCATGTCTTTCTTAAGATATACTTTAGCTGAAAAAGAAGTTATGGTTTTGATGTAGAAATTATTGTGTGAGGCTTTAACATTTGTTTGCAAGAGATCAGAGCAGATTAACGTAATGTCCTTTTCTGGCCTTAATAATATATTAACTGATTTTGTTAAAAAGTTTCATCCTTGAGAATTCTCTTATAGGCTGGCAGACCTCCTCCGGTGGGCTTTA
>NW_017729031.1:3559497-3560454 GCF_001723915.1 Gavialis gangeticus | reverse complement strand
TCCCTTCCGACCCTAGAAACTATGAAACTATGAAAATGTTTCATCCTTGAGAATTCATAAATTTCAATACCAAAACCAGGTATGGAAAAAATTGCCCAATAATTTTAGGAATTGGACTACATCACAAATATCTAAGATGTTTGATAGCTATACAGAATCTCACTGCAGTCCACAGATACAGAAAGCTTTTACTGTGGTTCATTGCAACCTATGTATCATTCTACATAGATTATATAAGCACATGAACATGTGTGTACACACAAAGACACACACACACACATACACGCGTGTGGAGGATGAACAGAATTATATATCTTGTTAAAATTTCAGTAGAATTTGTATTAGTGAGTTTTGAATTAATTTGAAACAGCAGAAATATTATATGTGTATGGATCTGTTTTATAGTATTATAAACCAGAATGTTTTATAGGGTTTTAACTCCATGATAGCAGTTATGATCAGCTGGGCTGCTCTCATTATCGGTGCTGGGTTTTATAATTTCTCTTTAGAGTCTTCTCAGCAGGGGTTCACACCACTGGAATCTGCTCCGTCCAGCATTCTGTCTTAGCCCAAGTTCAGCATGCATGAAGGGACAATGTAGAACTGTTTGGTTGGTTGGATTTTTATTTTTTGCTTGTTTTTCACATTACAAACTCAAGTTTCCTATGTCATCTCCAACAAACCCCCGCCTGTTGTACTGGCAAGCTGTACATGTATTAGTCTTCGAAACAGACTCTGAACTCCTTGGGCAGGGCCACATCTTATTTGTCTCTAAAGCACCAAAGCATTCAGTGGGCACATCTACATGAGATGCTAACTGTGTAACAGCCTAATAACACTGCACAGAAGCATGCTGGGCAAAAACCATGCTAATACGCTACTATGCAGTAATATTAGGCTACTGCTCAGTAAACACCACTAAAAACCTGTGTGCTGGTACTACTGAGCAGTAGCGCA
>NW_017729031.1:3543720-3554497 GCF_001723915.1 Gavialis gangeticus | reverse complement strand
CAGCCTAATAACACTGCACAGAAGCATGCTGGGCAAAAACCATGCTAATACGCTACTATGCAGTAATATTAGGCTACTGCTCAGTAAACACCACTAAAAACCTGTGTGCTGGTACTACTGAGCAGTAGCGCAAGTTACTGCACATTGATTTAGTACTTGGTTATCCAAGTACTAAACTTAATGCTCAGTACCTACAGCACATTAATGAATGTGTAGATGCACCCAGTAAGTATAGAAAGAGAAAGCATAATAATTTTCCAAATTCTACACAGTAAAATGACCTTGTTTCTTTACATGAATACAGAACTCTTAAAATGTCTTATAATGTAACTACTTTCCAGTCAGTTTCAATTAGAATGGTATTTAATCTTAAGGAATCAAAATAGAGTATTTTAAGTGACTCAACAGCACCAGGAAGCCATAAATCTAAAACTAATGATACTGGATGAGTACAGCTACTGCTCCACATTGTTATATTTGTCACAGTGGTCACTGACTATTTGCAAAAAGAAAAAAATGAAGATAACTGTGTTCAGTTCAAGCACATTGCTTTCAAATTTCTTTGTAAATAAGGATACATGTGAAAGAAAAGAGCTAGAAGTACATATCTCTTGAGCATGGTTCATAGCCCCCAACATGCTGTCCTGGTTTTATAAATTAGAAATCTTGTCATCTTATCATAGAGACCAAGAAAATTGTAGCAAACTTTATCTGTTAAGTGAACCTTAATAACCCCAACTTTAACTTCAAGAAAATTACACTTGGAAACATTTCACAGTCTTGCAGGTTGCAGAAGATATAAAATTCTTTCTTTTTCCCCCCTCTCTCCAAGACTTATTAACCCTCCCTACAGAGTCTGTAAGACCTCAAGCAACTGTAGTTTACTATAAATCATATCTGATGATGATAATCATATTTCTATTTATTTTCTCAAAATATTTTCAGCAAAACTTCACACTGCAAAGCAAACACAAGATTGAAAACCTTTAACAGTTAATTAGAAGTAGGTTCAATTCTAAAATATGGAAAGCTTTGGTCTAAAAATGTCACTTTGTTGTAACTACAGAGACGGCATTGGGTTCTCATAAAATGATGAACAAATGCTCATTTCTGATTAAATAGACAGTACCATTTATTACAATGTCCTATTTATATACACTAAGCAGTTGAAAAGGAAGACAATACAGACTGTGTTTCATAGTCAGGAGCTGCCCTCTGGACCTGTTGGCTGATAGGATTTGTCTTGAATACTATGGTTTGAACGTTACCAGCTCATGACAGTTTCAGAGTGTAAGCAGGTCTGATGTAAAACCCGTAATCATTGTATCTTAATATTCTAGTGTAGTCAACTCATCGCAAGTCTCTGTTCCTGATCCTTATGTGTGAAAACAAATGCGAATAAATCCTGAAGGTTCCAAAACTAGAAAGTAAATTAAAATAATTTGATGTTATTTGTATCAGTGTGTATGTTGTTCCTTTCCAATCTCATGTTTAGCCAAGCTCGTGATTTTGGGGTGACTGGTTTTGATCAAACAGGTTGGCAATACTGCAGTTTTGTGCCATGCAAGAAACCTAAGTTAAAAAAAAAGCCACACAGGGAACCCCAGCAGCACAGTTCAAGGAGTCTCATTGTACAACCGAGCTTTGTCCATCAAGCTAGAAGTTTGAAAGAGCACCCTGCATGATCAAGAGCAAGCAGCTTCCAGTATATGCTGAGAACCCTATCTGACAAACCTAAAAGTTGCACGCAAACCCTCTGAAGCCTGAGAAATGGAGCACCTCCCTGAAGAGGTCATATAAAACGTTTTTTGTAAAACATTCACAGATCATATATGGACAAGATCTAATGCACAATTCTTCCCTCATCCCCTTCCAATCACAGAATGCAAGATCGTGTTAACTTTTTAGCCAAGGCTGTCTGTACTGCTGTTTTCAAGGTGGGTCAAGGAGTACCTTATTGTCCAGAAATTTTTACTTCCTCTACTCTAAAAGAACAAAATAGAATTAATGTTCTATTTGTCAAGTGTTTCCAAGTGTCAATGCTTATGTTATAATGGGAACAAACTATCTACCCATCTATCCATCCTGCTAGCCAACCTCAGCCTAGCATCAGAGTTTTTAAAAAGTTAAGGTTAGGAAATAATGGACATTGAGATGTTATTTGCTAACTTTTTTAGTGGTAGGTTACAAAATAAAATTATGAAAGGACTGCCCATTCATCTGATGCTTATCCAGGCCTGCCGTATCTCTCCCCTGAAGGTGTGTGCAGGGAGCATAGGGAGAAACTTGGCTCTACCTCTCCAACACAGGGACAATGGTAGATGAGCGTATTATATGCTGCTGGAATCTGGAGTCAACAGGAAACCAGAGAGAGAACTGTCATTCTCGAAGTAGACTACACGGCTCTGCTGAGACTACTTTTGGGTCAGGGAAGCTATGTATTGTCCCTTACTCAGGATAGATTCATGTATTATCTTCCAGTAAATGCTCCTTTGTGAGCATGTTCAAGTGATCTGTCTGCTAATCCAGTGCACAGGATTATCAAATCACATTAAATGATAGCAATTCCATAAAGCCATTTTAAAGAATAATTCCCCTTGAATTGCATGGATGCAGGCCTGAGGTAAACATCCCGAACTCCAGGTTTCTAAAATCTTTGATCTTTTGAATGACAGATCTATTGCAGCCGAGGTATAGCAAGTAAAAGGATTGAAATGCACAAGTATTGGGTCTAGAAGTGTATTAAATTAGTGGTAATTTTGAGAAAGAAGTCAAAATTATAGAAAAAATTCACATGCCCTTATTATACATCTACCAGGGAATACAGCCTACATATACACCAAAGGACATATTCAGTTAAACAAGGTGGGGTTTCTCATTTTAAAAACATATCATTAAAATAAATGAAAGGCTACAGATAAAGTGAAACTGTATTATTTTCAGTAAATGGTCTGTAAACATCAGTGGAGACTATTTGGCTTTGTTGCCATAAATATTCCACTAGGAAATAATTCTTCACACTTACATACCACAAATGACCTGACTGAATACAAGTGTTCACATTACTTCTGAATACAACATTACAATGGTCACTTTGGAAAGCTCATATTTCATCACACAGGGAAAAAGGACTAACAATGAATAACAGAAAGTTTATTCTCTCAAAGAAATTTTTATTGCCATATAATCAATATATTCAATGGGGTATGTGTCTCTATTATAACATCGTTATAATTTGTTGTGCCAAGCACCAGTTGTTTGGTCTTTTACTACGACTAAGGATACGAAGCCATATATCTTGTACGCTGAAGTAAAAATGTAATGCATTTTTCCCCCTCAGAAACAAATGACTGAATTCACAATACAAAGACCTTCTAGGTATATATAAATGCTTTGAAACTAGCCTTCAGTCCACACAAAGCTGCTATACTGGATATGGATTGAGAGGATCCATTATTAAAAGAGGGATCAAAACAGGCTGCAATTATACCCAGTTAATCCCCTCAAAACAGTGAGGTATTTCTTCACCACAGTAATTATTTGCACAGGGGTGAAAATAACAACCATATAGAACAAATTAAAACTTTACCTTCAGATGCTACCTCAATTGTTATGCAGATTTCATCATGTTCATTCAGCAGCATACAGTGAAAGAAAAAAAGAAGGAAAGAAATTTTCTTCCCTTCCAAAAATCAAAACAAAATTGTGACATGATTCCTAAAATAGCTATGGGGTTTTTTGGTTTATTTTGTCATATGCTGTTTCTTTATATCCCTGTATATTTTTTTAGTGTTCAAAGCAGATGTGATCTAAAATATCTCTGATTAAAAGGGTGAGCAATACATCAAGTGTCCTTAGAATTTCTGTAAGCTGTACCTGAATGTATGTGCAAACCTACATCAAATGACCACTGCAGTGTACAAACTGCTTGTTGAGGCTTTTTAAAATACAACTATCACACGTTTAAATGTCATGCTGGGATTTAGTTAACTAAGGTGGCAGGTTCTTAAAATGTAGAATTTATTATGTTGAAATTTTCCAAATGCAAGACTGAAAAAGGAAAAATATGTCAACTTTTATTTATTTCCTATATAAATATAGGCAATTTAGTCCTTCCCCAAAATACAGGCAGATTAGATGAGTTAGACAGTAGTCAATTCATTTTGCATAGGAATGGCTCATTAAAAAAAGAGCCCCACATTTGTATTATGCTCTGATTGGACAGTGCACAAAATGAATTTACAGTGTCACTCAGAGATGTAGCAGGACTAATGAGGGAGGGATATAGTATGGTGGTGTGGGTAAATCTACAGCATACTCATTCCCTCAGCTGGTATAGCTCATGAAACGGAGGTGTCCCTCATTATGTATGTGTCTCAGGAGCTTTCTTTAATATTTTAATAAATAACAACATCAGCCCAACAAGAAATTAATGAATAGTATCATTAATAATGAGCTAGAGTCTTGTAGTGATAGGACAGATATTAAATTGAACCACTGTGGTGCTATCTCTAGAGACTTGGGATTTTTCCAGCGGCAAACAAGGCCACTGAATGAAGCAGCCATTGCTCTGTGCCAACAGCTTTTACAACAGGTTGGGAGTAATAAAAGAGGATTTTCTGCACGATAAAGTTAAGCCTTAGAAAATCTGCTGGTGTAGATCGGTGTGAAAAGTACTGCCAAACGTGATCCTTAATTAAACTTTAATTAAGATAAAGCTCTTAAAAAAAAACAACAGAGAAGTAGCAGCAAAAAGGGTGTCAGCTATTTTCCAACCAATTTCTGCCCTAAAAAAAAATAATTCTATATTAAACCACAGAAAACTGTGTTCAAATAAGTTAAATCCACAAAAGCTGGGAAATTCAGAGTTAAGGCTGAAACTCGGTCCTTCACTCACCCAATGTGTCTAGGTATATTAGAGACTGTGATATATGAGATCAGCCACAATTAGGAGCTGTTGGAATAATGGAGTTAGTTGAGTAAAAAGCTTCCTTTCCTGGATTTCCTTACTTCTAGGAATAACACCCTCAATATTATTTTCCTGTGGTTTACATTCTCTTTGTTTTAAAGAAAAGGTGGTTAATGTCACGTGTCATATTTGCACATGAGAAACCATAACTATTCCTGTTCATCAAAATATATTACTTTTTTACTTTGGGACCCAATCTTAAAAGCCTCCAGTTGGGGGAGTAGGCTCTACTCAACTCAGGATTAAATAAAACTACTCATGTAACTAAAGAACACTAATCATTATAAAAAAATGGATAACCGGACCTCTCACATACACCCCACATGCTTTCAAGAGTTAAAATATATACAAATAATAAGTAATATATTTTATCATCTTTTAAAATGTCAAAGGCCAGATTCTTAGCTGCTTCAGACTTTTGTTTAAATGTTGAAAACAAGAGGTGTGTGAAGAGCTTTTTGCTCTTGGGCACATCTACATGAGACGCCACGTTGCTGTAGCAGCAAGCTATGTGACCGTAGCTCATTGGTACAGTGATGTAAAATTGATGGGCACAAACCATGAAGCCAATGCTATTGTGCAATAGCGTTGGAAACAACCCTTGTCGCACCAGGACTGCACAGTAATGGCGGTTACTGGGCAGTCGGGTGCATGTGTAGACATATCCCCATAATACCTGTGGTGCCCAAAACAGTCATTTTTCAGTCAAAGGTTATCAGATCATAGCAGCACTTTGGTGCTACATCACAGTTAACAAATGGGGTGTGCCTATTCTAAAAGAAGCCCCACGTTGAATAAATCAGCTAAAGGCTGCTTTGAACCATGGAGCACACAGAGCCCCTCTACAAGTGCAGTTAAAGGCACGATTGACTCTAATGCATGATCCACACAATTGCACCTCCTGCCATGCTGCACATGCACGTGCGATTGCACATTAGATCCAATCTCACCTTTATTGCCAGTGTAAAGGGAGCCCGATACCAGAATGCTTCTGCACTGGCAAGTAGGAGGCTCCCACAGCTTTTACTGCCCTTTGTTGCTGGGACTCCCAGCTGCAGGGACCATATATAGCTGGGACCAAGAGTCCCATACCTGATGGGGCTCTTGGTCCTGGCTCCACCACCTGTCAGGCACAGGGATTCTTGGGCCCGGCTCCACATGTGGCAAAGCCAGAACCAAGAGCCCCGTTGGGTGCAGGACTCTCAGCCCATACAGTTGTGTGGTGCTGCTGTGGATCTCCCAGCTGCTGCCTTGAGCACCCCACATACCTGCAGCTGGGAGACTGCATTGGCTGCATTCTCCCAGCTTCAGGGTGCATTGTGCTCCCCAGTGGCTAGGAGATTGCAAGAGCTATGGTCTCCCAGCTGCAGAACTGCAAACATGTACAAGTTAAACGTGGATGGAAACCAGGTATAAAGGTAACATACATCTTCAAACAATAACTTGATAGCTGGTTAGACCTTTTTAAGGTGAGATAGTTAATTAAGAAGAAAATTAACAAGGAAATATAATGTGTAGAACAACAGAAGTAACTACAAGTACCTAAGATCTGACCCTAAGATCAGTCCTCCTAGCTGCACATACAATAGAATGCCCTACCCATGCTTTCTATACCCTCTTAAAATGGAGATTTCTCTATCTGTGCTCTCTCTGGTGGCTGTCTTTTGGATTACTGAAGATCTTCAACTTTTCAAGCATACAGAAATCCAAGACCTTAGCAACCCAAGTCAACAGCCTCTTCCTTTCTCATTAAAAATATTTGCTAATGATTCTCTACCAGTGTGTCTTGGCGTCCTGGGGTACTCCTTTCAGGGGTGCTGCACAAAGTTAGCACTGTTAGGTGCTCAAACATGATACGTAAGATAAACAGGAAATATCAAATAGGCATTCATAGTGTTAAGAAACATTGTGATCTGCTGTGGTCTCTCTGAGCTTTTTGCAACAAAAGAGTTGCTCTTTTATGTATTTTTCTGCAGTCCAAAGACAAGTGAAAACTAAGAGCTGGCAGTTTCTAATGCCTTGAGTCTAAAAAGGTTGAGAACCAGTGGTATATTCTAATTGCTAAAACTATAAAGGAGCTACTGCTTATAAAGTCATGGTTACAGGCTGTGACTGTATCATATCTTACAAACAAAGGAAGGTCAAGTCACATGGGAATGGGACACCTCCAGGAAACTGCAGTGCCATAGTTTGTTTGGTTGGTTGGTTTTATTTGGTTTGTTTAAGTAATAGTTTGCATTCTCTCTCTTCCCCTTTAGTTACTTCATTGTCTTCAAGGTGCTACAACAATTTACACCAGAGCAGATCCGATCACAAAATGAATCCTCATGGCCAAAATTCTACGCAGGTGAAGAAACAGCTGTTTTGTCTATTGGTCCCAAACCCCATAGAAGTGGCTACAACCTTGTTATGTGTAGCATGTTGGGGCATGACATTCCTTCTTTCAGCCCTACAATCTGTCAGTGCAGTTTTCTGCATTTGTGCTATTTTTGATGATTTACCCCACCATTTGGTAAATCTGCAAGTTGATTCAGGACTCTCCATGATATATAGCCCTATTCAATGTAAGTTTTTACTTTATATGCTGAATAATTTCTTTTAAGAGAACTGATCAAAAATGGAACATTTCACAAAAATGCTTTCACTCAAAACCATTCACTGAAATGTTTGAAATTTTTCATCCAGCTCTGTTATTTAGTATTTAAGGCCAATTATGCAAATTTGCATTTGGCTTCTCTTAAAAACATGTTAATTTATGGTGCCAAAAAGATAACTATTCTGTATGCCACTGAAATGATATCTTATTAGTTGTTTCTGTGCCTAATCATGCAGTCACCACTTCTGGGCAAATTCTGAAGACTTTGTTCAGTATTTCCTTACTATATTCTTGAGTCAAGTTCACAATTTTGTCCAGATAAGGACTGAGTAAACATGAAGTAAGGACTTTGGAACCTGGTCAGTTATTAAATTCATAGGTGCATAGGGAAAAATATTAGAGAGTACTATCACTGAATTATTTTAAAATATATAGAAGACATCCTGTTCTCAGTTTTATAAATATAACTCTAAAGATCAGATATGAGTTCAAAATTTAGTCCACATTTGCTGGTATGAAATTCAAAGAAGTCCTAGGTCCAAAGTACGGACTAACAGATTGAGACTAACTGATTTATCCCTTCCTTTAAACAAAGCTGTTTTAGATTTACAGGAGTGAAAATATAGCCCAAACATTTTATTCCAGTTAATAATCCAACAGCTTATTTAAAAAGATGCATATAACTTTGCATGCCAAGTTCCAACAAGAAATGAATTTATGACAGAACATAGGGAGTTGTACTAGAAATGCTGATGGTGCCAGCAAGCGTGTGTTTCTATCTAGCACCTTTATAATTAATTGTAGACTGAATGGAATAGTGAGAGGTGATTCAAGCATTCTAATTATCTAACATACAGGGCATCGATCCCTGTATGTGCCAATTGAAATTCTGTATATATACCAAATTAAGCTGTATTATCTACACAAAAAACCTATTCACTGTTTTTCCTACTTTCAGCTTATAGGAGTAACAACCACCTTGTACTGCATGTTTCCTTGGGAATTAATGGATCAAGAAGTTTCCTCAAAATATTGGCTCCTCCCATGTAGACATTAATCCTCAGTAAATCTGCAGTACTCCAAACAATTTTAAATCACTGGTTCCTAAACTTTTCAGAACCCTACCAGATTTTACCAAAGTAGACTTCCAGGCAGTACCAACTGTACCCTGCAAGTGGTGCCTAGTTTTTGGTATCATTGCCATCATTGTAGATTACAGTGTTTGGGAATGACCCAGTAGAGGAACTCATCATTAAAGAGCAATTGACATGGAAGATGTACAGCAACAGTGATAATACTAATGAGCTGGGAATCAAACAACTAGATTGATCAATTGATCAATCAACAGATACTTTATACATATATATGTTTTGATGCATGTGTGTGCGCGTGTGTGAATTCATGTGTACTTGAAAATAAAAGTCTTAGTATTCTAAAATTTTACCTGATAGCTAGTGAAGGAATAAGAAATACATCTGTTCATATTCAAAATGATTTACAATTAAAAGAAGAAACAGATATGAGAAACTTTTCATTTATTAACTGTAGTCTTATAAAAATCTGCTGCTTTTATTATTAACCAAATTAGTAATTTTTGGATTATGGGTGAAAACTTTTTTATCTCATACGGATAATGGACCCAATACTGTCCTCGTTGAAATCAACTGTTAGCTTCAATGGGAGCAAAATTAGGCCCCAATATTTTAAGCAATTGGCTGCTTTCATGTTTGTTCTTGGGACATTTATACAAGAGGACAGAAGAACACACAAGAGCGGGAATTCAGTCAGAAGTAGCTAAATGAAGCAGTCAAACTCTGCTAAATCCATAATTACATTACCAACTTCCTCTGCCACTTCCCTTTACTAGGGAGGGCAGACCTGATTAAGCATCATTGTGTACCTTGGCTAAGTCTTCCCTGATATATCTCTGCATAGAAAACAAAAATCCCCTCTCTGAGGTACTCCAGTATATATAAAAAAGTTACAGAAAACATGTCCTTTGCACTTCCTGTGGCCTAGAAAGGAGGTATCTATGCTGGCTCTAGGTGGGGTTAGATGAGATGAATGAGGGTTGGGTCAGCCCATTGGATCCATCCTTATAAAGAACTAGTGCCTGAGAATCCTTGCACAGAAGGCAGTCATCATCACTTTTTCAGCCTGTAAATTAGAGTAGTGGGCATGTAAAAGCTGAACTGCATTTCAGTGGCCTGATATATGGTTAGAGGCATGCAGATACTATTCCCCAGACTCATGCATGTTACTAGGATGTGCAATGCAGAGGAAGTCATGGGGTGCTGGGTAACCAGGGCAGCTGCCACACTCAGGAGCTGACAATCATGGGCAGCTGCCACAGTGCTAACACAATCATACAGCTGGAGGGCCAGCCATTTTTTCCATGTCCCTCCCACCACACCACCTTAGTGCCTGAGGTAGCTTCCCTAGTCACCCCACCCTACTTATGCCAATGATGGGGCAATAGTCCTTCATTCCTAAGGGTATTTTGAGTATATAGGATATTAATATTAATATTATGTTATGGAATACTGTGCTAAAATTTATATTAATTCAATACATTTTATTAATTTTAAATTGATTCTTCTTGCTTGGCATGCATTTTTAGACAGTTTTACACCTTTATTTCTTCATCTGGCATGTTTTTTTAATGACCCTTATTAGTAAAATACAATGATGTAAAGCTGCAGGAAAAGCACATAGGTTTTGGGGGTTGTGGTTGAAGAGTTCATGGTTCAACAGGTCATTTAATTTTTTCAAACGCCAATGAATGTGTCTCCTGGCAGGACTGACAATTTAGGGAAATTAAATCAAATTTGATCGTTTATGAAATGCTCCACCAAATAATTTTAGGGCCCTCAATTACATTCTTAGACCCCAAGAAAAAGCAATAAAGCTATACAGGTGCAACTGAATGTGGAATCTGACTCCTTATGTACAATTTCTAGGGCTGTGAGAAACTTTGGATGCTAATTCAACTTGGAGGAGATTTGGCCCAATTCAATGGCCTAACCTCCAAATCCAAATCGAATCAGGGGACCAGTTAAAAGGTCTGAACTGACTCAAAGCATTCTGAATAGATTTGGAAAAGATTTGGAGAGCTCCAGCAATTTGGGCAGTCCCCGCTGGATGCAGTAGGGAGCTGGAACTGGACTCCATGCTAGTAAGTGAGGGGCGGGGGAGGGGGGGCTGGAGGAGGG
>NW_017729031.1:3529637-3543589 GCF_001723915.1 Gavialis gangeticus | reverse complement strand
TCTCCCAACCCCCCCATGGCTGCCCCACACACCCCAGCTCCCAACCCTTGAAAAAAACAAACAACCCCAAATTCACCAGCCGCTGCAGTGGCCTCAGGGCTTCTGGGGGCTCATGGAAGAGCTCCACATGCAGCAGGGGGCAGTAGGGATCACGCCTGCCCCAAGGCCAGAAAGGAGCCAGCGAGTCCAGGGTTTGTTTGTTTGGGTTTTTTTAAAGGACCAGAAGCTGGGCTGGGTGGGGCAGCCAGGTGGGGGCTGGAAGAGCAGGCAGTGGTTGGGGGCCTCATGGCAGAGCCCCCCACGTGGCGTGGGGCAGTGGGGATCACCCCCCCTTCCCCCTCCCACCCAGCAGCAGCTGGTGAGTGTGGACTTTTTTTTTTCCCAAAGAACCAGGAGCTGGGAGAGCTGGCAGGGCTGGGATAACGGGTAGGGGATGGAAGCTGTGTGATTTGGAGATTGGCCAATTTGGCAGCAGCTGAACCTGCAAATCAGATTTAGCTGAATCAGGACAGTGATTCATCTCTCTGAATTGAATCACTGTCCCCGAATCAACTGAATCCAAATCTGAAGCAAATAGTAGCCACTTTGCACAGGCCTAACAATTTCAGAATCCCTTTAATCTACTTAAAGGTGTTATGGTTACTAGACTGTAAGTTAGGTACTGCCAAAGGCATTTTGGTTTTAAGAATGCTTTAAATTTTCTTAGACAGGAAAATCAAAACCATTCAAATTCCTACTGTCATTAGGAGATAAAATAATTGCCACAAAGAGACTAGAAACACTTAAATTGGGGTGGAACGTAGCAACTAGTTGTGTACAGTATTTCCATGTGCATTGTAGCAAAAAAACCACTTCTTAAACAAGAACTCTGTTTCATCAGTTACCAGATCACCACGTCTTTGGGCACTTACATTTTTATGGTCATTTAAATATAAACTTTGCACCTCAGAATTTTGATTTTTGTTAATCATTCCTGTATTTAAGCCTCAAAAACCCAGTTGACATAAATATTATTAAATAAATCATTCATAACCAAAATAAATAACTTGTACCAAATAAAGTAGACCAAAATCACAGGCAAGTAGAAAATCCAAAATCCTTATCCACATTCCCATGCTCTGATGACTGGAATATACTGTTTTCCATTTGGAAGTGTTTCTTTCATTTCAGCTAAAAAGCCTATAAAAATCAAGAGATTTCTACATGTGGCATCCTTTTTTCTAGTTCTACCAAAATCTACAACCGAATAGATCATAGTGGACACATCTACACATGCACTTTAATATGCATTAGCCTATTTTAATGAGCATTAAGTCATCACCAAAAAAATGTGCTTTTGCTAATGTGCATTAAATAGGATAACGCGCCTTTTTGTAGTACCTCACAATGGAAGTACTAAATGTAATGCACATGTTAATGAACACGACTGAGTCAGCAGCATCATTTCTCCAATTCAGTTTTTAAGTCCAGGCATGTTTGTGATAAATCAAAGACTGAATAGGCTAGTTAGAATAACATTCATCTTGTATTTCTAAAGGAAAGGAAAAGAACATTTTATCATGGAAAAGTTAATATTCAGCAGGTGAGTTGAAATGCTGCTGTGCTACATAGTGATTTTATTAATATTTTTACTGAAGTATATGATTAATTAGGATATAATGAAAGAGCTAGGCACCCCTTCTATCTGTCACCCAGGAGTTAAAATTCCAATGAGCTTTTTATCTCTGATCCTCAAGCAGGATCTAGATCATGATTTGGAAATTCATAAGGGGTGGAGGCTTGCTACTCATTTGAATGTTAATGTGCCCCACTCAAATATTCATTAGATTTTTTCAAATTCCTAATTTTGTCATCCTTCAGGACCTAATCTTAGCTGTGAGCAGCAAACATGCTGTTCGGTGTTAGTGCTAGCTCGAATTTGGAGCAGCCAAACATTCAGGCCAGCAGGGGCCTCAAAGACTATACGCTAAGAATCCTTCCCCACCTCCCACCCCAATTCTATGTTTCCCTCCTGCGCCCTTGGGTTCCTCTCAGGGCTTTACCTAACAAGTGCTTAAAACTAGTTTCAGGTGTTAATGTGTGGACAATCCAGGAGTTAAGAGCTCCAGGAGCCACCCAAAATTACTTTATGGCTTGTGGTGGTGTTACTCTTCATTCATACAAGTGTTGAATCAAAACCAAGCCTTCCCACTCTCTTTAAGAAAAGACATTAAGTGTTTGTGTATGTGTGTACTGCTGAATAGTCTCAAGGGTGACAGAAAATCTCAGAGAATACCAGGTGAATACCTCAAAATAAACCTAGAGAACACCTAAGCCCCAAACATCAGCTGTGTTCCTTGATTTTGTGAAGGTCTGGTTGCATAAATTTCCTTTGGGATCCTCCTACCTGTTCGGTATAACCAGCCTGGTTCTGAGACAACTGACGGGTGAAGAAGCACCTTTACATACTTACACCCTTGCTGGGCAATGCTAGATTCTCTTCAGCTACATCTGAGGTTATGTTCATTTTTGTCCACTCTTATGAAAATGCTGACCCCAAACATTAGGCTTTTTAAATAGATTTTATTTACATCATCAAAAAGATAAATATTTATCAATTATCCAGTGTTAAATGTTCATGCCACAAACTATATGTTCTTTTTATTTTTCTGTATTTTATCATGCTACTATCCCATTGTGAGAAAACTGTTCATTTTTAGGCTTTTCGGCAAGAGATTGTAAGGTTCCATCCTCAGTGATTACATTTAGTAACTCCCTTTCGCTGTCTGAAAGCACAGGCAATTTTTCCATAATAAAAACTGGATTAGCATGTATCAGGAAGAGGCACCACCAGCTGTCACTTTGAAATCAGACTACTCTATCCTGTGTTTGAGATGATAATGGATAAACCAATAAATGACAAGCAGTTTTCTGTATTTATCTAATAAGTGGCTAATTCAGGCTAGCATCATCTATAATAAAGCAATATAAAACAAGTGAGAAACAGGCGAAAGTTCTACTTGAATGAAATCTGAACTCAACAATATTGGCACATCAAAATACAGCATGGTAAATTGCATTATCTCTTTTATTTTTCACCTGTTGCTGCCTTCTGGTCTGATTAAGTCTGGAATTACATTTCTTTTTAATACATATACAGACTCCCATAAATAGATTAGGATGATTTTAATTGGATCACATTTAGTTTTCCGAACCCCAACACACTTTGCCTTATCACAGCCACTGATTTTAAATTATTTTTTTAGGGTTTGTAAATAAACAAAACCTGAAAGTACAATTAAAGTAACAGTCTGAAGCTAGTCGAACTAGGTACAGTACCCACAGGCTCAAAAAGCAGGCAGTGCCAACAAAAGAGTTATTAGATTCATTATTTCACTGATAGAAAATATTTGCTCATCATTATTTTTCTATGTAGGGAGGCCTGATTCATTATTGTGTTGTTCTGTTTTAACATAAGCATAACTTTACTGAAGTCAATGGACTTCAACAACATGAAAATACAGTAGTATGCTGGGTATGTAAATAGAGCAATACACTCAATGTCTGATTTTAGGGATTTTTCCCATTAAAAAAGGCAGTGCTTCAAAAATAGAAGATTAAAAGAATTTCTCAAACTAGAACTTTTGGGTAAAATTCAAAAGTAGATACATTTGTTGAAGATTACACAAATCAGTGAATTAATATCATGAATTTGGTCCAAATAAGACTCAACTTCAGAAGTCAAAAAGAAGTTTATCTTGAAACAGTATCAAAACAGCTGACTGGTAATGGAGAATAATGGAAAGGTTCAAAAGGACTCTTCTCTCACTATACCATATTTTCACACTGCTTTTACAATTAAGGTCATTAATCTTTTTTTTCACCTATTTATACAATTAATTCATAAAAGTGTTTGAGCCCATCCTGCAAGTGATACACTACACTAGCCAAAAAACAAATCATAGGCAAGTCTGTACTCAAGTTTCCAAGTCTCCAGTATAGCATGATACTATCTTGGCATTTTTTGGCTTAGGTGTGCTTTTCCTGAAGGGCTAGATTTTGACTACCTATTACAGTTGTTCAGAGACTATACAAGAGAATGACTGTGCCCTTTTCCCACCATGCCTCACCACATTTTTCCTCATATCCCTTTTCCTCGTGCAAAGCCGTCTGGCACAATTGCCATCTCCAGGTCATCACAAGCACTTAGCCATGTTCTTCCCGCCAGTTTGTGGACTCTTGTACAGTTTCCTTTCCACAATCCCCACTTGTTTATTCCTGTTCAATACTACTAAACAGCATCAGATGAAAAGCAGTTTTTATCAACTTATTACAGACGTGATTTTAAAAACATACTCTTTTCTTTTCTGTTATGTGAAATCTTTCACAGAGCTTTATAGAGGGCCAGTCTAATTTTACAGTAGAATTGCAACATGCTATTTCAGTGCATTATGTGTGACTCCACAAAAATTTTAAGTGGAATTCAACTAATCAACTGTGGTGACAACCTTAGAATATTTCCAAAGCACTAGAAAAGGGAGAATGAAAGAGGTGAGTAGAGAAGGAAAGAGTAGACCACAAAATGCTAGTACTGAGTGCCCTCTTCTCCCACTGCAGAAGGCATTCAACAGCTCAAAAGGATCATTGTCCTGCCTAGTTAAGGAAGTTCAGTAAAGAAAGAGTGTGATATAACGTGTTTCCCAACCTGTGGGTCATGACCCAAAAGTGGGCTGCAAGAATATATGAAAGGACCGTAAATGGAAGCTCCTTTAAAGGAGAAAATCTTGGGAAACAGTGGCTTTTCTCTTGCAGCCAGTTCCAGCCTGCAAGGGGCTGCTTGAGGTCTCCCCATGCCCCACACACACCCACTCACTGCCCCACACACTGAGGGGCTGGGGCCTGGGGGTGAGGGGCAGTGGATCCGGACTGTTTACAGATGGGTCCTGGTATAAAAAAGATTGAGAACCACTGATATAACGCAGCCTAGCAATTGTCCATTCATTCTCAGATCCAGCCTCCTGCAGCGACCAATAAACTGATTCAATACAAATACGGTAGCCAGTTGTGTTTTGCTGTAGGTGGAGGTATTTTTTCCTGATTTCCACTATCAATTAGTTTATATCTTGAAGTATGAGACTTAATTACCATTATCATACCTTTACCTTGGACTATAATGGTAGCTACAATTTTATTAGCAGCCATAAAATTACCTAAGCTCTTTTTGAAATCCAGGCAGAGTAGGTGCCGTGATGACACATTGTAGCAGTAAACTCTATAGACTGACTACATAAAGAAGTGTTCCTTTTTATTTGTTTTAAATTGATGGCACGTTATTAATTTCTCCTTGTTCTCATAACATGAGAGACTAAGGCCCTTTGTAAGTGAAACTACTTCAGTTACATCTAATCATGGAAGAAGAGAAAGAAAAACAAAGTGGGCAGGGAATTAAACTAGGACTCGCAAGATCTAGGGTAATCTGATGTTCAGGCAAGTCACCGTCTATCCTTTCCTTCACTTCTCAGCTTGTAAAAGCAGTTCATATTTATGCTTCTAATAAGGGCATTGTGGGACTAAAATCCACTTTCAATGCTGAAATACTCAAATACTACCATAATGAGGGCTATGCAAGTCCATACGGAAAAAAAGTTGTGCTTTACAGTTTTCTGGATGGGGTAAGGAAACCTGATTGAGGCTGGCACCAGCTCCAGCTTATGGAAGTCTTGCTGGATTCTTAATCATTAGTCAACATATTGCACTTCTGTCACTCACAAAGAAAGTCTGGAGTGGAGTTTGGAGTGGATCTGGGAAAGAAGTTTTTTCATAAAAGAGGGAGGGGGGACTTGTCACTGGGCACAGCCTCAAAAGTCTTGGCTATAAGCTAAAAGCATCTTTCACCAGCAAAATGAAAAACAAGTGAAAACAATACTTGTTGGTCACAGGAGAGGGGGAGCTGAAGGTCAGAGGGTAAATTCCACTTGCAACATGTAACATATTTTTGTGGGCTGAATCAATACACTGATGATCAGCAGGATTTAGACTCAACTGAGGGGTGGGTTACAAAACAGTAAGCAAGCTTATGTAGGTGTGGAAGACAAGCTAGTTGGAAATAATGCAAAGAACCGCTCGTCAATGAGTAATGAAAATGTGTTATATTGCCTCATTTGGCTGATAGTTTTTCTTGTTCTACTTTGGGAAAGGCAGTTTCTCAAAGTTTTGTCTTTGTTTGGTTGGGCGTGTGGGAAGGGAAATAGGGTGTGTGATGAAGTGGAGGCCTGTGAAAGGGTTTGTTTATTACATCTCTTCTTATTGTTTAGGAGCAATGCTCAAGAAACACAAAAAAGCACAGAGGAGCAGGAAAAGAAGGGAATTGTTAAAAAGAAAATGTAGTTTACTAATATTCTTTGCGTTCCTATGGCATCTTTCATCCAAAGGCCTCCAACCCTTTCACAAATAGTTATTCACCACACCCTTGTCAATAGCAGCAGTTTCATAAACTCAAGGCACAGCAAAGTAGATTCACTTTCCAAAGGTTACAAAGCAGCAAAGGCAAAAGCAGGACAGAGGAATCAGAACAATTGCTCTGCTTTCCCTGTTGGACCACATTGCTTCCTAAACAAATGTACATTCAGAGAAAAGGAGAAAACAGCTCAACCTTCTCACCAACCAAATGCACCTTTCCTCTATAAACGCACTTGTGAAAAAGCAATATACTAGATGATTTTAACAGTACTATAAATAAAGAAAAAGCAATAAAAATATACTGATTATAAAAAAAAATTCCACGGTACATTCTACTCTGCTGTATCTCTGTCTGCTCGTATGTGTGTGTAAGCAGAAAACAAAAATAAAGTTAATGTTTTAAAAAGTGATTAAAAATCAAATGTTTTAATGCTAAAAAAGTAGTTAACGATCATACAGGAGAACAGTGACACTAAAAGCTAAGCCTGAAAGAAGGTAGATCTGGTCGGGTTTATATTTATTAACATGATTTAGGTGCAAAATACTTGACAAACAAGTTGAAAATTGTGGCCTTTGTGAATTAGAAGAGGAAGATGCACTATTACTTATGTTCTTTGTTTCCACTGTACTTTCAATGACACAATATTTAGACATAGCCATCTTTCCCACTACCTTGTCAAACTGTGAACCACATTTCCTTTTGAAATTCAATTTTAGCTTAACAATATTGTGGGAAAATGTCACATTCCCAAAACAGCTATAAATATGTACCAAATAATGAGTAATTTGCATAAATGGGCAAAAATGTCCAGAATAGATTACTGAGGGGGAAGGAAAAGCAGTAAAAAATCTAGCTTTGCTGAGAAACTTTTTAAAAAGCAGATAACAATAATTTCATGCCCAGCTGTACCCTTGCTTCTAGAAAAAGGCCTTCGACTTTGTCCCTGTGCAGTGGATAGCCTGCATTCAGACTTTCAGGCAGCATTTGACAAAGTTCCACATCAGAGATTAAGGTCCTTGTACTGAGATTGAGGTCTAAAGAAAGGAAGGAAGCGGAATGGACATAAATGTAACATAAAATGGATTGAACATCGACTAAAGGGCAGAAGGGGGTGCAGTCATAAATAAAAACTTTTCATGCTAGGGAGAAGTAACTGGAGGAATGTTACTGAATCAGCATCAAGATTCCACATATTTATCATGTAAGGTGAATTTTGTAAAACAAATAGGAAAGGGTAATCTGCTGTTTTTTTCTGTCACTTTCTTCAGTGCAAACCAAGAACAACTCTGTTGAAATCTCTGGGGTTATGCCACTGGGAAAGCTGCAGGAGGTGAATCAAACCCTCTGCAAATTTAACTGAAGTGAAAAATGACCTGACCACAACAGAGAGCAATGCATTTTTTTTTTTTACTTATGGAATCAAGTCAATTATATAGATGGTGGAAGAGTTTATTTGTTGGAACTGTGTGTAATGTTTGCAATGTAAACATAAAATCAGATGTGTAGCTCATCTGGCTGCAAACTCAATACATAGGACAGGCGCTAAAGTTTGTAATCCATTCAAGAACTCTTGGGACTAGTTTTGACTACTCTGGCTAATTTATGGAGTGTGTCGAATTCTTGTGAAATTTTCAATTTCCAATGTTTTCAAAACAGCAGCAGAAAATATGAAGCACTAATAGTTTATATATTTATGATATACTGATACTAATTCTTTATGTGAAAGAACTTCTTTATTTATTCTCTGTATTCAGCAGTTATGTCAATTCAATACAGAACATAGAGAGTTTGGCCCTAAAACCTAGTTAAGGAAGTGCTGCTTTCAACAGTACAAAAGAGGCTAAAGCTGTCTGCATGGAAGCCACAGATCAACACAATCTCAGGTGTATGTTGACAGGGTCTTACCTACTCTATACAAAATCTCCCCTAAATATATGAAAGCATGCAGCATTGAGGAGCTGTATGGAAATGATGCAACACAGGTTTATATTATACTACCTTTTCCAAAAAATTCTTGAACCTGTATTTTTCTCTAACCTCTATTTCTCTTTCAAATTAGACTGCTGACCAACATATGGATGTGTCTATCTCTGATGGCAGCAGGGAAAAAAATCCTAGCCCTTGAACTGAATACAGGAAGTAAGAAATATTTGAATTAAGACAATGAGCTTCCCACCTGACCTATAAAACTAGCACAGCACTACCCTAAAGTTTCACAGCTTCATAGTTTTTAGGGGCTGGAAGGAACTTTACAGATTATCGGGTCCAACCCCCCTGCACTTGGGCATGGGGTCAGGTGACCCCAGAAAGATGGGCATCAAGACACTTTTTGAAGATCGCCAGACTGGGGGACTGTACTACCCCTGAGGGGAGCCTGTCCAAACCCTCGGTACTTGACTTGTAAAGAAATTTTTTCTTACATTTAGTCTGAAGCAATCTTCAATCACTTTGTGCCCGTTATTTTTAGTCCTCCCCTTGGTGAATAGTTGTTCCCCCAGGCCCTGATGTACTCCCTTGAAATACTTGTAGGCTGCCACCAAGTCCCCTCTGAGTCTTCTATTCTCCAAGATGAACATTCCCAGGTCTCTCAGCCTCTTCTCATATGACCTGGTCTCTATGCCTCTAATCATGCACATGGCCCTCCTTTGGACTCTAAATTATGAACTGTAAGTCTGGTGTGCAGGGCGTATTTCTGTCATCCTAATGGTTGTATCAGAAATAGTTTCACTGATGTCAAAGGGTCTGCACCAATGTTACAGTAATGCAAATGTGTTCAGAATTAAGAAAAATATTTTCTTACCTCCATAGCCAGTAGAAGCTGCAGAAATGAAAGAGATGTAGGCAGTCAACTCAGAGAAGCAATAAGGTGCATACAAGTGTTCATGAAACCTGCTTTAGGTTAGGCAGCTTACTTAAGCTGCCTAAGCCTAAACTGTGAGTGGTATGTGCAGTGTTTGCCACTATTAGGACTGGCACGGGTAGTACAAGATAAGTAACTCAGGGTAGGGGGGAGGGACTGGCACAATTTAGCGGGTGTGGGTTTGGGAAGGAGTAGTCAGGGGGCTAAAAACAACTCAGTCACAGTCAAGAAAGTAGGAATACCACAGCCTCAGCGGTAGAGAAAGTGGCTGGGCTTTCCCAGCCCCAGGACTGTGCTGTGGAGACCCACGGGTGTTTATTAAATGGGTTTAACTAGGGTGCACTGATAGAGATTTTGGGGGCCAATACCAATAGCTGATATTTAAGGAGGCATATTGACTGACACCAATCCAATATCTGATACAGCTGCTATCAGGTGGTAAGTCGAGTATGGTGGAAGGGGAGGGAAGATGCATAGGGAGGTTAGATCAATGCCCCCCGTGGTGAGGGAGGGGGCAGGGGCAGGGGCTGCCCATCCAGGGTGGGGGGGCCATGGGATGAAGCCGTGGCTCATGGGGTGGGGACAGCTCCTGCCACTGCTTGCACCCCAAGAGAGTGGAGGGTGTGCCCCAGGATCTGTGTGGTGTGGGGTGGGCTGCAGCTGTGGGGTGGAGCCAGAGCCGGCACAGTGCAGGACTGTTCTTGCCAGGGGCTTGGCTCAGATCGGGAGGCTGCAGACACTCAACGTCACTGCAGCTCCACTCCCAGCCCCATGCCACCGCCTGCCACCTGGCACAGCCCTGGCTGAATGTCCTACCTCCACCCAAGAACAGGGAAAAGCTGAGGCTGTACCAGGTGGCAGTGCGGGGCTGGGAGTGGAGCTGCAGTGTAATCTGGGGTGGCTGCAGCCCCCTTCCAGCACTGCCAGAGCCCACTCCGAACCCAGCCCCAGCAAGAAAACCTGCAACCTGCCCCACACAATGCAGCAGAGGAAGACACACCTATCCTACGAGCCGTGCCTCAGGCCCCACACACCCCCCCCACTCCGGCTGGGCAGTGCCTGCCCCCTCCCTCACCACAGGGGGCATTGATCTGCCCCCCCACACCCCTTCCCACCCCACTCCCCTTCTGACTTACCAGTTTTCCACATGGCCAGCTTTGCTCCATGCTGTGCTGTGGCTGCGTGACAAATTATCAGCCCCATCAGGCTGATATTCGATATAGACAATTTTCTTTATATTGGTACCAATCCAATATCGGACCGATGTATAGGTGCACCTCTAGGTTTAACCCATTTTAGATTGGGCTAACCCAGGTCGATCTAAAATTAGTTTGCTTCCTAAGGCAAACTAACTTTAGATCAGGTGCACCATTTTTAGAGTGATTTAATCCCTGTAAATGCTTGCATGCCTGGGCATAGGTTAGGTTGATCTAAATATAACACTTGTATGTACCCATAGAGACAGTGCCAAAACTTACTTTAACTGAATTTAATCAGAGCTTTGCCACTGACTTTTGATGTGGTAAAATATCAGACCCAGTCAGGAATGCTAGCAGACAATTCTGTCACCAGCATTGTCATCAGTAAAGCGAACACTGGTGAGTGCTGTGGCTTTATCAGGTTTGGAAAAAAAAGTACAAATGTATTTATTTATTTTACTGATTTGCTTCTGGGGGACAAAGATATAATAACAAAATGCAAATGTGAAAATTAATAAGTTTAAAATTATAAGGGAGTCCTTTGATCTGTTTGGTTGTCTACAGTTCTGTGGAATAGAATACTGATATTGAGATTTAGTGCTATTATGGTTAAGATTTAACTCTAGAAAGGAAAATAAAAGCAGACAAGAAGCAAAGTTGCAGTATTTCTGATATGTTCATTTGAAACACAAGAGCCCACATACTAGGGGCTGGTGATTGCTTATATGCAAAATAACTTTTTCCTAAATCAAAGCTTTTTTTTTTTGCCAAGGCATTGGGCTATTCGTTTTCTTCTTGTACAGTCTTAGTTAATCTGTGATCAATCTACCTATTCTGAACTGGCAAATATAAACATTCCTTAAAACTAAACATACAATTTTAAATGTGACCAGTTTTTTTTAATGCACTATAGATCATTCTAGAAAAGGCATGAACCTTTTACCAACACACAAAGCAAAGCCAAGATTTAAGTGGGATTGAAGATGAAAGAATTGCTTACAACTATATGACTTCTCAATCTTCCATTTTATTTTTTTTATTATGCATATGGCCTAATTACCAGGAGAATTATGCTGCATTTTTGTTTCCTGATTTACCAGTATTATTATCTTTAAGGAATGTTTAAATTGTTCTGGTTTCATATAAATGATTAATGAAAGTGTTGTGCCTGACTTTCTCTTGCCTGTAATTGTTTTATACAAGTGGATTCTAATATGAATAATACGGTTTTATTAATGTTCTGATCAAATCTATTGAAGCACATATATCTGAAATATGAATATGTTAAAGAAGTGATCTTTCTTAAAACTGTTAAGTTTTAAACATTGATCTCGGTTTCTCTAGTAAATCTGTAAAATGATGTGCACTTGTTTAGATCTTAAGTAATGCAACAGCTTATTCTGCTAACCTCCAAACATTCAGTATGCCTTACTTACACAGGCAGATGACAGGCACTGAATTGACAGTGGAATTTTGTCACTAAATCTGGCAAACATTTAACTACAGCTTGTTTTTTCACAAAGTTTTGAAAAATAAAGTATATTTATGCCAAGTCTTAGCCAACCTGCTTAGCCAGAATATTTTCTTCCCTATGTTCCCCACTGCCCTATGCCTTTGTCCTCCCTCTGTCTGGCCTTTCTCCACCCCACATCGTGTCTCCACTGCTTGTAATAAGAGTAAAGCCCAGTAGGAGAAAGAAGCAGTGATCAGACCAATACCTAGCAGAACTCTGCTAAACAGGCAGTACACTATGAACAGCTTTACCGTGCAGACTACGGCAAGATATAAATAGCACGAGTGGCAAACATAGCTAGAGGTGCTTGACAGCAACCCTTGGGTAGACCTTAAATATTCACCATAGACTACCATCTACCAAGTATAAAATACTTCTGCTACCACTTTGCATTTGCCATATCCATCATGCCTCTATGTCAAAGAGCAAATTTTGAAGAAGCAGAGGCTAATATTGAGTCCTTCAAAAGGAAAGCTGATCTTGGCTAATATAAATGAACTTCTGTATCAGATTTTGTTAAAGCAGCCATTAAAAATATGACAGGAACTTTTTGCTGTCTAAGACATGTCATAATGGGTGGAACAAAATGCTGAATCAGGCTATAAGGCTTCATAACTGTCATCAGGTCAAATTACGGTGTTCGTTAGGGCTGCGCAAGATGGCACCGTTCCATTTCGGAGATAGGTGCAGGGGAAGTCTGGGTTCTGGGGCCCTGCACCTCTAGCTGCTGACAGGCAAAACTGGAATATGCAGCTCAGTAACTGGCACCAAAGCAGAAAGCAGGGCAGTTCAAACAATGCTGCCTTTTATGCAGTTTTTCCGTCCCTCCCCAGAGCACTGGGATTGGAAGGGACTTCAGGGAAGGACGACAGTCACCGGCCAGCTACACAGTCAATAATGAGAGCCCTCCCTCCATCCTCTCCCCCCTCCCTCTCCTTGCTTTAGTTTCTGTTTCCCTGCAGGCAAGCCCAGGTTGAGCTTTGAAACTCGAAACTCTTAAAACGTTTCCACTTGCCTCGTTTTGTTTCGAAGCTGTTTTCAAAGCTCTCTGTTTCATTTCAATTTCGCTGTTTCAAGCTCAAAATGAGTCGAAACAGCGTCAAAATGGAACTGCCAGTGAAAGTTCGCACAGCCCTAGTGTTTGTAAGTTCTGCAGAGAAACAAAAGACAGTGACAGGGTAAGTTGGGTGGAGCTTCTCTGTAGTGACAAACACGTTTTGGGGAGACCGGTGGATGTGGTGTACCTTGATTTTAGCAAGGTTTTTGATACGGTCTCCCACAACATTCTCACAGGCAAGCTAAGGGGGTATGGGCTGAATGAATGGACTGTAATGTGGATAGAAAACTGGCTGAAGCATTGGACTCAGAGGGTAGTAATCAATGGCTTAATGTCTTGCTGGCAGCCAGTATCAAGTGGAGTACCCCAGGGGTCAGTTCTGGGGCTGGTTTTGTTCAATGTTTTCATCAACAACCTGGAAGATGACATAGATTGCACCCTCAGCAACTTTGCAGATGACACCAAGCTTGAGGGAAAAGTGGATATACTGGAGGGCAGGGCTAGGATTCAGAGTGACCTAGACAAATTGGAGGATTGGGCCAAAGGAATCTCATGAGGTTCAACAAGGACAGGTGCAAAGTTCTGCACTTAGGACAGAACAATCCCATGCACCAGTACAGGCTGAGTATTGACTAACTGGGCATCAATCTGCAGAAAAGGACCTGGGGGTTACAGTAGACAATAAACTGAATATGAGCCAGCAGTGTGCCCTTGTTGCCAAGAAGGCTAACGGTATACTGGGCTTCATTGGTAATAGAATCATAGAATCATAGAAGTAGGGTCAGAAGGGACGTTGTAGATCTTCAAGTCCGACACCCTACCTGGGCAGGAGAAAAAACTGGGCCCAGATGACTCCAGCCAGGTAGGCATCAAGCCTCTTCTTA
>NW_017729031.1:3529351-3529626 GCF_001723915.1 Gavialis gangeticus | reverse complement strand
TCCTGGCATAACAAGGGATAATGGCCATAAGTTGTTGGAGACTAGGTTTAGATTAGACATCCCTAAGAACTACTTCACAGTTACGGTGGCTAGGATCTGGCACCAGCTTCCAAGGGAAGTGGTTCTGGCTCCTACCCTGGGGGTCTTTAAGAGGAGGCTTGATGCCTACCTAGCTGGGATCATTTGAGCCCAGATTTTTTTTTCTCCTGCCCTGGCAGGGGGTCAGACTTGAAGATCTATAAGGTCCCTTCCGACCCTATTTCTATGATTCTATG
>NW_017729031.1:3509062-3524351 GCF_001723915.1 Gavialis gangeticus | reverse complement strand
AGGTCCCTTCCGACCCTATTTCTATGATTCTATGCTTGCAGTGGCTCAGGCCAGAAGCCAGGGGGTGCTAGAGAATGGCCCTCTGGCTGTGTGTTCACTTCCTGCTGTCCCCAAGATCTCCGGGATTTGCAATCTAGAATTACAGCAACAGGACACTGAAGGGTTGCTCATCACTTCCTTTTCCTGCTTCCACATCCCTCTGTGATTTTTAGTCCACAGTTGTAGCCAACAGTAAGTTTGAGCAGGGGAAGGGGTGCTTAACCCCCCACCCTTGGCCCAGACCCCAACTGGGTTTTGCCTACAGGGGGCAGTCCTGGGCTGTAACCCCACTTGGGCTTGCCCCCCACCCCCAATGTCATCCAGCCCTCACTGCACCAGCTGGGGAGCAGAGGGACAGGGCCAACCCTGCTCTGTGGAGCAGACAGCACAGCCCAGCCCAAGGCTGAAAAATGCTGGGATGCTGGGGGACTGTGATTTAACTTGAAGCAGGAAGGAGTCTGGGACAGAAATTTCATAAACTGGTTTGACCCAAATCAATTAAGTCTGATACTACATTCAACCAGGTTTATCTTAAACCCGTTTTAGCCATTTTGAAACTGGTTTCTGTGCACTAAGCTTCTGTTCCATTAAAGAGTTAAACTAGTTTCTGATCACTTAAACCAATGCATGTGTAACTTCGGTCCCTAGCCCAGGAGTACAGCATTCAGTTTTGCCCCCTCCCTACAGAAAGGATATGGACAAATCGGAGAGAGTTTAGCAGAGGGAGACAAAAATGATGAGGGGGCTGGGGCATATGACTTCTGAGAAAAGACTCGGGGAATTGGTCTTATTTAATCTAGAGAAGAGACTGAGAGAGGACTTAATAGCAGTCTTCAACTACCTGAATGAGGAGTTTCAAAGGGGATAGTATAATTCTGGAACAGGTTACCCAGAGAGGTGATGGAAGCTCCATCCTTGTTGGTTTTCAAAACCCAGCTAGACAAAGCTTTGGCTGGGATGATCTTGCTGGGGATGGTCCTTCATTGAGGAGGTGGCTGGACTAGATGACCCCCTGAGATCCCTTCCAACCCTAATTTTCTATGATTCTGTGCTTTCTGTTAACTGTGTATTTGAGAATCTGACATGGGTACGTGAGACAGTGACTGACCTTAGATTCCAAAAAAGCTTAATTAATTGGAAACTAGCATATACCTTTACTGTTTTTTTTTTATGTTGCTGAATAATAAAATGGACTGGCTCAGTCATAACCTCATAGAGAACATGATGTAAAATAGGCACACCTACATATGTAAATGACAAGAGTGGCCCACAAACATTGCATTGCCTTAGAAATGTATCCGTAACCTTTCAGGACCACATCCTCAGTTGATATAAACTGATGTAGCTCTACTGAAGTCAATACAAGTCTTCCTATTTACATCAGCTGTGAATTCGGCCTTTCACATTTAACAGTTCTACTCACCCAATATTTTCGTGATTCCAGATGTGGAACTGCATTTCAACATGTGCACTATGCTCCATAAATTGTTGGATTAGTACAATTTGAATTCTCATGTTAAAATACAAAATGTACTTTCATCTCCACCTGAATAACTGACAAAATAATTTGAAAAGACCCTCCAGGTTCATACACTCATTCAGAAATATCCTTTTGATTTCTGACCCATCTGGAAGAAGTATACTTGAAAACAGCTCTGATAAGTGTCTCTCTTTTCTCATGAGCATATGAATATTCCTTTGTTTTCCTTTGTTTGGGTGCATATAAACATTACATTTAGATCACCCTAACCAAGCTTAAGACAATCTAAATGGCTGAGTGTGCAAGTATGCATGGGGTTTAGATTGCCCTAAAAATGGCATACCTGATCTGAAGTTAATTCTCATCAGATGAAAACTAAATTCAGTTTGGCATGTGTTAACCCAATCTAACATGGGTTAACCCACCCTAGTGAATGCTTGCACAGGTCCCCAGCACAGCCCTGGGGCTGGAAATTTCCAACCACTCTCCACAGCCCCAAAGGCACACTCCTGACCCTAACTAGTCTATTTTTACCCCTCCCCTCCACACACACACATACCTTGACCAGCACTTCCTCTGACTGGGTAACACCCCCCTGCAGATCTACTAGCCCCTCCCAATCTCAGCATCCCTCTCTTCCCTCAAGACTTACTTGCCTACAGCTGCCCACACGAACACTTGCATGTGGGAGAAGCCAACTCAGGTTTAGGTGGCTCAAAGTAAACTGCCTAATCTGAGCTGGGTCTTCTGAATGCTTCTTTGCACCCTTTAAATCCACGCTCTTTTGAAGATGGCATTACGTGCTCACATTAGTATGAGGCACCTGACAGCCAACAAAATACAGTAGCATTTTCCTTTGATGTAGATGCTTAGTCACTTACTATTGTTCAAATATACGTACTGCTTCAAACGCATAGATTTTAAATTTTCAGAAAAGATTAAATGAAACAGAGCCAATGGTATGCCAGTACTCTTTGGCTTGGGCATAGGACCACAGTCCTTAGGTACCTAGACTACTTCCAGTCTCTTTTCCTTACATTCCTCAAAGGAAGAGTATTTAATAAAGTGAAACTGCTGCTATATATCTTTGGACATGTTAAATTGGTATATACATATTTACAAAATTTCTTTTAATAATTATGCCTTTAAAGTACTAATAACATTTATTGTGCTTATTACTTATTTCATTTACATACAATTCTACATGCATATTATACTTACAAATTACCAAGCAATATTTTCCACTCTGATTAGTCCAACTGTATCCATTCTGTTCATATAGAACCCTACTTCCTTCTCTAACTCTACATTTCATATCTCCTAATGCAGGGTTGTCAACTGGGGGTATGCATACCTCCAGGGATATTTAGGAAGGTCATAGGGCCAAACAGGTGGGGGGGCAGAGATGGAGTACACCCTGAGGCGTGGCAGCAGCATCTCCCCAGGCATGTTTGCCTCTTACCTGGAAGAAGGGGAGGGGTGCACCAGGTGCCGCTGGCCCAAATGCCACATCACCACCCCCCACTACAGCTTACTCTCCTGATTAGCCACTGGGCTGGCCTGGCCCCAGCCCACCCCACACTCATATCCAGGGCCACACATCCCCCCATGCCTCCCGGGGTTGTGCGCAGCTCAGTCCAGGGCTCTGCTTGACTGTGCAATGTCTTCTCCTGCCTTTGCCCCACTCCCTCCCTCACCATGGGGGTCTACAGGAGCTGGACTATGGGGGAGGGAGAGGTGGCAGCCACTCCAGAATTTGCTGTAGCCCCACCAACACCTTCCCAGTGCCACTGCTGCCCAGCCTGAGTGCAGCCCAGCCCAGCCCCTGCTGGGAAGAGCCTGGTGCCACCCCAGCTGCAGCCCACAGCCTGCCCTGACCTACCCCATGCAGATCTGGGGTCACACCCCCCCCATGCCATCCCAGGGGCACATGTAGTGGCAAGAGCCACCCACCTCTCCCCGCACCTCCTGGATGAGCCACTCACAGCTCTGTCCTGCACCCTGCCCCAGCTGTGCAGCACCTGCCCCAGCCCCACTCCCTCCCACACCGTAGGGGCCTTGATCTGCCCCCCCCAAAAAAAACAAGAAAAAAAAATTACAGTGGTACAGGAGCTGAAACTTTGAGTCAGAAGGGTACACTTATTTTAAAAATTTGAAAACCCCTGTCCTAATTAATTTCATTCCTTTTTACTCTATCTCCCAGCATCAGTTTAGGGAATCCCATCAAATTCTGACTTAACTCAAGATCCAACTCTTATACAACTGTACATCCTAGCTTTCCCAAACTATTTTCACTCCACAAAGCTAAATTAATTCTTCCCCTCTTTTACACTAATCTAGAGACAGACCCATGCTCTGCCTTCTCCCTACCATAATATCATCCCAGAATTACACAAAGATGTTTAATTGGGGGTAGAAAGTTATTATAGCTGTGACAGTCGAGGAAATGTATGTGATATTTCCTACATATTCATTCCTGGACCATTGCAGCTACAACAGCACTCTAACCCCATGACAACAGGGAGGACATCAAAATTCACCATTTATAGTTGAAATTCCACAACATGAAGAGAAAAGAAACCAAAGAGACCTGCGGAACGGCAGTTTGTGCCTGAAAGCATGTCTAACCTCTCTCCCAACTATACAGTTGGTATAATAAAAGATATCACAATCCCCTCAGCCCCAAAGCTGTTTTTTATCTATGGTATCTTTATTCCAATTCTAGTCATCAGTTAAACACATATATGAAACCCTTCTTTCTTCCGGTCTCAGCTTTCTTGGCAAGGTTTGCCAATTTTTGTAGGAGAGTTCAGGAAACATTATGGATAGCACACAGTCTATTTCTAGATACTTTTAACCTGATCATGAGAATTGTTGGATAAAGTAGTTGGAAATTTTTCAGTTAAATGATTTTTTTTAAAAGAAACGAGGCTAATGTCAAAACCAACATTTTAATATGGATGGACCAGTTTCAATGCCTCTCTCAGGAGAAAAAATATCTGAGATCCATAAAGGAATAAATAATACAGAAAAGTCTCTGTGGACTGTCCTGGATTGTTTTCTGATGGTAAAAATATTATGAATTCATCCACTGGGACTAAAGAATATTATTCTATCTAAACTGCAGCTCTTTCTTTTGGCATCAAAAAGCCCTTGTGTGTTTTAAAGCAAAAATGAAACCAATAGAGCTGAATCTTTGCTGTTCTACCAAAATTCACCCTGGAAGCCATATATATGTGTTCTTCTCTCTCTCTCTCTCTCTCTCTCTCCCTGCATAGATGCCCTGCTGATTTTGGATAAATAAAAGGTGGGCATCTTCTGAATGGTAAAAGAAACACCTAGATTCAGTAGCATAACTAAGGGAAATGATAGAGGCAACCACCCTGAGTGCTGACTGTGGGGGACAGAGGAGAGCACAAAACATAGTGTCTGCTTGCTGGCAGCTGCCCATTTGCACTCACAATTGCGAGGGCAACAGGAAGTCACCACTTCCCTATATTGCTGCATGTATAGGACTAACTAAGTCAAAGAGACATGAGCTTTTATAGGTTACAGCCTTCTTCATTAAAAAACTCATACCTCTCTAAATGAACTGGTAAGGTGCCACACTGTCCTGCCTTCTGCCTAACTGTGGGATTGGTAATACAGCATTGTATACTCTATTTAAAGATGTCATGAAAAATTTTCTGTGCAGTATAAGACTACTGTTGTATTCCAGCTGCACTACGATCACCATGAGAGGGTTAAGCTCTGAAAATGATATTCAGATGTAATGTAAACTGATTAAAAGAAATGCAGTAACCACTACACAAAAAGTTCTTTGCATAAAATTCAGATGTTGACTTGAAGTTTTCAAGCAATAGGCTTATAACTTCATCTGCAATCAGACGTGACATTAACTGGCAGACTACTGAAGCCAAATTTAGGCTTTGTATAGAGATGCACAATATTACCAGTTGTATGTGTTTGTACGTCTGAGCACAATTTGGCTTTGGGTTAACAGAATATTGAACTATGCTCTGCATTTATTCAATTTAGACACCAAATACTTTACCCCTCCCTTAGGGATTATTTTGTTAAACCAGCTATCCCATTAATGAATGCAATATTCTCATACCTCTGTTTACGTGAACATCCCACTGAAATGAGTGTGCTAGAAATGCCATCCCTCAGGCCATCCAGCACAATGCCTCAACAAGGTGACATTCCTTAATTCTGGGAGACCTGAATCTTTCACCAGAAACATAGGAAATGTGTTTTTATCTTTGAGAAGAGATTCAATTTTGTTAGGATTCTGAAAACAGCTTAGTGTGAAGGACTGAATTCTGGAAGAGGGGGTCTTCAGGTTATGTTCTCAGCTATTCAACTCCTTAAGCCTTCAAAAGGCACTGATTCTCCTAGCCTTCCTCCTTCTCTTTGCTTAGCAGCACATTTCCACGAATATGAACTATGAATAGAAGAGCAAACATAACACAAGCAGCCTCCTCTCTTACGGGGACCTACTGAAGTAGAAGCAGGCAAATCAGTAAAGAAAAATTTTAAATCATTTTTGCCACAGCAGTACCCCAGGTACGTTGATAAACTTGTAGAATCCATTAGTGTCTATTTGTGGTAGCAGCATGACACATGCATACAAGGGATCTTTGCTACTAGAATAAATGGTGAAATTATGATAAATCCACACTCTCATATTATATAATATATAAAAAGTCCATTCAAAGGTCTGAGTCCTTATGTCAAGGACCCTTATTCTGATGATAGTTCCACTCATCTCTGCAGGACAACCTGTGCGTATTCCAGAGTGATTGAACATTGAATGATGAAAGAATGAAGGCCACCATGGGCAGAAATTATCATTTCAATGAGATAAATCTAAAACTCCAGAGGCTGGCTCTGCCACACTTATGCAACAAGTAGTTTCACCAATAACAATTCAACAATTAGTGAAGTATGGTAATAATATACCTATAGGTGGAGAGCATGCTTGACCCCCAGTGTTCCTGGTGATACTACTAGGCATGAAACTATATTATTAAATTCTGACAACCTTATTATGGTTTAGTTTTTGCTGTTTCACAATTAGTTTCATTTACTTCATTTACTACATGGGACTAATTTAAGCCAGTGTAAGGATGCTAGAATCTACCCTTATTCTAAATTTTAAAAGATGATCAGAAGAAATCAAAGTTTTATTAAAATATCAGCTTTCTTCAATATCTTTTAACCTGAGTATTCTTTATTCTGTGTAAATACCATGCTTTACTTTATATCTAGTAGGGTTTAGAATTTAAAAAGTTATCCTTCAAAATTGGTTATAGGACCCAAGTACTCTTCTGTGGATCTAAGTGCCTTCAACTCTAATGAACTTCTATATGAACCAATGGCACTTAGAACAACATAGGATCAGTCTCTAACATGGTATTTATTTCCCTGGAAAATTAAAGCGTTGTAACTGTGGAAAATGGCCAAGAAGAGATTTCTAACGGTCTTTTACTTTGATCTAGTTTATTTAAAACAATGAAGTTATATCTTAGAGAACTACATCTAAAATAGTATGTTTGCTTAATAAGAGGCATTTTTCTCTTGTAAAACCCACTATTGAAGCCACTTTGCTTTGTTAACTTTCATAGCATGTATTCTCACTATAGCCTTCAACACCTGAAAAATTAGTGGAAGAATTTGACTGATTATAGAGGCTGTTTTCCTTGTTCCACTGCTTGTTCTAAAAGGGATACTCAGCAGAACTTGCATTTTTTTTTTTCATTTTGTGCTGTCTGCATGAGTAATTACCTCCCTGATTTCTGAGATGCAATTGAGTAGCTTCCACATTAGAAAAATCCAAAGATTGATAGAGCCATCTCCCCTAAAGGATTAGTTTGCTGCTGTAATTCTACTGAGTAGGTCATTCAAATAGCAAAATGCTATAAAGTTTAATTTCTCCTGTTTGTAAAAGCCAGGTATTGCTACCTATTTAAAGGAACCTGAAAAGGGCTGGTTAGCTTTTTGAGTGGGGGAAGGGCTTTTACATTCCTACTGGGGTTTGGAAAAGGGGATTACCTGCATTTGCTGAACATACAAACCTAGGGGCTACTGTATCCAGTGCAAAAGAGGAAAGAAAGGAGAGCTGACTATGTAAAGACTTTGAGAATTAGTTCGTCCTTTTATGAATTCATGTGTAAGTTTCCCCCATGACTTAAAGGGCAAGTTTAGTTGTCCTGATAACTTCAGTGTCAAGGGAAACAAGGCAAACCCTTCAATGAGTTTTAAGTACCTGGCACACCTTATGATCTGGCCTAATGACAGAGAATTGCTCCAGTGTTAAAATGGATGAATAAGGGAACCTTCTGAGGGAGAACAATTTAATGAGTTTTCACACATGTAGATGATCAACCATTGCTCAATCTAGCATTGATGATTTGTGTTGAGGCTGTGTATGTGTTTTCAAAACCAGAGTTAATCAGTCTGGTGCTCCTTGGTATCCCAGGTAAGTGTCTGATGTATATCATTGGTGGTACAAAAAATCATTTGCAGTTTAGCAAAGAAATCTGGGTATAGCTTCATACTTATTTATTACATAGTATTTATAAAGCCAGGATCTTTAATTTGTTGCAGATGTTCTGGGAAAGGTTTTGCAAGTGTTCAGTGTTAGAATGTTTTTTCATAAAAATCCATTTTCGAAATGTCTGAATAATGACAAAAGACCTTCTAACAGAATATTAAGGCAGGGAATTCATCTAAACATCACAAGTGTAATCATAAGTAGTGTAAGCTGTAGTTCCAAGTCTGATTAATTTGTGCTTGGTATAATGTTGTTGGGATGATTATTCTTGACTCTCTCTTTATATTTTTATAAATACAAGCCAAACATCAATCCATATGCAGTTGACTACAATCCCTTCAACTTGTTTTTTAATGAAAGCTTAGAGTTTGTTAATTTTAAGGTAATCACTTAGGAAAGCAATAATACCTTTTTATAGCAGCATGAAGGAGAAAAGGGAGGCCAAAATGTAAATAGCCTAATAGGGATTTTTTTTTTCGTTTTTTTGCTTTTAAATGAATGTTTATTTTTACTTTGTTTATATAGTCTTATACTACTGTATGTATGCACACTGTACAAGACAGCAATTTTGCTATAATGGGGCCAATGCTTAGTTGATGCAAACTGGTGTAAGCTCTACTGGCATCACTGGAGCTAAACCAATTTACACTAGCTGAGAATCTGTCCCATAATTTAAAAAGCTAGAATAAACCTTATGTCTTCTCTGAAGTCAGTTTAACTGAAATGCAAAAGATCTTTGTAAGTTAGGTGCACATTTAATTAATTGAAATTCAACCTCCCTAGACAAACCACAGATGCTCTACATATTTAGCACAGTGTCTCCTAACCAGCTGCACTAATCTATTCAGTAACACTACCCTGTAGCTAAACATCTGGACAAAGCTAGAAAAGAGAATAATAAATCCTTTTTAATTCTACTAGGCAGATACCTACAGGTGACATTAAAACATGTAAAAAAGAAAGAGGAAAAATATTTAAACCTCCTACATTGTTACAGCTATGAAAACACAATAACCAATTTGTGCAATGTAGGTCAGCATCTCCATTATCCATGTAACCCACAGCCATCAAAGTGCTGAGTTGGTTTCTACATTTTCAATTTGTACCAGTTTTCTGACTAATTTTATTGCGACAAACTGCCAGATAAAATATTATCAAAGTTACACAATCTTGTAGTTTGAACAGGAATTAATTAATAGAATTATAATTGCATAATCTCCCAATATATTTTAATTCCAGGCACATGTATTATGAAAATAAACTTTAATCTCATCAGATTTTTCTCCATGGTGATCTCCCCACTCCAAGCCACTAAAGCTGTGGCCCTCAAACTATTTATCTTCAAGGCACCCCTAGACAGACTTGAGGCACCCCTCAAAAATACCAGTTCTTCATTTTCTCTCTCTTTTTACCACAAAGATAAATAAATAATAGAGCAATTCTTCTGTTGCAAAGAAATCAGAAAGATCACAACAGGTCATAATATTTTTAATACTATGGATTCCTATTTTAAATCATTGGGTTAAGGCTGATTAAGGTATACTGGGGCCCTGGGACACTGGGAAATTGGAGGTCCCTTCCCCCAGTGGGAGCTGGGCTATAGCGGGGAGAGAGGTCCCTTCCCCTCCTAGTGCTGGTGGGGGAGGCTGGGTGGACCCTGCTGGGCTGGGGGGCACATGCCTGCCTCTTCTCCTTGCTCCCCACCCCTACTACAGCCAAATGTACACACACATGCACACACACAGGCATGCACAGATACAGGTGCACACACTCTACTCTCACTCTCTGCACATGGACACACACACACACACACACACACACACACACACACAAGCAGACAGACACACGCTTCCTCCTCACAGAACCTCCTCCTTCCCCCACTCTCAATCATGCAGAGGCAGCCATACGTCCCACCCCTCCCGTAATGCAAGCGGCCTGCAGCTCAGTCTCACTCCCCATCCAGCCCCCATTACATTGACCTCCAAGGAGCTGCTGTCCGGCTGTCCTGTGCAGCCATGCAGGTGCAGAGGGCTGGGCTGGGAGCACTGCACCATGCCATGTGTCTGTGGGTGGGTGGTGGCACTGGGATGGGTGGCTGCGGGGAGGGCTAAGATGAATTTTGGGGGGCTCTAGCCCCCAAGGTCCTCCCAGTGCCACCGCCAGCAAAGTCACAGTGCAGCAAGGTGTTCCTGGCTCAGCCAGCCTGGCCCAGCCCCAACCACACCCACCCACTGCCAGGTGGGGCACGGCTTTCCCAGCCTGGCTCGGCCTCCTCCCCACCAGACACAGCACCACCCAACTCACCCCCCTCCCCCAGGCACAGCACGGCTCTCCCAGCCCAACCCCAGTCCTGCTCTTCCCTCCCCCCAGCCCCACTGGTGGTGGGGCCCTGCCTCCAGCTGCCTGGGAAGCAAATGTGAAAGCCAGAGTTTTATACTTGGTGCCAAAAATGAGCATCAAGTTTAAAACTGTGGCTTTCACTTCTCTGCTGATGAGGGTCCTGAGGCCCCAAATTGATAGAGTCCCATGGGCTCATGTCCAGGTTGCCCATTCATTAATCTACCTATGATTAGGAGCTCATATTTTTCTCATGTGGAGGCAGGGAAGGAAGAGGGAGAACAGCCTGCTGGGTGCAGCTATGATTCTCTTATGAGATCTGGTTCTGTTCTGTCGCTAATGAAGGAGTTCCTACTCCCACTGCTACCTCCTCGCTCTGGTTCTGGGTATCAGACAAGGAAATTACAGAAGAAAGGATAGCTTTATTAGTGGAAGATCAAGAACTTTTCAGAAGAGAAGAAGGTGATTATCATGTGTGGCATGTAGAAAAATTGTCTGAAATCAGGCAGATTGTAGTATACCATAAAGTTAAAATGAATGTTCAGTCTTTAGTTCTTAGTGACCAGACAGCTTATGAATTTTTGTTTTGAGGCTCATTGTTTGAAGGTATTTCATACATTTCCCTTGAGCATGTGGATGTGAAGTCAAAAAGGGAATGGTTGCTATGGGAAAAATGTTCTCCATGTACTTGTATGTTTTTGTCTTTAATTTTTTTCCTGTGAACATTCATTTTAGTGCATAGTTTAGGCTAGTTGCACCCACATGAGGGCACTTGGTGCACTGGATGAGATATAGATCCCTGCAAGCTGTTTTTCATCTTTTGCTGTGATTGTTTTTTTCCCCCAAACCTGAAGAAAAATGCATTGCATTTGAAAGCTTGTCTAAGCCTACTCCAACCAGACAGTTGGTCTAGTAAAATACAATCACTGACAAAAATCCTTGCCTTATGTATATTTCCTAGACCATTACAACTATGACATAAGTCCAAAACTACCTAGTACTTTATGTACAAGATGAATTCAGAAAGTCAGCAGACCCTGTTTCAAAGACATTTGTTGAAACATAAACAACTTGTAAACTTAATATCACTTAAATGTGAACATAGTAACCCTAAGGCATAGAAGCAGTTAAGATCAAGCAGGAAGGCAAAATATTGCCATAATAGAAGATACAGTTGATACAATTCTTTCTCTAGAAATATTAAGTGAAAGTTTCCTTTAATTTCTCTAACTTCTTGGGAACTTCAATAAAGAAGCCCCATCTGCTGAAACCAATGTCAGTTGGGAGAAGGGTCAAAGGAAGAAGAGAAAGATGATCTTTTTCCCTTTTCTCCTGATATTTTTGACAGATCAAGGGCAAATAATCACTGAACCAAGGGGGAAAACAAAGAGGATAAGTGGGCTGAATGTTCCAAGTATCCCTATAGACAATGCAACATAAACTACAGATATTGTTAAATATCAAAAGTCTTGGTTGATGAGATTAAAGTCCCTTGGGATGTGGACACAAGTAACTACTGAAATGTTTCATACACACATACATGTCCTTTGAAACATTTCAAAAGCCCCTAACATCTATGAAACTACAAATTCATAAAAATACTCTTGAAATGCAGTAATATTTTTATGTTGCTGGGTTTTTGGTTGTAGCTGTGTTGGTCTAAGGATATAGGCAGGCAAGTTTCTTTGGGTAGATGTAATATCTTTTATTAGACCAACTGAGTGGTTGGAAAAAAGTTATTTGCAAGCTTTCAGGTGCAATCACCCTTCTTCAGGTATAGAAAGTCTCTTCCTTTGAGTCTCAGAACAGCAGAGACTTCCTATGCCTAAAGAAGGGTGATTGCGCCCAAAAGTTCGCAAAGAACTTTCCCCCAACTACTCAGTTGTTCTAATAAAAGATATCACATCTACTCAAAGAACTTTGCCTTAATATTTTGAAGCATTTCACTTGTTACATGTATACAGGGAAAGAGTATCCTTAGATCCTCTAGAATCCCACAGTGCTGTACTGCAGAGGAGGCAGCGAGGGTAGATGGACAGTCTGATAAGCTGGCTGCTCTGGCACTTGAGGCCCCCTGCTATTACCAGTACCAGGATCTCCAGTTCCAATCCACTCTACTTCTTTACTGTGATGAGAGGAGGAGAGAAGAGGCTCAGGACATCTGTAGCAAGAAAGGTAGGGTGCAGGAAGAGAGGCACTGCCCCCTGAGGTAAGAGGAGGGAGTGGAGCAACAAGTCACTGCAACACCCTGATTTCTTTTAGCGGCGTCATCAAAAGCATTACAAATGAACTAATGAAACTTTTCAGTAATTTGTGGATCCATGGAGAGATCAAAGTGAGAAAACAACCAAATCTCCAAACATCCCTATTAAAGTTATGCCAATGTTCAACAACTAAAATCTCCTGAATGATCCTTTATTTTTCTCAGACACGTGGATTAAAAGAAGGGCTGAATCAATCCATTACAAGCAGAGTTGTAGCAGAGCACCTCCATACCTTGAGCAGCAGGGACACACAGGGCAGTGCCATCTGCTCTGATGCTGATCACGTGGCATAGCCAGCTGCCGCTGCAAAGACAGCTTTTTTTGTGCCCCCTCCCCCAAAGTTAATATCCAGGGCTCCTGTCCCAGTTGTTCCCCCCATCAGTTATGCTACTGATTAAAAGGATATTAAGAATGTATAATCAGAACCCAAACAGTGGGACAGGATGTTGTCTTATCTACTATTTGCATAATGAGACTTCTCAGAGACTCCAGTTGGTTGTCTCCATTTGAAGTGTTCTATAGCTAAGAGCTCCATGGTTCATAAATTTCATAGACTTTAGGGCTGGAAGGGACCTCACAAGATCATTGGGTCCAGCCCCCTGCCCAAAGGGCAGAAAGTCAGCTGGGGTCAAATGATCCCAGCAAGATAGGCATCAAAGTGTTTCTTGGAAGTGTCCAGAGCAGGTGTTTGCACCACCTCTTGGAGGGAATCTATTCCAGGCCCTGGGGACTCAGACTGTAAAGAAGTTTTTTCCTTATGTCCAGCCTAAAACAGTCTTCCAGGAGTTTGTGACCATTGGACCTTGTCTCCCCTTGGGGTGCCCTGATGAACAGACATTCTCCCAGTTCCTGATGCACACCCCTTCTGTACTTATAGGTTGCCACCAAGTCACCTCTGAGCTTACGCATTTCCAAGCTGAAGAGATCATGTTTCATTAGATCTGGTGAAAGAAATCTAGGAAAGATGAAGTGAGGATGAAACTGATTATTTTATAAACATCAAGGAAAACCTGTAAATGTCCTGGTAAAGAAAGTCTAGAAGAGACACAAGTCATAGAAACCGATACAAAACAACCCCTAGCTCTAGAAAGATAAAAAATAAAAGTTGTGTTATTACCCTTACTGAAATAAGCTGCTAACAAAATGCCAAAATCCATTTGTAAGAACAAGGCAAGCAGGACTAATAAATTACCAAAGCAATTTATCAGAAAAGAAGATCTTTCATATAAATTCGTTAAAAACTTTGCATTGTTGATCCTGCTCCCTGAACTGGGTAAAAATGCTGTGCAGTATGCCAGATTGAAACATGCAAAGACTATCTGAAAGGGCAATCAATCATTAACAACTGAGCAACATGCAGATTTGAATCAACATATCAGTAAGTTCTGGCATGCAATTTCTGCCAAGAAAAAACAGCATGATTCAGCAAGTAATGGCACAGAAGAGAAATGCTCCTCTCCCCAAAATATCATATCATATCATATCATATCATATCATATCATATCATATTGCAGAACATTTTAAACTAAACAATAGTTCTAGGAATAACTGGGCCATCAAACAGTCCAGGACACATACCAATAGTGATGGTGCCAGAAAAAAAAAATAGAAAACTTGATTATGTATAGATTTCACAAAACCAAGTGCCATTTCAAAAACTGCTAATTACCTTTTTCCTAGGATTTGATGGAAATGGTAGACAGTGCTAAATATCTTAGATATAGCCAAAGGATACCGGCAGATCCTTCTAAGGTAATGACCCAAATATAAGCGAAGTTAACTGCATTGTGGGGACTTAAACTTGGGGACTAGTTTAAGACTATGCCTTTTAGCTTGCAAAGACCATCAACAACACCTTGGCTAGGGGCAAACATTACACATAAACTGGTTGAAGTGATCAGAAACTGGGTTAAACCTGTAACAGAATAGATGTTCAGTGCACATAAACCAATTTGAAAATGGTTGAAACTGGATTGAGATAAAACTGGTTGAATGTAATATCAGACTTAACTGATTTGGCTCAAACTGGTTTATGCAATGTCTGTCCCAGACTCCTTACTGTTTTAAATTAAATCAGAGTCCTCCGGCATCCTGGCATGCTCTCTGGGCTGGGTGGGGCTCTCTGCTCCACAGCAGGGCTGGCCCCTCCCCTCCATTCCCTGGCTGGAGCTCGGTACAGACTTGCAGGCACAGCAGGGTCTACTGGCTTCCCCACGCCCCCTTCCCCCCACCGCATCCCTTCTCACCATTCACTGCTTAAGCAGAGATACCTTTCCCCCTCTCTGCCACAGCAGGGACTGTAGCCAGCATGTGGTATGCTAGCTAATGCCAAGAGGTGTCTGTGTGTTTCTCTCCAATTTCACTAGGACAGGCAGACAAAACAGTGACTGCTTAGGGCTTTTGGAGCTAATCAACAGGTCAGCTGGTAAGCTGTTTAAGAAGTTTGAAGTAACATGGGGAGAGGCTATTGTTTTGCTAATCAGGTGATAAAAGCCAATGACGCCAAACTCTGGGGTAAAGCATCCACACCTGAAGACAGGCAGGCGATCCAGGCTGACTTGGACAGGCTCAAAAATGGGCGGACGAGAACCTGATGGTGTTTAACACCAA
>NW_017729031.1:3501518-3508329 GCF_001723915.1 Gavialis gangeticus | reverse complement strand
ATGGTCTTCTGAGGTCCCTTCCAGCCCTAATGTCTATGAAATAGGCACACGCCCCAAGTTGCCTGCTCACCTGTCAGTTTGTTGCAGACAGTATGACAAAGCAGGGAAGGAGATTGAAAAGCTCCATATCACCAACAGATGCATGCACTTCACCCCACCCTACACTTGCCTCAGAATGCTAGGCCAGGGCTGGGGGCTGGCAACACTCCCACCCCTTGATCAGCCAGTAGGGAAAAGCCTGCAATCATACAGGCAGACCTCCCTAATGAGAGAATCCTGATGGGCCTGACCACACCCCACTCAGCTCAACTCTCTGCAGAAGGGAAGGGGGGGCTGGTCGAGCACCCCCCCCTCCCCCGGCTTCTAGCTTGAGTCACTACAGGCATAGTGCCTGAATTTCCTCAGTCCAGAGAGGACTGTCCAGTTTCAAACCAGTTCAGCCTAGCCAGGTTAAACTAAACTGCAAAGATTGAATCAAATTCAGGCTCAGGCATTTTGATTGTCTGTCCCTTGCCCTTATGGACCAATTCTGCTTCACACAGGATATCCTATAGTATATCTGAATAATGTAATTATTTAGAGTCATAATTAAAAGAATCACCTGAAATGCATCAATTTGACACTGCATGAAATGTCTAAAAGCAATGTAAATATTAACCTTCAAAATGTGGGTTGGTCAATTCTGAAACCAGATATTTTTTGTATGCTGCAGGAAATAGACAAAATAAGCCAGAGGTACTCAAGGTTAAAGCAGTTATAGAATCCAACATTCTCTTTACAAAGAAAGAAAGATCTTTACTTGGACTGGGTAGTTACTACTGTAGATTTATTCCCCAGTTCTCATAGATTGATGTCTTCTTTTGAAAAAAACAAAGAAAAACAGAAGTAACTGGATAGAAGAACATAAAATGGTTTTAAGGCATTAAAAATGGCCTTTAGGTCTTAACAGATGGTTGTAAAACTGAACTTTATGAAGGTTTTCATTGGTTAAACACATACACACCCCTGAGGTAGGGCTAAAGCTCTACTAAACCAAGAAAAAAATTATATTTTATAAACAGGAAACTGTTTCCTAAGAACCATGTTATGGCACCATAGAAAATGAATGCCCTGCATTATGATACTACTTATTGGGCACTATTTATATCCTAGTAACCAACTACCACCCTCCTACCCACTTAAATACAATTTGCCATAAATCATAAAGGCAGAGAAATGACACAAGAATGTAGTCCACCTGCTAAAATGGAGAGTAGTGATAGAAACAGTAGTTTCTTCTGAAGTGGAGAGGTATGTGACAATGCAGTCCAGCACGTACAGGGATTGTTTCTGTTGGGGGGTTTTAATATATGCTGCATGTGGTATGAAAGTATGATAGGTATGGAATATGAAATTATGCCCCGTCTTCTTGTTTCTTCCTCCCTTCATTTTATGTCTTCAGCTTTTTTTGTTTCACCTCATCTTTTTGATATTTTGGGGGGTACTTCTTTTGGTTGCCTTAGCTGTTAGCCAGAGAAGAAAGGAGTTTAATGTTCAGTTTTATTCCTGAAAGATCAGGTGAAGCTTGGAAAGAAAATCCAAGGCTGGGACAAGGATGGGATCCAAATAAAAATCATATGTGCAAAGGGTGAGGGAGTTGAGGAAAATGCTGGAAACTACTGCATTTGAATGATGGGGCAACTCTGAGTTCCAATATGGAAGCTTGCCCAGAGTCACAATTCAGGCTTGGGAACCTGAATTGTGACTTTGCACAAAGTTAGCTGCTGTGTTTGCTACATGTCCTTTTCCTATAAGGACGCAGAGAACCACCTGTGATTTGTGTTTTATGAAAGTCTGATAAGTCCATGTACACAATGCACCTGTGTGACACAGTATACCTATAAATCAAGGCCAGTTGAAATGTTCTGTTTAATAATCTATAATAAAACATCTGCAGCAAACCATTGACTACCTCAGCCAAGCACATCTTGGGGGAGGTACTCCTGCAACCAGATCAGCTGCTATATGGCAGCAACCCCCAAACCTTTCTACATCTAATGTCATGGAAAGGCAGCATTGTCCAATATATAGGATATCAAATTAGACTTGGGACACTATGGTTCTAGCTCTGCCACTAGAGTTTGCTGTATGTCTCTAGGCAAAACATTTCACCTCTCAGTGCTTCTATTTCATGTCCAACCCCATTTCTGTCTAATTTGAAAGCAAGCCCATTGTGCATCTCATGGCTAGGTACAAAGAGTCAAAAAACCTGAGGCTGAATCAATTCAGTCTTTGCAAGTTAGTCTTAAATGCACAGATTAAATTGAAACAGAAGTGAACAGACATTTACCTTGATTGCAGTGGCTTAGGCCAGAAGCTGGGGGTGGGGCGGCAAGGCAGGGCACTAAAGCAGGCTCTCTTGCTGTATCTTCACTTCCTGCTGCCTGAGGACTCTGGGATTTGCAGTTCAGAAACACAGCAGCAGGACTCTGCAGGGTTGCTCATCACATCCTCTTCCTGCTTCGAGGTGCCTCTGGGATTAGTAGCCCAGCTGCAGCCAGCAGTAAGTTTCAGTGGGGGAAGGGGTATTTAACACCCCCCTCCAGCCCCAGACCCCAACCAGGGTTTGCCGAGGGTGGGGGACAGTCCTCTGGCCTTTAGTCTGGGCTGCATCCCAGCCAGGCTTGCCCCCAACACCCTGTTGTCAGCCAGCCCTCACTGCTCCAGCTAGGGAACAGAGGGGCGGGACCAGCCCTGCTCCTTGGACCAGAGAGCACAGCCCAGTCCAAGGCTGCAAAGCATGCTGGGAGGCTGAGGGACGGTGATTTAACTTGAAGCAGGAAGGGGTCTGGGACAGAATTTTCATAAACTGGTTTGACCTAAATCAGTTAAGTCTGATACTACTTTCAACTAAGTTTATCTTAACCCTCATCTTTTCTCATGAAACCGCAACTGTTGTTCGTCTCATGTGGTAACTTGTTACCCCACCTGCATGAACAAAATGGAACCAGTGACAACGGTATAAATGTACCAAAAACTGTTTATTAAAAATACAGTTTGTTTGAAAGACTATTTTTGATCATTTGAACCCAAAATATTATTTAACTAGAACTATGAACAAAAATTAAATTTTTTTGAGTTTCAAAATGTAAATGAACAATTTGCTAAATCTGCAGTTCACACTGTTTTCAAACTAACAATTACTTCCAAAAACATTTCCTAACTGTTTTAACTAAATATTGCATTTCTCACAAAGCAGCAGTGGTGTACTGTGGTGCACACAAGCAAATTGCTTACAGTCTTTGCATAGTTTCTGGGTTTTGTGGTCATCTGTCCTTGGACAAAAAGCACAACATCCACTCATGCTTGCAGAAGGTTCTACTCGGGTGTGTTGTGGCAATTTGTAATTTAGGGCAGTCATACCAGACTTGATGGACTTAGACAGATTACATGTATCCATCATTCTTCATTTTATTTGTCTGTCAATCGACTATTCTCCAAGGTCCTGCAAAACAAAGCGCCGTCTTCTTAAATGTGATCTTTGCTTCCCGTTTGCACTGTGGTCTAGCCAAATGATGAGGCTGGCAATGGCAGCCACATCCAGCTTATTGAAAAATAGTGTCATTGACCACCTGTTGATTTGCCATCTTCAGGTGGTCAAGGTTATCTACCCCACCCAATTTTTATTGTAGTCATGGATGATGTCCGGCTTTCTTTTCTCTCCACCCACTGACAGGTCACGGTGCATGCTTGACAGCAACAGCACAACTTTGGACTTCTTTGGAACATAGCAGAGTGGAGGATGGCTATCCATTAGTTACCCTGGATACCTGAAGTGGACATGAATGAGGTGTGAATGAATGCTGACCTTTCAGATGCATTCACCCAAAGTGGTTAAACAGGTCTAGGTCTGTCATTTATACAGAAATTACACTGAGGTAACAAGTTACCCTAATACATTAACATGGGCTTGGGGTAAGTTGGTACACCATATGGAAAAACACATTCACGCCTGAGGTAACATGTTACCCTGGGCAGTTTTTCATCCACAGAGAGCAAACCATTCATGTAAACTGGCTGTTCTTTGGGGATATTGTGCGCTGTGGTGCCAGTGACAATGTCTTAAAAAGAAAAAAAATTAGAATGAATTTATTTTAAGATACTGCACAAAATATGCGCCTGGGGTAGGAAATTACCCCATGGGAACGTATGAAGATTAAACCAGTTTCAGCCATTTTGAAACTGGTTTATGTGCACTGAGCTTCTGTTCCATTACAGATTAAACCAGTTTCTGAAGACTTCAGCCTGTTCATGTTCAACTTCTGTCCCTAGTATTTGTATTTGTAACTGTTTGGCAAAACTGGGTCTCCACTCTTACTCTCTCCTCTTATTTTTGAAGTCTCTCTCTAATTATTTTGCCTGTCTAACCTTAACTTCCTTGTCCAGATTCTCATCCTTTATCAGGTTTCAAAACAAAGCAGGTCAAACAGACTGAGTTTGTTTCCAATCTAACACAAGATTTACCTGTGTGTGATTTGCCTATGTCCTTCCCTCTATTCAGACAGTTCTCTTTTGAGCTCCGCAAACTGGTAAATTTCCCAGATCCTCTTCTTACATGCAAACCTTTTTATGGCATCCCAATTAGTTTTATTGTTTATCTAAGCACAGAAAAACCTACCACTTGAATGTAGTTAAAGTCATTAAAATATTCAAGTTATTCTGATAATTGGTACATAGCTTTTTTGTATATTTATATCAGAAGCATTCAAGATGTTTAGACAGAGTTGTTCAGAGACCCATAGTATGATGGAGTACCTATGGTGTCAATTGTAGATTTAAAAAAAATGTACATATAATTTGAGACTAGAATAAATAAGTAAATATAAAACCTGTTTGGCATTATCCAGACTTGCATAAAAGAACATAATTAGGTAGATATCTGTTTCTGAACCTGCAACTTAGTCTCTGTAATGTGGGTTAAATTGCAGGTAACTGCAAATTGAAAATTGAGATAATCACAGATTCCTGTGCTGAACTACCCAAAATGCCAAACTAGGAGAGACAGGGAGGACAGGAGAGTCATAAAGTGACTATAACTGGTGGTCTTCTCAGACAGTGATTCAATGCCAGAGACCTCTTTTGCTTCATATGTCTTAAAATATACAATACCTTCATTTCAAGTTCTACTTTTTTATGAACATACTGGCAGGGCAGAACAGCCAAACCAAAAAGCAGAAGTTCTAAAAATGTTCAGAATATTTCAGTCTTTCCCTTTTTTCCTTTTGGCCTATTTCTTAGTTCACTTGCAGGAGAGGGAATAAGCTTTCCATTTTCAATGATAATGACTGTTTTAGCTGCTTTTCTAAGCAACCATATTTGCATGACTCCAAAACGAGGTTTTTCACACCATTTGACATATAGTAAGGGCCTTGTTACACAATAACTTTAGGAGCTCCTGCGGCTCTTAATCCCTGGATTGTCCATGAATTAATAGCTAAAACTACTTTTAAGCAGAATTTAGTCAACTTAAAGTTACACCACTCCAGGGCAGGTTTATCTTATGCATGTTACTCCACTTGTGTTCCATTAATATGTGGCCACCCCCACAGATGAACTGCCCAACTTGCAGTCCTCAAGCATCCCAGAATGCAGTGTCCAGCCTTTCTGTTCTGTGTAGAAAAACTTTCCACCCCCTGAACTCTGCTATCCAGGAGGTGGTTCTGGTATCAAGCCAACTCGCCTTTCTGCCCCCAGGCATGGGACCATGAAAAGAGCCTGCAAAACACATGCCATCTAGCCCGGTACCGGGCACAGATAGGTCTGGGAGTGGGGTCTAGGGCAGGTAAAGACCAAGCTTCCTCCACCACAAGACCCCAGCATCTTCAGAGCAGCCCCCTGCCCTTCCGCGCACCCTGCCAATGCAGCTGGAGTTGGTCTCCATGGCAACCTCAGCCTGACTATTACAAGGCTGGATCTGCCATTTTGCCCACCCCAGTCTAGGGAAATGGGGAAACAAGGTAGGGGATAGGATCAGATCCTTATAATCTGGGGCTTCCTTCTTGGGACAGGGGCAGTAGCTTTCCCAAAAGCACCTTTCCTCACTGCTCCTGGCTTCCAGCCATCCTGGGAAGTATGACTAGCACTCCCCACACCCCAATCCCAATTTATTAAAACATGAGACCTTGTTTAATTTACTTCCTCAGTATTTCTTTTTTAATTCTTTTTATTTTATCCTTTGGTAGCTGACTTCTTCATTTCCCCACCCTTTCCCCACCCCTATTTCCTCTCCACTTCCCATTTTATTACTCACCCCCATCCTATGAATTCACTGCCTCCCAGCTTCATGTTCTGACCCCTCCCCCTCCCAACCCTTCTCTCTAACACTGTCACCTAGAGCAAGGATAAAAACCTGTCCTGGCTCACCAGCCCCATACTGTCAACTCACAGCTACAGCTCCGACTTCCTCCCCTGCTTGCCAGCCCTCTAGTGACAAGTCACAGCTGTGCAAGGCAGGGACTGTCAGAGAAGATTTTAAGCCTTAGAGTATGCCTACTGCAAACTTGATCTGGAACTAACACTGATCAGCATTTGAACAGCTCAAAGTTCACTGTGTAACAAGGCCCTAAAGAGCCCCTGATCTTGGATTTGAGTACAAAACAGTGGTGGGGGAGGGCAGGGATGCATCAAAGGTAAGTAGCGGGAGGGCAGAGGTAGAGGGACCAGGCACCATAGGGAGGTCAAGTGCCAGGGGGGTGCAGGGATGGGGGGTGGCAAGTAGCAGAGAGGCATGGGGGGACAAGTGCTGGGGGGGGCAGGCAGCGATGGGGGGAGG
>NW_017729031.1:3493681-3496518 GCF_001723915.1 Gavialis gangeticus | reverse complement strand
GGGGCAGGCAGCGATGGGGGGAGGGGTCAAGCTGCTTGATTCCCACTTTCCCCTTGCCTACTTCCCTATGCCCTCCTCCACTGCTAGCCCCCCTGCCACTGCTTTCCCTACTGCAGCAGCGGAGGTGGGGGAGGGAGAGTTTAAGATGACCCTCCAGTAATTAGATTCTATCTGTGGAAACTTATAACAATTTTATAAATTTTCCATGCATAGAATCTAATAATTGAGGGAGTCATCTTAAATTCAGAGTTGTTTTGGATTCAGGAAAATATGGCATTTCTACTGTTATGAAATATAAGGGTTGATGATTCTGCCTATATTTCTTAAGGCTTTTCGTGACAGTGACTCCACAAATGTGGAGAATCCATTGTATTCAAAGGTACTAGAATAGAGGCTGCCAATGCATTCTGGTGGGCCAAAATGATTCAGCCCAGGTCTGAGATAGGCAGGCAGTAGGACCCAGCTTTCACTTCTCCCTATGGCCCACCTGTGACACAACACAGGCAAACCCTGCACTACAGTGAAGGCCCCACTGAAACAGGGTGGCAGGTGCCAAACCCCCTGCCACTAAACCTCACTGGACCCAAAGGCTCTATGGATCATAGTTTACTGACCCTTGTATAGAATGGTTAAGGTTATGGACAAGAAATGGATTTTCTATGCTGTCCACTGCTTTGACTTCAGCCATCTTTATTGTAGAATCTTTCATATCGACTCAGTTCATTTCTTAATATGTGCCCTGGGCGTCTCACTATTTAAGAATGCTGACCCCTTGTGTAGGTTCCCCTTGCCAACCTGAAATGCCAAAGACTGATTTTCAGGCAGGGTGCTTCAGCACCCTGGGGTGCCATGCAAGATTAGCACTGCTAGGTATGCAAACCTATATCAGATTTACAAGATAAAACCAGAGATTTCATATAGGAATCCCAAGTATCAAAAGCATTCTGACCTGTTGTGATCTTTTTTAATTCTTTCCAACAGAAGAATTGCTCTGTTATTTTTTCTGTAATAAAAAATGAAGCAAAAGCAAAGACCTGGGATTTTCTGAGGGGTGCCTGGAGTCTTAAAAGGTTGAAAACCACTGGCCTAAGATCTCAAGCACATCTGTGAATTACACATAGAAATGGAGATGAAAGTAATTCTATCAAGCAATAGAAACATGCCACAACATATTAAGCAGGTCTTCATTTCAGATAAGAAAGACTGACTTATTTGCATTTATTTCTAAAAGATTGTTCTGGATATTTATTAAACCTAAGTTTGGAATGCAGAACCTAAACAAACCTGCCCCAGCCCTTAAATCAAAGGGCTGTATAATTGATGCCATAACACTTCCCATTCCACTAAGTCAGATTCTGATGCCTCATGATGTTTGTTGGGGGCAGGGGGTCCCAAACAGTGGAGGACGAATAGAACACACTTCATTCTCACTATTCATCCTTCAGGGCACAATGCAGAGAGAACTGAAACAGGAAACACACTTTGTATCCTCAGCACAGAACATTAAAGCCAATCCCTCATAAGGGCAGAATTCCTAAGTTAAGATTCTTAAAAACTGGGTGCCAATATTTCCCTATTTGGGCACTAAAATAAGTAGCCTGATTTTGAAAAGTCCTAAGTGTAAGCCAGGAAGTTAACCATAGCCTCTCTTGGAGTCCCTTTCCATCCCTATAGTTTTCTGATTTTAGGCAAATTTTTAGCCAGCTTCTTGCTGCTATCGTTAAGCTGGTATGCTCTTATCATGTTCTTTATCTCAATATCTACCAGCTAAGGGACAGAGAGGAGCTACAGGGGGAAAAAAATAATTGAACAGATCTCTAAGAAGTTCTTAATGCAAGAATGCAAACAAGATCACGACAATGGCAGAAATGTTTTATCTATTTTGGATTACCATAGACTTTGTGTGTCATATGATGACACCTTGATCCCTGGGCATACAGATCAATCTTTAAAAAACGTCTTCTAATAATAAATGTGGCAAAAAGATATGCCAAATCATTTGTCCTCCATATTTAAAGCAATAAATCTAAGCTTGACAATAACATTTCTGTCCAACTATTTTTGGACAATGAGATACTGGAGACAGAGTTGTGGTATAACTCTAAGCAGCTACCTTAGCCTTATTAATTATTTTTATTTTGAGACAGTGACTGTTGCAACTTGCAAACTATCTACCGACATTGAATTTCTGGATGTCCCATTAGCTAACGATGTACAGAAAGACAATGTAAAAATCATGAAAATGTCAAAGATGGAATTTTTTAGAATCAAATTTATTCTCATATCACACAATTTACCACAGAGAATAAAATAACAATTTTAAGCTTAAAATAAAAACTAAATTCAAATGTTTAATTTTCCACATGACCAAGAATCTTCCACTTCATTAGCAACAGTATTTTTGTTCACACTACTCTAGCTGAAAACCACATTAGTGCATCTAGTCTCAGGCTTCATCTATGTTTTACTATTTTTATTACATAGATTTTTTTTTTTAAGCCAGACTTCACATGAATTTTTCTAGTCATAAAACTTGAAGAAGCATTGCTGTTTTTCATGTGACCATAACACAAGATATTAGCACAACGTTTTTAGAATTGGGCACGTAATGATTTGCTCAGACAGTTAGCACTGCCATCAGAGTAAGCAGGCATGCCTTTGGCACTCCTTGCTACTTTATAAGATCAGAGAAAATAGATACATTACTTTAAGACTTCCTAAGGAATTACTAAAGAACTATAGGGAAAACAAATTGAAATTTTTTATTTAGAAATGTTTCATAGTTTCATAGTTAGTATGGTCGGAAGGGACCTGAGCAGATCATCAAGTCCGACCCC
>NW_017729031.1:3488410-3493670 GCF_001723915.1 Gavialis gangeticus | reverse complement strand
TCGCCCTGCCCTAGCAGGAGTCTCCCTTCTGGCCCTTCCTGCTCGCCTGCCGGCACGAACACTGGCACAAATGCCTGCACGTTCTGTTCGCGCGAGCACAGCTCGGGAGCGCGGCTCCCTACCGCCTCAGCTAAGAGGGATCTGGGGGGCTTCCCCCGCGGATCCGGCTCAGCTGCATCCAGTCCCTCTGCCCACTTACCTTAGGAGGATCAGCTGCTGCTGCCCCCACTGCTGGCTCCGCTGCTGCTGCGTCCGTCTCCGCTTCGGGTCAGGTAAGGGGGTACACGTGTGTGCAGGACACTCGTGTGCCTGGATCCCTCCTCTCCCCGCTGCTCCTGGCTCCCTCCACATGTGGTAGTGTAAGGCATGGGCTCACACACTGCAAGCCAGGAGAAAACAGTATGCTTTCAGAGAAAATGTAGCTTTCAGCAAACGTTTAGCTGATTTTTTTCAGCATATTAAAGGCAATGTCTTCACAGGCAAGGTCAGCTCCCAGACTATTGCACCTGGCAGCACAGTTTGGGGAGGAGATGAGCAGCCAACAGTGGCAAAAGAACAGGGTAGGGGTTATTTAGAAAAGCTGAACATGTACAAGTCCATGGGGCCAGATGCAGTGCACCCCAGGGTGCTGAGGAAATTGTCTGATGTGATTGCAGGGCCACTGGCCATCAACTCTGAAAACCTGTAGTGATGCAAGTCATGCCTGACCAACCCGACTGCATTCTAGGATGAGATGACTAGCTCTGTGGATGTGGGGAGAGCAATGGATGTGGCCTACCTTTACTTTAACAAGGGTTTAGATATGGTCTCTCACAACATTCTTGCAAGCAAGCTAAGGAAGTAGGGATTGGATGAACGGACTGTAAATTGGATAGAAAACTCACTGGATTTTCAGGCTCAGAGGATAATAATGAATGGCTCAATGTCTAGTTGGCAGCTGGTCTCAAGTGGAGTGCCACAGGGGTTCATCCTGGGGCTGTCTTTGTTCGACATTTTCATCAGAGACCTGGGAGATGGAATGAAGTGCACCCTCAGCAAGTTTGTAGGTGACACCAAGCTGTGGGGAAGAAGTAGATATGCTGGAGGTTAGGGCTAGGATTCAATTCAATTCAATAAATTGGAGAATTGGACCAAAAGACATCCCCTGAGGTTCAAAAAGGACTAGTGTAAAGTCCTGCACTTAGGGCAGAACAATCCCATGCACTGGTACAGGATGGGGACTGACTGGCTCTGCAGCAGCTCTGCAGAAAAGGACCTGGGGGTTAGAGTGACCAGTAAGCAGAATATGAAACAATAGTGAGCCCTTGTTGCAAAGAAGGCTAACGTCATATTGGGCTGCATTAGTAGAAGCATTGCCAGCAGATGGAGGGAAGTGATTCTTCCCCCATCTTCAGCACTGGTGAGGCCACATCTGGAGTACTGTATTCAGTTTTGGGCCCCCACTACAGAAAGAAAGTGGACAAATTAGAGAGAGTCCAGTGGATAGCAACAAAAATGGTAAGGGGGCTAGGATACATGATGAAGAGAGGCTGAGGGAACTGATCTTATTTAGCGCGAAAAAGAGAAGACTGAGAGGGGATTTAATAGCAAGTTTCAGCTACCTGAGGTGGTTTGAATGAGGATGGAGCTAGACTGTTCTTAGTGGCAGATGTCAGAACAAAGAGCAATGTTCTCAAGTTGCCCCCAAGGGACTTTTAGATTAGATATTAGGAAAAACTCTCTCACTAGGAGGGTAGTAAGCACTGAAACACGTTACCCAGAGAGGTTGTAGAATCTCCATCCTTGGAGGTTTTTAGCATACAGCTGGACAAAGCCTTGGCTGGGATGATCTAGTGGGGGCTAGCCCTGCTTTGAGCAAGGGGTTGCACTAGGTGATCCCTGAAGCACCTTCCAACCCTAATTTTCTATGATTCAATGCACTGCATTTGATGTTCTTGCATAAGAGTAGCATTAGCACAAAAAACCACAACAGTTTCTAGGAGTCATCGCGACTCATCAGGAAGAATGTACAACATCTCATTGTACAGGAGTAAAGCATCTCATTAGGATAAAATAAATTGGGTTCCAAATGCAAAATTGGAGAACATGGGTGCGGGGGAGGGAGGGGAAGATGAAGAACAAAAAAAATGCATATATCATACTTGCCAAAATACATATTTGATTATCTAAATAACATCCTTTTAATAAAATACCTCAATAAATAATTAACTAAGCCTAAATGTGTAGAAACAATCTTAAATAGTCAATTACCTGTTACTTCAGGCAACACTGACTCTCCACATTCTGGTCAGACTATCATTGTTTTAAGATCTTTCACATGTTTTTTTCCTGTAGGAGCATACATCCATGAGAAAACGCTGCAAATTATAAAAATAAAAAATGTAATTTTTATGATACAAGGATTGGAGCAAGAACAAGCCAAACACCACAAACAAACAACCCCTACAACAAGGATTTTCTTAATAATGGCTCACTAAAGGCTTTCCATGGTATTGAATCATACTGGGGGTAGGTAGAAGATCATAATTTCAGCCTTAATAAACCATTTGCTTCCCCAGCTTATCGAAGTAGCATACTAGATAGCTGTGTTCCATCAGGGGACATTCATGATGAATGTACTCTTGTTGCCTGTAGGAACAGTACACCGCTGGTCCTTTATGCTTAGGAATCAAGAACCACCTGAAATTGTGGAATCTCTGGAGAGCATGGACCCTGCAGTCAGGACCCTGTCCAAGATTTCTGTCATTCTGAGTGAATTCTCCATGCAAATACCGCTGAGCTCTGTATTAATCACTTTCTGTCACTATTCTTAGTTGAACAAATCTTAGGAGCCTTGGCTTCCAGGCTCTCAGTTTCTGTAACATCTGTCATGGACGCTAGCTTGTCCTCAGGTAGGAAAATGTGTAAGCATTGTTCCAGATCAACACCATCCGTTAGTTCCCTGAAATCTCTGGACCCAGCCACTGGGCAGATAGACCCCGAAGTTACTTGGCCACTGCTCCCAGGCACACCCCAGCAAGAAATGATTCAGCCTGAAACCACCATCAGTATACTTATGGGGAGAGGCTGAGCCAGAACAGTCCTCCATGTAAGGACGTCACATGCCCCTGGAGGCTGGGGCAGGTGGGGCCAGCTCCCCACCACTGTGTGCACTCCTGAGGGGACAGGAGGAACCTATGTCCCCCAGATCTCTGTGTGGGGCAGGGGTAGGGTGGACTGCCTACTGTGGGCTTGGGCTTTTGCCCTGCTGCCCTCCCCCCAAGACCTCTGCAGCCTGGTGAGTCTGACCCAGCACTGCAGGAAACAGTGGGGTCATGCAGGGATCTCCTTGCCACTGTGAGCTCCACGCTGCCCTGGTGAGGCATCCCTGTGCACGGCAGCAGCAAGGGGCTCAATGCCTTTCCACTGCCCCCGCTGTTGCCACACATGCAGAGGATGCCTGACCAGGGCAGCACAGAGCTCACAGCAGCAAGGAGATCCCCACGCAGCACCACTCTGCCCTGCAGTGTCAGGTCACACATGCCAGGCTCCAGGGAGGCAGGAGCCCCAGCCCACAGTGGGCAGTCTGCCCTGACCCCATCCTGTGCACAGATCTGGGGGGCACAGGGCACCCCTCCCTCCCTGAGAGTGCATGCAGTGTCAGGGAGCTGCACCCCCACCTGAGCCCACAGCAGGCAGGCAGCAGGGGGGCAGGGAAGGGGGTGGCAGAGAGGCAGGTTCTGCTTTACTGCAGGTCCTGCCACCTCCTGCCAGGGACAGAGGGCTGCAGGCCCGGGTCCTGGGACCCATCGCCCTAGCAGCTGGAGCCCCCATCTGACAGGCTGGTGAGCTTGTGCAGAGGGTGGGGGGAATGAGGGGCCTTTCATTTGAATCACAGATTTGGGGGAGTTTAATCAGAGAATTTGCTATTTTTTACTCAGGGAAAACCAGGATCTCTGTTCATAAGTCAGGCCTCTAATCATTTCTGTTGCTCTCCATTTCACTCTTTCTAATTTGTCCACATCTTTTTTGTGTGGTACCCAAAATTACTCCAGGTGAGGCCTCACCAGTGCCAAACAGAGCAAAAGAATTACTTCCCTTGATTTGAAAATGGCACTCCTGTTAATACAATCTGGTATGCTTTGGGCTTTTTTTGCAACAAGAGCACATGGTTGGCTTATGGTTCACTGTAACCTTCAGGTCCTTTTCTGCCATACTTAAGTCTAGCCAAACAAGTCTACATTTGTGTATGCAATTATTCCATCTCAAGTGCAGGACTCTGCACTTGTCCTTGTTGATTTTCATCTGATTTAATTCTAAGCTATTTCTCCAGTTTATCCAGGTCATTCTGGATTCTAGCCCTGCTTTCCAGAGTGTCTGCAACTCCAAACAACTAACAACCAACTCAATCCACAATTTTGCTATGCATACACTAAATCTCATTGAAATATTATTAATGAAGATTTTAAACATTACCAGACCCAGGACAGACCCCTAGGAACACCCACTTAATACATTCTCCCAACTAGACATTGAGCTCATTAATGACTACTCATGGAGCAGGAGGATCCAGTCAATTATGTATTCACCTTACAGTACCTTCATCTAGTCTGTATTTCCTTAGCTTGTTAATGAGAATGTCATGGGAGACTGTCAAAAGCCTTGCTAGAGTCAGGGTATATCACAGGGTATAAGTCAGGGTATATCACATCTACAGCTCTTCCCACACCTCCAGAGCCTGTCATCTTTTTGTAGAATTTGTAGAGTTTCAGCTCATTGATGAGATCATTGTTAACAAGGCCTGTCTCCTGTTGCAGTTCCCATTCAGGATGGCTTGTTCCTGTGCCCTTATGACGGCCTCCTTAAAGTACAGCCAGCTTTCCTGGATTCCATCTCCCCTCAGACTTACCTCCCAGGAGATCTGGTCCACCAGTTCTGAGTTTCTTAAAGTCTTCCTTAAGATCTTAAAATCTGTCATTTCATAGTTTCATAGTTAGGGTCAGAAGGGACCTGAGCAGATCATCAGGTCTGACCCCCTGCCATGGCAGGAAAAAGGTGTTGATCTAGCCTTGTCTTAAAGACCCCCAGGGTAGGAGCCAGCACCACTTCGCTTGCAAGTTGGACACTGTCACTGTCAATGTCACACACTATTATCTTCCACCTTCACATTCTCAACTAATTCCTCCCTATTTCATAGTTTCATAGTTTCTAGGGTCAGAAGGGACCTGAGAAGATCATCCAGTCTGACCCCCTGCCATGGCAGGAAAGAGTACTGGGGTTA
>NW_017729031.1:3485361-3488264 GCF_001723915.1 Gavialis gangeticus | reverse complement strand
CTAGTGTGCCCACGTCCCCCCACATCTTAGTGTCATCAGCAAATTTGAACAGGGTGCTTTTCACCCCCTCGTCCAAATCACTGATGAAGATGTTGAATAGCACGGGCCCGAGGACCGAGCCCTGCGGAACCCCACTGCCCACGTCCTTCCAAGTTGAGCAGCAAGTCAAAAAAAGTTCCCCACCCCTCATTTGGCCTTTCTAGCACCTTTCTACCAAAAACTGCTCTCTAACATATAAAAATTTGCTTGACTGCCTGTGCACTGATGTGCTTTCCTCATATCAGATGTCACAGTACTTAAAGCTCCCCAGGATGTCTTAAAGTCCCCCATGAAGTAGGATACGGCTGTGCAATGAGTGGTCCCCAGGCTCTCACCTGGCCACTGCTCCCCACATTGCTCCAGCTGCAATAGAAGCCAGAGTCTCCAGGCTTCCTCTTCCTCTGGCTGGCATTCCCTGCTCTCGCCTCACGAGTTGGGGCAGTACAGCAGCATGAGGAGGCATGGGTGAGTCCAGGACCACCCCCAAGGTGATAGGTGTGGCCCACACAGAGCAGCAGGGGAAGAGGGCAACAAGGAAAGAGGATTCTACACATATTGCAACAAGGAAGGAGGATTCTACTTATGCACCCACGCAGTATTTCAAAGCGAGGATGGGATTGTGTCTATCCAGCCCAGTAGGGAAGGAGGGGCACCCAGTTCATAATGACCAATTGCCTTTATCTAGATTCATATTTTGTAAGATTCACTTTCCTCAAACTCTATCCTTGCAATAAAACCCCAACACTGAAGACCACGATCTATGTTCTCTTATCCTTGCAGTATTTCAGAAGCCTGGAATCCAGCTTCTTTAGACATTGGCAGTCAATTTACAGCATTAAGCATGTGGGAAGCAATCAATCAGCTTTGTTTCCACAGTCACCATCAGTTCTTATTTTTTACTGGGGAAACCAATGACCCATCCAGTGGACCAAATTCATTGAATCCTGGTCACACAGCCACCAGTCACCTCAGCCACAATCCTTGGTGTGGCACTTCAAGTACTGCAAACCCATGTTGAGGCAGCCAAGCATAACTTTATCAACATTCTCACTCATCATTGCGGAGGTCCTACTGAGAGATGACCATGAGAACCCTATGATTGTATGCCTCCTTAGAATTGCAAAACCCATAAAGAGAGGCAAAATTAACATATCTTTATGCAACCAACTTTCAACACAGAAGGAACAGTGGTTTGTTTCGATTCCAGTATTCCCTGTCTGTGTCTACGACCTCAAATAAGACAAGCAAAGATAAACCAACTAGTCAAGCCAAATATAGAACTAATCTATTTTTGTCAGTCTGAATCAAGTAGGAAAATAAAACTATAAATCAGTATTATTCTTATTACCACCATTTATTGTTTGTGTTATCACAGCACCTTGGAGCCTTAGTCACTGGAGAGGGTCCTATCATGCTAACCACCGTACTAGAGAAGAAAAAGACAGATTGTAAGTCATCTGGGACAGGAACTAAGGTATAAGACAAGACACAAATAAAGATAAAAATGGAAGCATAAAGTAAGTACCAATGGGGTACCACAAAACATTTTGAAATTACCCCACCCTAAGAGCAGCCTGCCCTGCTCTTTCCTGCCATGCCTTGATGTTATGTATATGTATATGTATATAATGGAAGGCTGTCCTAATCTTATTATAATGACCTGGTCATGGACTTATGAGCCAATCACATAGCTCTATACCTCGCCTACACCATGTCCCATGCCTTGCAAATCCACCCCATCTGGTCCTTCCAACCCCTTTGGCCTCTCTCAGCTCCACTCTAGGCTTTCAGATGCCTCAGTCTCTCTCTCAGCCCCCACTCAGGCTGCTGGACCCCTTGGTCTCTCCTCTGGCCCCTCAGTCTCATGCAACCACTTCAGTCTCATGCAGCCTAGGCTACCAGGCCTCTTGTTCTCTATTTTGTCCCCTCTCCAGGCTGCCAGTCCCTTCTGGCCCCTCGTCTGGTACCCAACTTGTTCTCCACTTTTCTGAATGCTCTCCAGGCCCTCAGGCCCCTTCTCACCAGACCTTATTATGCAGCTCAGGCCCCTTTTGCTGGGCCTCACTATCCAGGCCTTTGTACCCATCTGGTCCTGCACTCCATACCTGGCCCTTGCTGGGCCACCAGGCCCCTTTGGTCTCACCATACTGACTTAGCCTCATTATGATTCACAGGTCCCTCCCACTGGGCCTCGTTATATAGCTTGGGCCCCTTGGACCCATCCAGTGCACTGGGCCTCTGGACCCATGTGGTCCCAGTGTTCCCTGGACCCTCACTGGAACTCTGGCCCCCCATGGTCCTGGTCCTTCCTGGCCCCTCATTGGGCCTCTGGACCCCTGCAATCCTGGTCTTTCCTGGCCCATCACTGGGCCTCTGGAGTCCCTGTGGTCCACATGGTCTTCCTTGCCAAGTGCTTTTCTATTAGGGTGCACTCCCCTAGCCTTCCCCCTCCATGGGGTAACCCACAAGACAGTTAGAGCTGGGGCTTTCCAGCACCCCATCCTCGCCTTTCCCTGGAATGGCCCATGCATGACAATTCATGGAGGCTGCCCCACCATAGGCAGCCTCACCATGCTAACCAGTTCTAGTAGCTTTCAGTTTCAGGTCTTACCCAGGACTGGTCTTCAGGCCTACCTGATCTTATGCATCCCTCTCTGGGTTCCTCCTAGATGTCCTACACCTCCCCCCTATCCCCACTAGGCTGCTAACCACTGTGCCCACTGTCCCTGGCTCCATCTCCACTCTGAATCCTCCACCTCTGGCCCCCCAGCTAATTCTCAGACCTGTGTTCTTGATCCCTCCTCCTCAGACAGCCTAGCACTAGCCATCATCATCCTGGGTTCCCACCACTTGACCTCTCTCTC
>NW_017729031.1:3471291-3485324 GCF_001723915.1 Gavialis gangeticus | reverse complement strand
CCCCCCCCTCTTGGCCTTCCCCCCCCCCCCCCCCCCGGGAACTTTGACATCTACTAGGCCTGGGCCCCGACTCCAGGCTCCTAGTTCTGGCAGTCTCTGGCAGTGAGCTATTTCACCCTTTTGCCCTTCCTTGGCCTTGGCCCCAACTTGGGCCAGTCAAGGTTCCTAAGGTCAGTCTCCAAGCAGCCAGCCCTTTCTTCTCTGTGGGTCAACCTTCTCAGGCCCCTCCATTAGATCATTCTCTCTGTCTCTGGGCTCACCTGGAGCTCCCAAAAGGTCTTTCTTACCACAGACCCTTTCCTTCTCTGGGCTCATCTGGGCCCCTCTATTGGCCTCCCATGTTCTGCCACACTCAGTGGGTTCACCCAGGCCCTTCCCTAGGTCTCTCACACATCTGACCCTTCTGTCAGGGCTCACTTAGCTCCTCAACAGGCCCAGAACCAGGCACTCAGCCCCCTTATGAGAGCTCTGGACCCCACACAGGGTCCCCAGGAATTTCCTCCATCCCCTTAGCTCCTACCCAAACCTCTGGATGTCATTCTCCATGCTGGCATTCAAGAGCTGTAGCCTTCCTGCTAAGTGATATTCCTATACCAGCTCCCACGATGTTGCTGCCAGCCCTGCTCTGGGCTTATAGCCAGCCCTCCTCCATTCAGGTGTCTCCCATGCAGTCAGATGACTGCCTTGATCAGGCCTAGCCTCATCCGCCAGCTCCCAGGTCAGCTGACTGCCTGGCCTTGTAAAGCAGCAGGCACACCAAGTGCCCTGCTACAGAGACAAATAGGGTGGTGCAGATTCTAAAAATGCTTTCTATTTTTAAAAACAAGCATCTATTTTATTCAATGCATGCTGGAGATTGTTTAAAAATGAAGTATATTTTAACCTGAGGGTATACCTTTAATAATTACAAAATAATAAGTATAGTTGGCATCCACAGAACACTTCACATTTTCAAATCATGACAGAAACAAACAAATTAAGTCTTTAACCAAAGGCATTGTTCTGTATCTAAAACATCCGGCACATCTATGGCACCGAAGGCTGCACAGAATGAAAAATAAGCAGCCTCCCCCAGCAAAAAGGAGGTCACTCAATTTCAGCAGCATTCTTATCATTTAGGCATAATTAAAACTAGACTGAGAGCAATTAAATAATATTGGTCTGAGTGAGGTGGAGTCAGGAATGGAGAAGTGATTAGAGAGAGTGTCATAAGCAAGGATGGCTTCTTTAAAAGGGAAGTGGACTGTAGCAGATTTGAGAGTCAAAGAGTTATTAAGAATGATTAGTTCTGTGGAGAGCAATTGAAGGATGGGATACAAAACAAAGAGGGAGGGGGCTTCCTCAGAAGCATAACTGAGGAGGGGCAACTGAGGCAGCAGCCCCAAGCACCATCTTTGGGAGGGGTGCAAAAACAGAAATGGCCACAGCTGGCAGCAGTGCAGTAGCTGGCCTGTGTGCCATCTCTGCGTAGGGTGCAGAGCTGCCCTGTAATGCCTCTGGGTTTCCTTCAGAAATAGGATGTCAGAATTGTCCGTGGGAGGAACAAGTTAATAAGGAGCAGGAAGGGGAAGGAGAATGTCACTGAGATGGGAGGAATGGTACTAAGGATGGCAATGGTATTGTTACACATCCACACAGCTGTGAAAGTAGTAAATTCCTTCCTTGGACCTGAACAGCAAAAGTCTGGAGGGGAAGACTGAAGAAAATGGGTACAGAATGAATTCTAGGGAAGCCTTCTTTGAACTGGCTCAAATGCATACACTAAAAGAAAAAATGTCCCTATCTAGATTCTGTGGCCTTTTTACTAGCACCTTTGTTTCTCTTTTATACATTATGATGTTTTTGCAATGGAATTATGTAAAATCCAAGACCACAATATGCACTCTGGCTGTCATTTTCTTTAACTGAGACATAAGAAATTAACAAAGCTAAGGAGTTATAATAACCTTATGAGAAACTTAACAACCCATAATTCTCTTCTAAATCTTGCCAAGAAGGAGATGATAATTTAATTTCATATTTTAATGTAATAGAAAAGCACAGCATTACATGCCACACTGATTCAACAAGGGCATATTCTTAATCTTATCATGTTTTAAAACTAGTGCACAAGCAATCATGCTCTGAACAGTTTAAATTACTTGACAATCAATGGCTAAGGAGATTATTTACCTGGCTAGTTGCTTCTTAAAACACAAAACAGAAAAGAGCTCAGGTGCCTTGAGTCAGACATTCTACTAGCAGGGTTTATGTTCTTAATAAAGTTGCATAACCTTAATATAGCAGGTAAACTGCCCTCAATATTAATCAACACCATGTAACAAAGAAAATAAATTCATGGGCCAAATCAGCGTAATATTATATTTGTTATTCAAAAGGCTATCAAGCATAGCGATAAAAGTTATATAAATTATAGCTCCCTAATTTAGAAGAGTTGGTAATTGAGAGATGGTCCCTCAGTTACAGAAAGCCAGTTAACTAGTAAGTCAGAGAAACTAGGAGACTGCAGAGGCTTTTCCACACCTCCACAAATAAAGGTTATTTTAGTTCCCCTTATTCATGTATGCTTGTACTTATTGAATCCAGTGATCGTTACTATAAGTACCATGAACAATCAACTATGAAACAAAAATTTCCAACAATGAGACAGGTGATGTTAACCTTATTGGCTTCCCAAGTAATCATAAATTAATTTACCAAACTAACTATTTACCAAACAGATAAAATGGATATATTTCTGTTACTTTTTTCCCCACATCATCCTGGGGTAAATCTTGCAGAAGCGTGAGCTCTCTTTTAGTGTCATAATTTGCATCCATGTAATCTAGGGGCGTGCAAATCTATGTAGCTCCAGCTCACCACAAATGTCAATCAGGGTGAAAGATGTGCAGATATTTAGTTCAGATATTATTCCTTTTACAAGAAGCAAAATACAAATATGACTTTTAATCAGAAAATAGCAATATACAGTAAAGGAAGAGATAGTAACTATAATTAGGGACTGGGCAATGACTAGAAAGGACTGAAGTACTATACAGTACTGTTTTAATAATATGAGGTCTATTTGCATTTCTCTCATACATTTCAAATGATCTGACACATCTCCTTCCCTCTCAGTGGTGAACACTGTTAACAATAAACATTAATAAGGTAGCTTAGCTACCCCGAGCCCTAATACATGTGAACTAAGTTAAGCAACTCATGTCTTTCACCTACAGAACAACACAGGCATGATGCATATATGTGGAATCCTTCTGATGACAAGTGAGATAACGTTTATGCTGGTGTTTCTGTGATATCAAAACTGAAGATGAATTTGACAGAAGTTTATATAGTGCATCATAACTTGAAAATGCCAGGCAAAAATGTCAAGGAAACATAGTCCATAGGGTTTCCATTGGATGCCAACGACTCTAGTGCTGCCATTGAGAAGTGGCAGTTCTGATAGCTGTAGTTCCCAAGCAGTCAGGCAGCTTTGGTCATGCTAAATGACCCAGGTATTATCAAACTTCTCTCTCCAAAGTATTCAAGTAATAAAATGACAAATCATAAGGGTGGTTCTTAGCCCAGAGACACTGCCATTCTATTATTTAAAGTCTACTTTTTTAAGTGCCTGAGATTTCAGTCTGAAAAAATAATGAACTTTAAGAAATGTCATTTTTACTAACAGAAATTCTGATGTGAACACCTGAATCTGAATATTAAATACAGAAAAGTACATTTAAATAATGCTTGAGCTATGACACAAACTGCCAAAAGCAGAAAAATGCAAAGTCCCAGCCGACACACTGCGTTTAATTCACACTGCTTTGGGGAGGGACAGGGAGGACAGAGTGTAACTTAAAGATCCAGTCATGTTTTTAAGTTCAAATTCTTTGATTTTTGGCATTTTACATCTATGACTTAATTATTTTAAAGGGATTTTTGAAATCTAGTTTACTCTGTATGTTTTAAATGTAAGAAAATATTTGCCACAGAAGGTTATCAGTTGCATTTTACTCATACACAACTCAAACAGCTCCTTTACAGTCTCTTCATGAGTGACTGGGTTTTTATAGAGTTTTTATACTTACAAAAATGAAATAGTAAGAGTGTTAACTAAAGTCAAGCACATTACAGATGGGCACTTTCCATGGTTTTGTCTATATGCAAAAAGTTTAAGACCAACTGCTAGTATGATTAAAGTAGTACAGCTCAGGGACTATATTTATCCCAGTATATATGTGCTTATGCCATGATTTCTGTACAGGTAAGGAAATAATTTATACTAGTATAAGCCACTTCTATAAATGCTTCCATCTATACTGGTTTTACCAGCATAACTATAGCAGTAAAATATCACAACCCTAACTCATTCTACCAGTATGACAACTGCATGTAGGCCAGCCACATTGTTCTAATGCTTCTGCCTGCAGGCATATATACCTTTATCAGTGCAAACCTGCAGTCCCTATGTTATTTGCAATCTGGACCTATCATGAAAAATTTGCCCATCAGACCAAAACATTTGGCAAGGATCACCAAAGTCATTCCCACTTTTAATTAAAATCAGCCTTTGAACAGTTTATCCAAATCAACATTTATTTTCAAACAGGCCAGATTGTCTGTTCTGAAGTTGCTTCAGTCTATTTCTGGAGGGACAATTGCTGCTTATTTTGTAGGTAACTCATTCAGCAAACAGGATCCTTCAAAGAAGATGTGGTAGTTAATACACATATGTAGAAGCCTAGTGAAAATGAAAGTCGAACTAAATATAAATAACATTAATTTGGCCCAAAGCTTATACAAAAACAGGGGCCTTGAGTTGGTGGATTCCACTTCATAGTTATTTCTACATTTAAACAGACATGAACTGATCTTTTATGTTAAATACCTCACTCGAGTAATGGAAAGTTAAAGTTATGCCTTTGTTGCCACCGTTAGTTTTCTGGGTACAAAGCTTTCTGCAAGACTACTTAAAGAAGATAGCAGTGCATTGTATTATATAGGGGGAAAAAGCTGCATGCGAAAGGCTGGGAAGGAAAACTCAAGAACACAGCCTAATTAATCTGTAGGAATACCCTAAATTCAGATAGTCTAACCACTACTCCATTGTCCACTAGCCTTGCCATATCAACAGCGTGGCAGTGCACCTTTGGATGCCTGCCACTTTAGGGGCTGGAGCAGGCAGCCGGCAGGTGCCTGATTAAGGCGGCCATTTTCAAACAAAGGCAAGCCAGACAGAGTCAGCAGTTAGCAGTTGGTAGCTGAGGGAGCAACACCACCCAGCTCCCCTGCTGCTCGTGAAACATACTGGAGGCAAGGACAAGAGCTATGGGGATGGCAAGGAGGCTCCTGGTCCTGGTCATGACCTGAAACTACACCCTGCCAGGGAGGAAAGGCCTGGTGGGACTGCCAGTGGAGCAGCAGCCCCATTCAAATGCCAGGACCACTCACCTCCCTGGTGAAAGGTGGGGCAGGGCACCTTAATATCCCTAGCCCCCATAACACTTTGGGTAAGATGGCCAGGCACTGTTATGGCCATCTGAGCCCCATGGGGTATAAAACCCCAGTAGAGGAATGAGGCCAGGCACAGCTGCAGCCACCTGATCCCACAGGGGTGTAAGACCCCAAAGGCCCCAGGTTGAGGACAGTTGTGTGGCCCCAGAGAGGGGGGGCAGTCATGTAGCCCTAGAGAGAGGACAGTTGTGAAGACCCTGGGAGGGCAAGTATTTTGATGGGCCCACACAGAGCAGGCCACATCTTTATGGCCTGAAGGGCTGTGCATAATTCGGGAGTTGAGATGGGCTGAAGGGATGGCGTGAAGAGCAGTCCCAGGGGGGCACTGAGTAGGTCTGAAGGATGGCCAGAAAGGCAGCACATGGGCCAGCCCCCACAAGATCACATTTGTAGGTACAAGAAGCATGGTGAGGAGTGAGGGCAAAGTTAGCCCTCTGTTTGGTGAATTGGCTGGCCACTACCAGATGAGGGTTGTGGGAGAGGCCCAAAAGGCTGCATGTCACCAGCCAAGTGGTGATTCAGATAAGCCTGAGGGTCCACAGGGTCATTCAAGCGAACAAGGCAGAGTGAAGGGGGCATACTGTCATTCGGTGAGCAAGAGGCCCCAGTGAGAGGAGGGCAGTATGAGTGTGTGTATGGCAAGAGGTCTGACAGAGGACTAATTTTGGTTCAGCTTTAGGCCAGGAGTACAGTAATATTTTGGATGCCATCTGTGAGGGATGGGCCATAGTGTAGGGTAGGTACAGAGCCCTGGCATAAGGGCATAGAATAGACAACCTCCCACATTTTACCACCAGTTACATAAACAGCAAAGTTGTGGCAAGCAAGACTGGGTGTACTGCCTGCATATAGGTGGGCGGGCTGGCTTGAGACCCGGCCCCGAGCTTGTCCCCTGTCACAAACAGTTACAAACAGGTTCCTAGAATAGTATTTGTTTTGAAGTAGAAGTACATGAGTCATATCCAAGAGGCATGAATACATGAAGTGTGGGGAATTCATTAGAAGAGTTCAGAAGCAGTAGAATTAACAAAAGTGGCCATATAGCTTCTGTATGAAAATGGACTTTTTTCTCAGTAAAATGAGCCAACTTTTAAGAAGAATTATTTATACCCATTCCAGAAAGTTGGTTTCAAAATAAGAGGTTTCAAATTCAGGATTTTAATTTTTGCATGTTTAAAATGCCTAAATTGCTGTTTCACTAAAAATTTAAAATAGAATGTGTGAAATTAAGATGAATATTTGCTTGAATGTCTTTCACATATCAATTCATAATATATCTTCCATTGTATATATGAAAATCTAATACAAATTGATGTCTGAAAGACCTAGTCTCCTATAGTCCTTTATCCCATTAAGAAATTGCAACGTTATTCAGCTGTAACCCAGCATTCCCTCTCTCCTTTTCACTTCTTGACATTTATCTTGTCACTCATTAGCACACAATATGAACCTAAATCTCAAACCCAGTACCTGGTTCTGTGTATGCTGACCAAATGAGGTCAGTGAAACTAGACATTGAACTACATACAGAATATGGGCCCTAGATTTTAAAATCCAGCAATGTTAATCTAACCCTACAGATAAGTTCTCATGTCTAAAAGAAACTTTGAAGATCTACTGTCTATATAAATAAAAAGGATAATAGACACTTATAAAACTAATAAATATATAACATGACCAATTCCAAGTCATGTTATGGGTGGTGAAATATTAACAAAAAAATGAAAAGAAAATTTAAATTTTACATTCATGACAGTGGTTTTATTAAATTTACTAATCTTCTGTAAACACACGTTTAGCACATGTTCAACTTCAAGAAGTGCATTACTTCGCCATTTTGACCATAGCGTATAAAATGACAAGTGGATGTATAAGGGCATGGCAGATTACCAGAGAAACGATTTGGCTCTACAACTACCAAACTTTGGCCCAAGCTCCTTTTCATTTCCATATGATGGTAGAGATTATAAGCATAATGGCCATAAATATGGAGAATTTAAAGCACCTGTCACTTATTCATTAGTGATCACAAAGGGCCAAACTTGCCCCCAGGTAAACCAGTTAGTCACCTATTACCGGAAGACAAAAAAAAAAAAAAAAAAAAAAAAAAGGCCAAACCTCCCCCCCGGAAAACCAATTTGTCCCCTTTTACCGGAAAAAAAAAAAAAAAAAAAAAAAAAAAAAAAATCAGTTAGGGTTTCTAGCATCATAATCATAATCCTTAATTTTAACCATAAAAGTTGGACAAAATCCTGCTTTTGTGCATAGGTTTAGCAGTTATCAAGTTTGGGGCAAAGGTTTGGGCGACTTCTCTTTTGATTTAAACCAAATGGCTCAGCCCTAATAAGCATTAGGAATAGCTTTCATCAAAGGGAATGTAACAGAAACTTAATAAGGAAAAGGAAGCACATAAGATTAGTGAGTAGAATGCACAACTAATGTGTCATTCTTTCTTCACTCAGTGCAAGGCAAATAGATCAGAGGCAGGATACACACACAGCTGGTTCTGCATATTCAGCACACAATTTTTGCCTGTGTTTGCCAGCATCTAGTAGCCCCAGATACTGCAAAAGATATGTTAACATTCCTCCAAAGTCTCAGTGCACAAACCATTACTCTCCTTCCCATACTACCATCTTTCTTATGCAGCTGTATGAGAGACTGCTTTAGTTAGAATGTTTTAAGCTGCCGTGGGCACATCTACATGTGACGCTATGTCACCGTAGCACTGCATTACGGCGATGTAGTGTCTGTGAGCAAAGCCCATGATGTCACAGCGACGTTGCCATAGCAACACACTCCCCCATTATAATGCTTTGCTACAGCAATGTAGTGCCTAAAAATGATTCAGCACACTACCAGCTGTTACCGTTCTGTTTTTTAGTATTTCCAAAAGGAAGTACTAAATGATGGCACAGTAACAACAGCAGCATAGTGGCACATGTAGACGAGCCCAGTGTTAATCAGTACCAGATTTATTAATGCTCCAAGTTATTGATTCAAGCAATAGGGCTTAAATAAATAATGTGTTTGAGTTTTTGGGAAATAGTAAATGAACCAGAAGAAACTTTCTTTCCACGTTCACTAATTCTGCTTTCTGTTGTGTTAGGTCTTTCAATGTTTTCCCACTATATTAAAAAATGTTGATATTCAAGGAGTACTGTGCAACATCAACACCAAGTGATTGACCACCTATCAGCTTTATAAAAAAGGGCCTATAGCATTAATAGAAAATTATAACCTTTTCATAAGTTTTAGAACCTCCCTACAGAATTTAATTGACAATTCTACAGAATACCTCAGAAATCTATGGAAAGACTATAAGTCTCTCTTACAGTCTATATTTTCTTAGAGTAATTTCTGGATAATTGTACATTCCTACAGAACCTTACTGGTTATATCCCTATTGTCTTCTGTAGGGCTCTTCAGTAGACAGACATAGCACTGATCTGATTCTAATCCCAGCCTTCGTTGTCTCCCCGACTGTCCCAAAGGTAGGATGATGTTCACTTTTAACATCATTATACCTTTATTAAGTTTATTCTTCAGAACTCAAGCCTCAAAAGCTTCCCTTTTATGTTTTGCTCCAGCAATTTGCTTGGGACATGCCTACATGGGGTAGTGATGGGGATTTAATCTAAAGCGAAATGCTGTATAGTTAAAGGTATACGCTAGCTAGCTTTCAAGGGGAACTTGGGCTGTCTCACAATGGGAACTGTTCCCAATGGGAACTTCCTTTTACATGATGTGTTCAGCATTGCAAAAGGCTATCTTCTGCTTCTTTGTGCTGCAGCTGAGCCTAACATGGTGTTCCCATTGTGGGACTAGGTGTTCCCAATGTGCACATGGGACACCTGGCAGAAGTTAACAGAAAGTCCTCTCTTGCCAGTCCCAGATTTGTGCCTTTTTATGTAGTTTTCACCATTCTGAAATTCTAGAATTATGGAAAAGCAGTTCATGTTAGTAACCATGCATATACCATCCCTATGTAATATATACGGTACTGCATATATATGGTAATCATGGCCTGTGCAGATGTATTTGACAGCTTGCCACCAGATGTCAGCTACTCTGCCAAAGGACTGCTCTACTGAGTAGCTTTGACTACAGTTTTGGCAGCAGCAGTTATAGGAACAGGTAGCCTGCTGATGGCTACACATTGGGAAGAAAATGAGCAGAAGGCTTAAGGTATATATAAGGTTCAAGGTGAATACAAAGAAAGTAAGCATTCTAGAGGGAATTTTTCCTGGAACAATTTTCCAGTATAATTTCTGGACTCCTGAAACAAGCATAAGCAGGTGGGAGAAGATCATGCTATAGGCATGGGACAAGCAACAGCAGGTACAGAATGTCAAAACAAAGGGCACTTCCCTAGAGAGCTGCAGACTTATACCAGAGCTGCACAACCAGCACACAGCATAAGAGTTCACCTAGCCTAGCCAATCCAGATGGCTGTTAACCAATTTGGTGTGAACAGATTGACTGCTGGAGCTGTTGCGAGAGAAGCACTTCTGTTAAATGGGCATTGTCATCCTGTGTAGTGAAGCTTACAGTCCTCTGAGCACACAGGATTTCCCAGCTGCATTTGAACAATCAATTAAATGCATATATGTATTATTTGTCCACTGTGTGAGACCCCTATATTCACAAATAAAAAAGGAGTATCTATTCAGCATGTTTCAGTATACTCTTGATAGTTGTTTACCAACATTAATGCAGATATTCTGGAACAGTTCACATATTTCGATATTCAAAACTTATTTCTCTATTGAATAAGGTAAGTTTCTCCTATGGTGTTGACATTCCCCATTTTTCTGAGGAAAATGAAGTCCTCCACTGGACATTTAAGTCCAAAAAAGGAATTGCTTTAACTACACCCAAACAGCTGTAAGATACCAGTGGAGTGTGGTTTACCTTGCATCATACGTAACTTTTCATGGTTTATTTCATGAGTTCTCTCTGTCCAGAGGGAAAAGTCTTTTTACTGTGTAGGATGTTTCATGTTCTTTGTATAGTTCTGTGGATTTCCAAAGTATGTGCTATGCTCTCATTGTATTGGTTCCCTGACTTTAGGGTGTAGAAACGTTTGGCAAAAATTATCACTTCATTTGTTTTGGAATTGCAAATTTAGTGCAAGCAGTGCAAAAGAGGGCTAGAAATCTATTGCAATTAAATCACCATTTCACATAGATTGACATTGCCAGTCATTTGTTACCATCCTTGTTGCCTGGAAATTGCTTGGGACTCTAGGGGCTAAACTGGCCTGGCAACAATCTCACACTAGAACTGAAGTTTCAGTGGGTGACTAAAATACACTGTTTTTATCATCTTGTGGGGGGAAAGCTGTAGCTGGGGGTCATCTGTGCTCTGAATATGAATAGTATTTGAGAATATATAGGAGGAAAAGACGGTGCAGCTTGAGACTGAAATTACTTGTTCTGTGCCTAAATGGGAGATAGTAGAAAGAGAGAAGCGCTTTGCTAAAGCTTCCCAGCAGTGATGTTTAACTGGAGTTACTGCACAGTAGCATTGCCAAATGGCTTTTAGGTGATGCTGACTGTGCAGTAGTGCATTACTACCAAGCAGTAGTGTCACGTCACACTTCATGCCATGCGGCGCTTCTGCACAGTAGTAACAAGCTACTGGGCAGTCAGCATCTCACGTAGATGTGGCCAAAGACCAATAACTGCTGGTCAACACCTAAGAGCCAGATCCTAAAAGATTCCCCCCTTATTGGGTGCCCAGCATCTGGCAAATTTAAAAGTGAAGAAGAAAAGAACAAGAGAGAAAAGTTTTGGTGACGGCCTCCAAGAGGTCGTATCAGGTGGCTGAGGAGTAGAGTGGTTTCATGAGGAGGAGAAGCAGAGGATAAAGAGGCAAGGAGGCAGGCAGGCCCATCCATGACCAAACAGATGACAGAGCAGAGCCTTGCTGTGATGGAGAAGACTGTTGACATAGACAAGGAAATCTCCTTGGAGAGATAATGAAGAATTAAACATCACTGCTGAAGCAAAGCACTTCTCCCCTTCTACCATCTCCCATTTTGGCACAGAACAAGTAATGTCAACATCAAGCTGCACCACCGTGTTTACACAAGTACTACATGACTGCACAGTAATTGGATTTACTGCACAGTAGCATTGCTGAACGGCTTTTAAGAGATGTCGACTGCGCAGTAGCTCATTACTATAGAAGTAGTAAATGTCTGTGTAGTAACAACTGTGCAGTCAGTATCTTGTATAGACGCAACCTTTGTTCAGTTTCCAGGGAAACAAAGGTGACTTTTTTTTCACCCCCACATCTTGAGAAGCAATTGAACATAATCCTAGTTATAATTCCATATTACTTTAGTAATAGTTTCAAAAACATCAAAAGCTGTGACTTCTAGTTTCTGGAGGTTTGGAAACTTCTCTCTTCAAACTGTGAAGAGACCCAAAACTGCTGTAAAGGTCCAGGTGGAGACATGATTAGACAAAATATACAACTAGAACAAATGGCCCTATGCTGATTCCAGGAGCATACAAGTATTAGTGACCAAACCTTGCTGCACATAAGCATCTAAACAGGGAGGTGATATCTGGTCATCACTATCCCACAACAGCAGAAGGTATAAGCCTAACAAGATTTTTGGTCTGCAGCAGGAGGTAAATTACTATGAGAAGAGTGTCAAAACAGGACAAACTTCACAAGCATTACTATGCATTAACTTACTGTGAGATGCAATTACTTGTATTATTTCAAATAGTATGGATTCCATGTTGCCTCATTACTGCAACTTGGGAACTGCATCACGTGGATGCAAGACTAGCCTTATATTCACAGCAACTTGGTTTTAACCTGAAGTAAGTGCCCCATGTAGACAAGCTCTTGGAGTACATTAGTAGATACCTAGAACTGTAAATGGGAATTATACATTGAGCCTAAAGGCAGAAACTATTGTAAACACTAATTATGTGCAGTACAGTAACACCCTCTGGGATTGAAACCCCATTGTGCTAAAGACTATGTGCATTTAGTAAAATAAAAGCTCTGACACAAGCAATTTGCAATCTAAATAAATGGATAAAGATCCAAAATGTGGCACCAAGAAAGTACGAATATCACCAGGTAAACAGAGGTCAGGAGAGATTAATGGTATATGTACACCATAGTAGCAGACCCTCATCAGACCATTCCCAAGCTCACCCCACTACCTACTCCCTGTTTCATACACTCCAAAACCCAGCAATACAGGTGTGAAGCTGCTTCAGGGTCATCCCTGCCAGATACTTGAAAGTATACTATATAAAGAAGTCTGAAGAACAGCAACAAAGGCCTGGCAGTGGCCACACTAGCAGTATGAGTATAGGTTGGCAGAGCACTCATTTGCAGGAACAGCCCAGCCAGAAGTCACTGCCATTAGGGTGGAAAGATACCCTAAACAACTTGTTCAAGGTCACACAGGCATTTACTGTGGTACCATTTACTGTGGCACAGCCAGAAGCCAATAAACACATGCCAAGTTTACTACGTGAGCTAATTTACTAGGAATTATGTAATACATGACAATTATGAAATTGTTTTACCACAAAAAGGTAGGTTTTTTCTATTGCTTACTGTCTGGACCCAATTCAATGCTTCTTCATGAGAATATTTTCCCCTATACAGATTTAGCACGGAAATATTAAAAACCAGTAAATGGAATGAGAAGAAAAGGCTGATTTTTGGAAATACTGGATGTATATGCCAAGCAAGCATAACCTTATTTTGTGCTAAAGGTATAACTGAATAACTGACACATAATTGCAGCCCAGTACAAGGCAAAAGAAGTGAGGAGTTTGGGGCATTTCTGGTGTTATTTAGCACTATGACATGCTGCTCTTTGTCTTTTAACAGGATATTTGCCAATAGCAAGAGAAGTAATGACTTTCTCACACAGCTTCTTCCACCTACGTAAGCACACACACCAGCCTCGCTAAGTATATGAGCTAATTTACTGAGGAATTATGAAATACATGACAGTTATGGAATTATTTTATCAGACAAAGGGAGATTTTATTCTGCTGATTACAAAGCACTTTGCAAATATCATTCAGTCTTACATCAAGTCCATGGAAGGATGGGCGTATTAGCCTTTAGTTAGTGGAGGGGGAAAGGCAGGTCACTGATGCCACATTAGTGCTTCTAATCACCATACTGCATTGCCACCCAAGCCCCACAGGTGCTCAGACCACATTAGGATGGGGCTCCCTCATTCCCTCCAGTAGATGGTCTGTAAGGAAGTCTGTGCATCTCCCAATGATTCTGGGAATTGTATCTTGGGGTACATACAGACATTCAGAAAGGTAAGAAGGAGGTTAAATTGAGTTAAAAATGGCCATCTTATCTAAGGTAAGTTGGGATGGGGGGGTGGGAGGCAGTGCCATAGCAGGGGGGGCACAAGTGGGGCAACTCCCCCAGGTACCAAAGTAAAGGGGCACCATCAGACACTGCCCAGCCACAGCAGGGCATGGGATGGAGCCATGAGTGGTTTGTTGGGGGGGGGGGGGCCCAGA
>NW_017729031.1:3469851-3471281 GCF_001723915.1 Gavialis gangeticus | reverse complement strand
GGGGGGGGGGGGGCACAGTAATGGGAGAAGGGTGGCTCCTGCTGCTTTGTGCAATCCCAGACATAGGCAATGGAAAACCAGGGCTAACAGGGCTTAGCTCCCACAAATGTGAGGCAGTGATGGCAGCACAGAGTACCATAGGACAGCCTGGGTGCAGGCTTTGGGTGGGAGGGGCGCACACAGACACAGATGAGCAGCCGGAGCCTGTGTCAGGATTTCAGCCCTGCCCTGCTGCATGTGAAGCAGCACCCAGCAGTCAAGTGTGTAGGGAGGAAGGGGGGGGGGGGGGGAAGGGTCGGGGGGGGGGCAGATCAAGGCCCCCACAGTGAGGGAGGTAGTGGAGCAGGAGCAGGGAAAGGGGTAGGAGCTGGGGTGAATGGGACCCCAGGATGGGTCATGGGAGGTTCAGAGCCCAGGTAGCTCGTCCAAGGGCACATGGGGCTCCTGCCACTGTGCACATCCCTGAGGCAGGAATGGGGGGGGAACGTGCTCCCCCTGGATCTGTGCATGGGGTGGAGGTAAGCTGCCACTGTAGGCTGGGCTCTGCACCCTGCTGCCTCTGCTCTGCAGCTGCGCAATGCCACATACCTCCTGTCACCTGCTGGGATGGGCCTTCATGCAGCCAGCACACGGGAGGCACACATGGTATTGCACACCTGCTGGGGCAGCAGGGGACAGTGCCCCAGCCCTCAGCGGCAGCCCACCTCCAGCCTGTACACAGATCTCGGGGGCACATATCCCCCATGACTGCCCCAAGGGTGTACACAGCAGCAGGAGCCCCCTGTACCTCTAGACAAACTGCATGGGCTCTGACCCTTCCACAACCAGCCCAGGGCCCCTTCACACCTTCCCCTGCCCCACTCCCTCCTTATTGTGGGGGCCTCAATGTGCACCCCCCACAAACCTACCCAACCCCCTTCCCTCCTACACACTTACCTGCTGGTGTGTGTGTGTAGAAATATCTTTTAAGTTTTACTCAGCCCCCCCAAAATAAGATTTTCTCTCTCCACCTATGCTCCCAGGCAAACATGGGGGGTGAAGGGGGTGGGGTGTATGCCCTCTGGATCTGTGCTCAGGGCAAGGGCAGGCTGCTTCTGCAGGATTTGTCCCAGGTGGCAAATTTCATTGCTACGGCACTATTGGGGGTGGGAATCAGGGGGCAAGTGGGGTCCATGGGGAGGATTGCAAAAATAAGTGGGGTCTTTGGGGGGGGAATCTGAGAGATCAGGAGGCAAGCAGAGTCCCCAGCAGGAGGTCAGGAGAGACAAGCATGGTTTGCCGGAGGGGTGTTGGGGGAGGGCAAGCAGTGTCCACAGGGGACTGGTGGGGTCTGGCAGGGTTTGGCAGGACCAGGGGAGCTAGCAGGGCTCGGGGGGGGGGGGACTTGGGAACATGGGGGGATTTTTCCCCCCAGGACCAGGGGCTTTTTT
>NW_017729031.1:3461689-3464851 GCF_001723915.1 Gavialis gangeticus | reverse complement strand
GGGGGGGCGGGGGGGGGGGGGGGGACTTGGGAACATGAGGGGATCTTTCCCCCCAGGACCAGGGGCTATTTTTAGTGCCCCCAACTCCTCCACCCCCAGACAAACAATCCTCCCACCAGTGAACCAACCCACCCCCTGCCTGACCTTTACTCCACCCTTATTGAGTCAGCTTTTAGATAAAAATGTCCAAACGCCCCAATGAGATGCACGATATATATTCATGTTGGGCAAGCCAGGTCAAACTAACATGACTTCTCTTCTGGGCATGTGCTATGCTCAGTGTGGGGGCACACCAAGCTAGAAGTAAAGTGCCGGTTCCCCCTCCTGCCCCCCCCACATCTGTCAGTGGCCTTTGATCGTAATTTTTTTGGCACAGGGGCTGTTGCCTACCCATATGTCTGTACAGTATTTATACAATGAGGCACTTCTCCCAGTCAGCACCTGTGGTTGCTACAATAATACACATTTTCAAAGTTATTAAAGGAATAGGCTCCTAACTTGCATTTGTGCCTTCTAAGCTCTTTTCCTATATTAATAGTAGTGTAGTACATATTGATGGCAAAAGAGACATCTTTATCAGGTTACATAGATGTCCAGTCCTGTTTCCACAAAGACACACAATCTGGAAACCTTCCTTCTTTTCTGTGCTTAAATTCAAAACCAGACAGTTAATCATTTATATATTCTAAGAAATATGCAGAACACAGAAATTAAAATATCACTATATTAGGGAGACAGATTGTATTGAAGAAAGTACATATACATTTTATTCTATTTCATCTGTATGTTATTAGTGACAGTGTTATAACTTGGTTTAGTATGAAATGATGTGTCCATTAAAATAATGCTTTCTGGCCAATGACTTCATAGTAGAACAGGGCTATTATTTTGCTGAGGTACACAGTGAAAAAAGTAGAGTCTCACAAACTGTTAACCATATAAAAGAATTCATCATATCAGGTCTTCTGTAAAAATAAAATATTAATATGAATGTAAGTGTAGGATAGGGATTGTGACTAATATCATCATGGTTTTTTAATGTTATAAGAGAAATGAAAAATAAAATCTCTTGACTAAGGAATACAGTACAATCAAAATGCTACATCCAAAGCTGAACCCTTGAAGCAACTGGGCTTAAAAAGCTACCCACACCAGGAAGGCAACATCAAAACATCAATCCAAGGAAAAGTCAATATTTTTTCCATTTTTCTTAGGCAAGTATCCACATATTAGAAGGTCCTGAACACTTTTTCTCAAAAATGAGAACAAATGATACCTACATGGTTTTTTTTGTTTGTTTGTTTGTTTGTTTTTATCAATTACACAGTCATAAGGCCAAGTCCTAAAAGCACTCAGTACTACTCTCAAGGTGCAGACAGAAGAGCAACTCCCATTGTAATTCATGGCACTTTATAGGAAGCATCATGAGTTACAACAATCTCCTAGACCCAACAGAAGTTTGCTGTTGGGTCACAAGGGTTGGGGAATCTGGCTGCTAGCTGCGAGCCTGCAGCCAGTTTCCCCTAGCAATGTCTCTTCTACCTCCCAGCCCCAGTTCTATCTTCAGAATGAGAGGGGGAAAGGGAGCTGAAGGAGCTTGTTCTGGGGGCTCCCCAGCTGGTCCTAGAGGGTGGGGTAGGTGAATTGGAGCCCCCCTTCACAAAGGTCTGTACATGGAAGTAAACGAACTAGAGGGCAGGGAGTGAATTCAGGCTGGTTTGGACAGGCAGGGGAAGTGGGCAGAACAGAATAGGATGAAGTTTAACAAGGATAAGTGTCATGTGTTGCACCTGGGGAGGAAGAATCATCAGCACTCCTATAGCCTGGGAGGTACCATTATAAGTAGCACAACTGTGGAAAGGGATCTTGGAGTCGGAGTTGACTTCAAAATTAAATGAGTCACCAATGTGATGAGGTAATAACTAAAGCTAACTGCTCCCTTTCTTGCATAAGTAGTGCATCACAAACAGGTCTAGAGAGGTGATACTTCCCCTCTATTCGGCATTGGTCAGGCCACAGCTAGAGTACTGCATTCAGTTTTGGGCACTGCACTTCAGGAGGGATGTGGATGGCCAGCCTGGAGAGGGTTCAGAGGAAGGCCACTCATCTGGTGAAAGGCCTGCAGAAAAAACCTTATGTGGACCAATTGGGAGACCTGAACCTCTTCAGCCTCCACAAGAGGAAGCTGAGAGGTGATCTAGTGGCTGCCTACAAATTCATCAGTGGTGATCAGCAAGAAATAAGAGATAAAATGTTTACCCATCAGGGTAAATATAAATAATGGCCACAAATTGAAAAGAGCAAATTCAGACTGGACATCAGGAAAAACTCCTTTACAGTGAGGGTTTCCAAAATATGGAATATGCTTCCAAGGGAGATGGTGCTGTCCCCTTCCTTGCAGGTATTTAAAAGGAGACTGGACAGACACCTGGCTGGGGTTGTCTGACCCCAGCACTCTTTCCTACCTGGGGCAGGGGGTCAAACTCGATGATCTAATAGGTCCCTTCTGACCCTAACATCTATGAAACTATGACACTTTTGGTCATGTACATGATGCTCTTGCACACTTCCACAAAGGTGGGGGGGGGGCAGGCTCCAATCCATTCACTCCACCCTCCAGCACCAGGTGAAAAAAACCCTGACTGAATTCCCTCTGCTCCCTTTCCCCCCTCCCATTCTGAAGACAGTGCTGGAGCAGGCCTGAGCTACAGTCAGTCCAGCCCTGCATGCAGACACAAGTTACTGAAGACTCTTCATTTTGGAGCATATTCATGTGAACCCTCATGCAATGAGGGTTCAAATTTTTTCAGGATTGGGGCCTTTTAAAGCACTCTGCAGTGATGCACTTCTGTTTAGCCATGGCTGTAGGGTGCTTTCAAGGGCCAGGTCACGTGAAAATTGTCACTTCCATCTTCACCTTCAACTTTTACATTTGTTAGTAGCCCTGTTAATTTTAATGGGATTATTCACAGTTGTAAACACTGGAGGCAAGATGCTGCTTCACCTATTAAGTGTCAAAATGGTATTTCGGCATCTTGGTACTATCCTATTCTACCCTGACCAAGTTGCTGAAATCCCCCCACTCTTATGTTGAGTACAAATGTTCACTGTACCCAGTCTACTTCAGACAGCTTACTTTAAGCCACCTGATCATAGACCAGG
>NW_017729031.1:3454903-3456689 GCF_001723915.1 Gavialis gangeticus | reverse complement strand
CTGTACTGGTTCGGTCTATTATTTAGTTCCATTTGTAGTTGTTACTTTGGGGTAGAGAGACAGCAGACAATGCAGGAGTACCATGTGCAGATGTTTTGTCAGTCCTGGGATCCACATAGGGAGCCCAATGTAAGTAACTCTGGGTAGGAGATGGGTGGGTGGGAAGGAGGGGTTCCTAATTTATGTTTGTTCATCTACTCTGGTGAATTAATTTATATCAGACCCACCATCACTGGCCCTATTTAAACCCCCTGAATGTCCTCACAGGTAGGCATTTAGATCAACCTAACCCTAGTTAGGTCAATCTAAATGTAATCTCGGCAAGTGCCCTTACAGCAAAAGGTGCAGAGAACCTCTTCCTCACTGGTACTCTTCATAATTAAATCTTAATGCTAAGACAGACAAATGTGTACGTTAATGGTTTTTCAGGGATTTGAGCAGAATGAAAAAACATTTGCGCTAAGACATTTGGGCACCTAAATTTCATTTAGATACCTAATAGGTGCATCTACATGTGCAATTCAGTTGAAGCAATAATTGTTCCCAAGTCTGGCATTTTAACATGCACCTGGGACTGCAGCATGTTGAACCGGGCTGGAGCAGTCCTAGCTGGCAGAGGGCCCAGGGCTTCTCTGACTTAACTCATCCTGCTGTGGAGGGGCTGGCTGGGGCACAAGGGTGCTCCACATAGGCGCTATCTGACAGGCAGCCCCCTCACTAAAACACCCTCATGCCTCAGCCAGCTGTCAGCATCTACATGCACATAGCTGTGGAGTAAAAAACTCTAGAGCAGGATAGTACTTGTATTTACTGTCCTGGGAGTGGGAGGAAGGAACGTTCACCCTCAGGAGTCCTGGGAGTAGGGGGCCACAACTGTTCTGGAAGTGGGAGGGAGGCAAGTGCACCCTCAGGAGGCCTCAAGTGCCTCTACACTCTACACTAATGCTCGTAGTATGGGGAGTAAGCAGGAGGAACTGTGCCTCCTGATTGTGAGTAAGAGCCCAGACTTAGTAGGGCTCACAGAAACCTGGTGGGACCCTACCTATGACTGGGCAGTGGGCATTTGGGGATACACCCTATATAGAAAAGACAGGACAGAGAGGAAGGGTGGGGGGGGTTGTGCTCTATGTCAAAGAGCACCTCACATCGTCAAGGATTAGCTTCGGGGTAGAGAAGGGTCGGGCAGAGACACTATGGGTTAAACTACAAGGGGGGCATGGCAAAAGGGACCTTATGGTGGGTGTCTACTACAGACCACCCAACCAGAGGGAAGAGCTGGACTAGGACTTCTCCAGGCAGCTTATGGAGGTGGTTAGGTCAAGGGATGTTATTGTCATGGGTGACCTAAACTACCCAGACATTTGCTGGGAGGAGCAGACAGCCAGGTCTGATCCCTCAAATAGGTTCCTGGCTGTATTACAGGACCTTCATCTTATCCAGGAGATGCGCAGCCCCACTACAGGTAACGTCTTTATGGACCTGGTCCTGGCCATGGGGGATGACCTGGTAAGGGGACTGCAGGTCCTTGACCACCTGAGCAATAGCAGTCGTCACCTGCTGGAATTCAGTATCCAGCGCAGGGTGTCAAGGGCTTACATGAATGCTAATGCCCTTGACTTCAGAAGGGCCAACTTCAATGAGCGTAGGAAACTAGTGGGGGAGGCACTGAGGGCCCAGAAGGTAGAGATGATGCGAGTCCACGACGGATGGTCATAACTTTAGGGGGAGATCCTCCAGGCCCAAAAAATAACAGTCCCTGAGAGAAGCAAGGGGGGTAAGAGTGATC
>NW_017729031.1:3449207-3452866 GCF_001723915.1 Gavialis gangeticus | reverse complement strand
GGTCAGGCTAGATGATCTGTTCAGGTCCCCCCTGACCCTTGCGAATATGAAACTATGAAACTACCCTGCTGTGGAGTTTATTAGCTTACTCCAGCCTAATGGTCCTGCATGTGTAAACATGAAGATGTCTACTGTGTGATAAACAGGAAATACCATTCATATGTTCTCAGTGTCATCGGTACATCAACATATCGGTTATAGTTTTTTCTTTCTTTGAATTAAATTTCAGTGCTTTAAAGCATTTAAATACATATTTGGGTGTAAACCAAAAGGCAGAATTATACATATGGGATTTTCATGCTGCATAAATTCCAGATCATTTAACTCAGTTTTTCAAATTGTGGTTTGCTGGAGCACTGACTGGTAGTATAAAAAGAGCTACTAGTGATCTTTTCCACCAATTTCACCTAGCTAATCTGCAACAAAAAGGAGCTAAATATATATAATACTTTTTCATGCAAGTATTTAGGGTAATTCCAGCAGGAATATTTATGTTCAGAAGGAAGAGATGGCCTGTTCAGTTATGAGCAGTCCATTGGGTGATCTCATTTTAAAAAAATGTTCTACAATATAAAAAACAAAAACTGAAGACCTGTTGCAGGTAGCTGTATACACCATCACTCCAACATATTTATAATTTAATTTTGGTTTTTTGGTCTGTGACTGATTGCATCATTTCTAACTATTGTTATCTATAACAATGAGTCTTTATAGCAGCAGTGCTCCAACTTTGTGCCATGTGGACTGGATGAGTGCCCCCAAGGGTCCCACACACAAGGATCAGGCCCCACACCACCTCTGTCCAGGCTGTTTGTGCCTGGACTGGCCACATTCTGCCTCCACTGAAGCCCCTGTGCCCCTTCCCCTCCTCCCTGCACACCCATATTGGGACCCACATGCCCAGTCTAGTGTACACAGCCATGCTGTCTGGTCTGCAGGGCTTTCCATGAGCTCAGAAATTTGGCAGCAGGGGAGCCACCAGCACTCTCCCATTGACAAATTTTGTAAACACAGGGAGGCTTTGGGCACCAGATAACACTGTTTCATGGGCTAGATCTGGCCGACAAGCCAGAGAATGAGCACCCTTGATTTAAAGCATTAGTTTTCTATTGTACCCAACACCATATACTTTTCTACCCTACATCCAAGACAATAGTAATTGCATATGTATACTTTCTTATACATCTGATCTGGATTACAAGAGTGACATCTGGATGATAATTTTTATAGAAGGGAATGACCTTCTCTTGTAGAAGTACTTTGGAACTACTAAATTGCCAGTAGAGCTGGTCATGAGATGACAGATAATAAACTACTAGCAATCTCTGCAAAAAAAAACCCATTGAAACATCCTTCTCCTTCCCCTCCTAGCCACCTCCCATAGTTATTTTGAGATATGCATCCCAGGTCTGCTCAAATATGATGAAAAAAAAAGAGGAATTTACTTTCTCCCTGAATTCACAGGACAGCACAGTTTGTGTGGGATTTCCCACCCCCACTTTTATGCTTGCTACTCTCTGTTGATTCACAGCTGGAGTTGGGGGATTGGTTCTGAACAACAGGAGTGAAAAAGAAGCTGTACAATTCCAGCAGTGAGAGAACAGTGTTTATGACTACGTTCCAGAAAAATGGTAATGTCCATTAAAAGAAAGTGCTCTGAAAAGCAGAGTACATAAAGTTATCTAATAAGTTTAGCCAATATTCATATTTCCTGCCTTGAAGTCAAAGATGTTTCTCCTGTAACTGTGGATATTAAATAAGATATCAGTCAGGCCTATTGCCACTCCACCACCTGAATTATAAAGTGGTTTCATCATTTGTTATCCGTCATTATGGCTATCTTACTTACAGCATGAACTTAGTTCTGCAACACTAATGAATTCTAAATACACTTTTAAAAATAAAGAAAAATATTATGAAAAATCAAAAGCCATAGCATACCTTTAAAAAGGACTTGTCTGGCCTTAAGTCAAGCTCCATTGCCTAGCATGCTCCAGCAGGCTCTCCGAGTAGCTTGCATCATTGAATTACGGTGCATGTGGGTGCATCACATCGAAGTGGGAGACTTAGCAGGAATGAACATTGCAGGATTGAAAAAAGGCACAAATAAAGTATGTTCCTAGTTAATAACATGCTAATTGTTTTCCTTTACCTGTATGTTGAGGATGCTCAGCATACCTCAGCAAAGCGAAAAGTCAATGGATCTGGTGATTACCTTCGCAGGTCACTTTTTAATGCCACTATTGATCAAATCTCTTTCCATTCTTTCAAAATTAAGCAGGGAAGAAAAAAGATTTTAGTTTCCTTTTCTTAGCTTTTTTATTTTTAACAGAGGCACTACAGAATTATGATGGTGTCCTTTTGGTAAACCAAAATGTCAGACACATATTATTCTTTTAAACATCTCCTGGCCTTTCTCAGAAAGGTTAAGGTGGTTTAAATAAATTTAGTCAAAGTAAATGACAGCTGAGGGAGAGTATTAGAAAACTATACTTATCAACAACCCCTCTTCCTTAAATTTAAACAAGTAATTTACCAAACTACAGTTTAAAGGAGATCATGATGGTATATGCAATTCCTGTTGAAGATGAAAACAATTTTAAATGGTAAAAAAGTGTTGGGTGGAGAAAATTGCACACAAGCTAACAAATGTTAATGTATGGTCTTAACTCTCTTTAATGTTACAAGCTATGATTTTAAAATAATCATGCACAAATCTAGTCTGTCATATATGAACTCTTAAGTAGGAGTTGTCCTTTTCATACTTTCACATCACCTTAATGACTGTAACTTCAACTGAACAGGCAAGAAAAACATAGGTCCACAAATCATTTGCATCAAAGTTAGATGGACTATGTGGAAGTTATACAGTTGGTCTGAGATTATTATCCGGGGGGGGAATAACATCCACTGTTTAAGGCAGAGGTGTTATTTATTTACAATATATATGATCAACCATAATGTTTAGAAAAATTCTTACAGCATAATAAATTTTACCTTAACAGACCACTGTAGCAAGAAGAATTAAACTGTTTATAAATGTAACATATTCTTTAAAAAAATTAAAATAAAGCAACTTCTAAGAAGGAGATGAATTGCTAATTAGCCCTGATAATTCAAATCTTCACTTTGTCATTCAATAGAATAATCAGTACATGCTACTTAAGTCTGAAAGAGGATGGAGCAAATCCATGTTGGAATGGTCCTCTTGCTGTCAGAGTGGGTAACATTCTGCCTCGTTTTTTTTTTTGTTTGTTTGTTTTTGGTTTTTTTTGTTTTTAAAAGAAACTGAAGATAGGATAGAACATTTAGCAGAGAAAAGCTGACCTAAGATTTGTGTGTGTAATATATAGTCACAAGAAGTTTGCTTTGCTGAAGAGATGGAAGTAGTCTCCCAGTTCAAGATATTTTTGGTCATAAGATTCCAAGTAGCACTTCGGTTCCAATAAATCAGTTGCCCCATTCAACTATGAAAATTCAGGAATGTTTTGCAAAAGTAGAAGGTGTGGGTTTTTTTCATGAATGTATTGGCTAGAACGGATTGTTAAGCTAGTAGCCTTTTGTAGCTCTCTCACGGTCTTGTTACACAGTCATTTTGGGCAACTCCTGGAGTTCTCAACCCCTGGATTGTCTGTACATTAACACCTGAAACTAGTTTT
>NW_017729031.1:3448392-3449149 GCF_001723915.1 Gavialis gangeticus | reverse complement strand
AATAATAGTGTAACACATATTGATAGCAAAAGAGACAGCTATATCAGGTGGCATAGATGTCCAGTCCGTGCTATGCAGCTCATGTTACATTAAGGTGTGAGCACTTTAGGCTACACCTTAGTGTAAACACTTCACCTGTACCCCTTCCCTGCTGGCCTGGATCAGGCCCAATGCCCCCCCACCCCTTCCCAGCACCTGAGATCCCCACTTGCTGCCCCCCAAACCCTCCTTCCCCTGCTTACTTGTGGCTGCCTGCAGTCTGTGCCAACAGAGCATGCAGCAAAGGGTTAACCTGCCTGCTTTGCCCCATCGCTGCTGCTACCCTGGAACAGACAGCTCAGGCAACTTCAATGCCCTGGGAGGAAGGAGGCAGCAGGGGGAAACCCTAAGAAGAAGGGGAAGCCCTGGGAAAAAAAGGGTAGGGGAAGTCCAGAATAGGGAGGGAGCTACCCCACAGTGTCCCCTGGATGAGTGGCCTTTGACTCCATTCTTCTTCCTACCCCAACCCCAGGTCCCACACACTGCCCTGGCTGGGCAGCACCCCCAGTCCTAGCCCCTTCCCCACTCACTCACTCCCTTATTGTGGGGGCCTTGATCTGCCCCCCACCCAATGCCCCTTTCCCCCAATACACTTACCTACAGGGAGCTGCTCTCAAAGCTGCCAGGCTGTCTTCCAAGCCACGTGCATGCAGGTGGTCCCCCATGTCCCACTCCCAGCAGCCCATTGCTGGCTGAAACACTGCCCAGCCAAGGCGGG
>NW_017729031.1:3406303-3443392 GCF_001723915.1 Gavialis gangeticus | reverse complement strand
GGGGGGGGGGGGGGGGAGAGGGCAGGAGTGGCTCACTCTGGGCAGAAAGGGCAAGCGGCAGCAGGGCATAGTCCCCACTCCCAGTGCTGCCATGCCCACATCCCAAGCCCCACCACCGTGGCTGAGTGAACAGCAGCAGGGAATAGGCTGCCGCTTGCCCAGCCAGGGTGGAGCAGTGCAGGATGTAGGCATGGCACACCCTCACCCTCCAGGACTTGCAGCTCACAGTGGCAGGAGCCTTCCCCAGCCCCTGCCCTGGCTCGGCAGCTTGTCCCAGCCCCAGCCCCAGCCCCAATCCCTCCTTCGCTCTGGGGGCGTTGATCTGTGCCCCCACGCCCCTTCTCTCCCCCATCCACCCACCACAACAGACTTACCAGCTGGAGGCAGCTGTATCCAGCATGTTGAGGACTGCTGCTTGTTTAGTCTATGGCCAAATCTCTAAAGTGGTGCCGAATTTTCAGATCCAATTCAGCCAAATCGAATTGGGATGGTGATTCAAATCTTTGAATTGAATCATTGTCCCTCTGAATCCACCAAATCTGAATCTGAAGTGAATACTTGCCACTTTGCACAGGCCTATTTGATACCCCCTGATGGTCAGATCTGACTACTGTAGTCTTTAGCTTCTGCAGCACCTTGCATTTAGCAAATGCAAAATCCATTGGAAGAAATGGCTGGGATAAGCCCAGAGGCTGATCAGACTTTGTACTATAAAAATTACTGGCCACCCCTCTCAGAGTTCTCTCAATATGTACCTACCTCAGGCCAGCTGCAGTCTTATATATTTGAGGTGTTATGAAGGGAGAACCTTCTTTAGGCTTAAATTTGGTTTTCATGTTCCCTAAAAAGGTAGGAGCAAGATACTGGTTTTCTGCTAATGGCTAGAATTTTGTTTCCTAGCTGCTGAGACATACCTCCCCCCACCACACGTGCACACACACACACACAACAGTCCCAAAGGAAATCAAGGTCCAATTTGCTAAAAGTACTACCAGCAATCTAGAAAATCTAACAGTGGTATTTCAATTATGATTTATTGTCATGTGCACCTTGATAATAGCCAGTGGAAGGGAGCATAAATACAGTACATTTACACACACTATATCTTATCATGTACAGTTTAGTGTAAGCCAACAACAGTAGTCAGCCATTATTTTTAAAAGAAACAAAGGAAACTGGAAGTAACAATTCTTACCACCCCACTGGAGAGCAATCACATTAACTTGCTGATGAAAGGAAGATAACAGGTGTCAACAAAGTAAGGGAGAAAAAATACTGAGCCAATAATCCTGTTCGTTCAATATTAGCCAGAAGAAATTTAAGGGTTTCCACTGGAAACTTTTTTTTAAATGGGATGAAAAATACAAATTAATCTCTCTCAGACTGGCTTTTCCTAATGTGAAGGGCCTATTTCTAAAACACACACACATATATTTGTACTTCCGCGTAACATTTTCCTAATCATGTCCTCTATAACTGAGGAGACAATGTAAGATCACTGGAATTCAGCTGCATGAGTTGGGTCAAAGGTGCTAGAATTCATTTGTAAGGTTGTCAGGAGGGATACCTCCTCACACACAGATGACCACTAGCATTCAAGATGTGAAAATCACTCCAGCAACTTTCCATTACAACTATTAGATTATGATCTCCGCCTTTTAGTACTACTGTTAGTTCTTATTTGTTTTTACCAAGCACAGAAAGTGAGAAGGGTTTATTTATGTAGGATTCAATTCATCAAGGTTTTCACATGGCTATAAAAGAACCACCTTTTTCCACTATTATGTCACCAAGCCCAATTCAGAAACGTTAAGAAAATAGGAATTTAAAAAACAATTATTCATGGAAAGACAGGAAACGTACATTATCATATCCATGGGTTAAGTTCTAGGATACATTTTGAGACCAGGAGATACTAGTTAGAAGTTGATTTGTGTGTGTTTGTGCGTTATAACACTAGGGTAAATATGAAATACCACATCTGCCTAACTACTTTTGGTCATTAAAGATCAAAACAGCACTTTCTGCAACACTGAGGTACATTTCCTAATTAATATATATTTGCTTATGCTGTTAGGGATTAAAGACAATAGGATTATCACATACAAAAATTTAACCATGTACTCGATGTGCTTCACTGAATCAGAATTCAAGTATTGTGGCCATAACACTTTCTGCATTCCTGCTTAAGGGGGCTGTGTTACAGTGATGGGTAAAGAGAGTCCTAAGGCTGGTCTGTGAGCACACACATGGCCTGGTAAGTGGGCACAAGAGACAAGCTTTCATCCTTTATCATCTGGAGCAAGAGCCAGCTGTTGGCTCCACATACAGAGGAAGCAAGCAGTATTTCTGGGAGTGGTTTGTAATCAACTCCTGGCTTAATTCTGCAATGATTTAGTGGTGTCATTAAAACACCCACAGTTGTCACTAAAACATGAAGAGCATGGCTGTAGCCTTTCTTAGTGTCCTAGTTAGTAGGGTTGGAAGGGACCTGAGCAGATCATCGAGTCCAACCCCCTGCCATGGCAGGAAAGAGTACTGGGGTCAAACGACCCCAGCAACGTGTACGTCTAGCCTCCTCTTAAAGACCCCCAGGGTAGGAGCCAGCACCACTTCGCTTGGAAGTTGGTTCCAGATCCTAGCTGCCCTGACAGTGAAGTAGCGCCTCCTGATATCTAACCTAAATCTACCCTCTGCCAGCTTGTGACCATTATTTCTTGTCACTCCTGGTAGTGCTCAGGGGAACAGGGACTCCCCTAATGCCTGCTGGTCCCCCCTGACTAGTTTTAAAGTAGTATGCCATAAAGCAAAACACCAGTGGCAGCCTCCTGAAACACACTGCCTCCAGAAGTCATAGGCGGTCACTAGGGTCAGGCTGACTGGGAAAGGCACACAGAGGTGGATGCTGTAAGGCTGCATCATGCGTTTCTCTTCCACTGGCCTGAAACATCCCAGTGGAGCAAAGAGTATGTCCGTGACTCTACCCCATCCCCGTTCCCCAAAAAACAGGTGCACACACATTCAGGACAGTGTAGCCTGTGGGGTAGTACTGATACTGCTTTGGGTTAATAAAACTCAAGCCACAGGTGCTGAATTGGACTGCAGAGGTGAGAAAAGGGGAAACCTTCCCTATGGCCTTTTCCCCCTTCCATGTTGCCTGCACAAAGGAGTAGCTCACTGTGGGTCTATTAGAGAGGGAGAGAAAATCACCAGTTTTTCAAACAAGAAGAAAACAGATTCAATGACAAAAAAAATCATATGTGCATTATTATTTAATTACCAAAATTATCAGAAATCCCTGGTTTAGCGTTTCCTTTCCAAGTGCCAAAGACATATGATGATCTGCCTTGTTACACATTTAGACTTAGACTTAAACACAAACACAGGTACTATGAAAATGCTATTTTCAGTACAGAAGTTGCTTGTTTAAAAGGTTTAGGGTTTTCTTTTTTTCAGAAAAGAAAAAGAAAAAAAGAAGGATGGCATTATCTGCTTACTGGCCCAGCAAGAAGGTCTTACAAATTTCTCCCAAGTTTCCATAGAAATGCATTGATTAGAGCATAATTTCAGTTAATATTTTCTTCTTTCAGAGCGCTATGCTTGCTTACACTATCTGTGCACCTTCCCCTTGCAGTCGTTTTCATCTTTTGTTCGGCTCAGTAGGTTTCCTAACTGGTGGATTTTATTGAGTTAAATCAAGCTGTCACTTCATCTGCCTGAAGGATGACTCAAATACAACACATAATAATAAAAGAAAAGTAGGATAAAATAATCTTGTCAAGCCAGAAAAACTGATTGCTTGAAGTTGTAGCCTTCAATCAATACACTAATTCCACAATTTATACCTCTTTCAATTGGAGAGGAAAGAAACCCTGATATGGTATTTCTTGGCTCACTGACCAACTTTGACCTTCTATCTATGTGAACGTAGGATTAGCAAGTGCTTCTGCTTAGTGAAATCACCTATGAAAATAGGAAAGCAAATAAGTGACATTTGAGGCTCAAACTAACTTTATTAATTTCAGAAATGCAAGGGGTACTTATTGCTTAAATGGTATGGCTTCAAAACTGGAGATTGCTGTGCAGTTAATGATTTGTACATTTGGTTATTACAAAAGAATAAAAAGTGTGAGTTTGTGATTGTGGCACTAACTTAAGAATGTGAGTCAGCCCCAAACTTCCACACATTTTAATGCCACTGCAATACAATGCATAACTGGAAGTATAATTTAATAATCAGAATTTATTATTATTACTATTATTTGTATAACATTTCACACTTCGATTTAAGAAAAGCTTGCCATCTAACCAAGCTTGCTTTGTACAGAGTCTGTCAGCTAGGATCAAATGATCTAATGCAGCAGCAATTTCTTACGGTATTTTATCATTTGTTATTTTTTTAGATGATCCGTCCATTGCAAAAGCATCATTTTATTTATAAATTATAATTAATTTACCTAGCTTTTAAAAAAACAATAAAACTCTTCATTTAAAAATTCTGGATGCTCTTTACCTGCCAGATATCTGCTTTGCTTTCATAATTCCTCCCCTGCGGCACAAACCAGGAAATAAAAATTCTTTGTTTAGCAAGCCTTTCATATTTCCCCCTGCCACCTGCTTAACTTGAGTTGTGGTATGCTATCAAACAGGCCCTTGAATCTGAGTCGTCTTTCTGCCCTGTACCTTAAAAAAAGAAAAGCTGCTGTAGATGTTAGAAATCCTAGTCCATATTGTTTGAAATAATAAATACAATTAGGATAGTATAACATACTGAAACCTTTATTTGACTTGGAAAGATTGGCTTTTAGAAAAAATAAGAGACTGGTTTCTCTATCTTCCCAGGGAGATCTCTTACGTTTATTTTTAGTGATAAGCCTCCTTCAACCCTCAGAAGTAAAAGTTAAAGAAACCATCTAACCTAGAATGTGGTTCTCTGTTTGAGCAAGTCTCTCCCCTAAAGTGCATGAGACAACCATCAGCTCTCATATCTACATCACAACAGGTCTGCCGTTCCTCTCAAAACAAACAACAACACTAGGACACATCCTAAGAGGTGTTCAGCATCTCTAGCACCTTATCCTTTTTGTGCTCAGCATCTTTAAGGTTTAGTTCAGTTTTTTCTGCAAGTGCACCCAGAACTTTACAAAAAAGGGAAGACAATTTTATCTTTCAGACTACAGGGCACATCTACACGTGCAATTAATGTGGAGCAATAAACTGCAGAAGGCAGCCCCTGCACTGAAGCACCCAGTCGCATCAGCATCTTACGTGTGTGGTGCTGAAGAGTAAAAAACTCCTCAGAAGGATAGCATTTGTATTTGCACGTACTACCCTGCTGTGGAGTTTATTAGTTTCCTGTAGCCTAGTAGGCTGCATGTGTAGACACCAAGATGTTTACTGCTGAGCTAATTAGTCAACACAGTAAATGTCTAGTAGATAGTTTCCTCCTCTGTGGGCATGAGGCCCAGAGAAGGAATATTTTTTGACTCAAGCTTATACAGCAACAACATCAGGAATAGAATTTGTGTTTTGTACTCTTCTAGATCCTGAGCACCTCCCTAAAAGGTCATTTATAGGGTTGATTTAGTTAGTTAGTTAGTTTACTACTCTAGTTTATATCTGCCATTAGGACAAATCATATGTATGATTCTGGCCCTGCGAGTGGGTCCGTAATAATGAGTTTGAACTCCTCGAGTTAATGCAGTGAGATTTATCCCACAGGCATAACAAAAGCCAAAATCTGTGCACACAAACTGTGTATTTGGGCTAATAAGGTAACTGCGTACACAAGCCAGTACTTGAACATTCATGTTCCTGCATATGCTTTGTTTGCAAGGGCAACTGCTGAAATAGGGGGAAAAAAAGCATTTGACTTGTGTGGGTTAGAAAAATTCCATGTATTACAGATATTTTCAGATGTCAGCAGATGAATAGAGTTCTCGTAGCTCATTTACAGGTTTATGCTTTTTCAGATGAATGTCAGATGGTTTAGTAAGGAAAATGTTTGAGACATTCATATTACAATCTTTATGACAGAACCCCCCGCCCTCCCTGTCACTATTCAACAGGACTTTGGCTTTCACCCTAATGCTTCCCCTCATAGCCTCCCACACACAATGCATCTGTTGGGTGACATCCATTTCTCTCCCTCATCCTGCTTTCTGGAGAATCACCAGGTGATCTGTTAGCTTCTTTCTGGAACCTGATGCCCCAAATTAAAATCATAGCACAGTGCAAGCAGGATTTTAGTTTAAAAGTTGCTGGAGTGCCGTGGATGGCCAGAGTGTCTGGATTTGAAATTCAGATCTTCAAAGGGGTAAGGATCAAGGGGAAGACAATAGAAGACAAGTAGGGAGACCATCAGAGACTACTGCATGGCTAGTGGAAGAGGCTGGTAAAACCAAACCAGAACATTCTTGGGAGTTTTGGACTAAATTGGAGAGATACAGGGGAAACTTATTATGGAAGTGGTGGGTGTTACCAAGGAGGCTTACTGCAGCTTTGGAGACATCTGTCCATCATAATTTACTGAAAAGCCTCAAAGAGGCTTCCTGGCTCCTACCCTGGGAGTCTTTAAGAGGAGGCTTGATGTCTACCTAGCTGGGATCATTTGAGCCCAGTTTTTTCTCCTGCCCTGGCAAGGGGTCAGACTTGAAGATCTACAAGGTCCCTTCCAACCTGACTTCTATGATTCTATGAAAGAAAGAAAGGAGCAAGGAAGACCCAACGTTTTATGGATAATCCCAGCCCTCTTAAGGCATAGAGAAAAAACAACCCTAACATATTTTTTATGGAATTTAGCATTAAAGAGGGTCACATTCAATTCAAATATTAAAGGAATTGTATGGTTTGTTTTATTTTCTCCAGAGAGTTCACTTTTCATGTCCAATTAGCAGATAAAATAATTCTTGGCACTACACTGAACCACTAAGGGGAATGCAGCATTTACCAGTGGTTATGTTTAGCTTTCCTCCAGTATAAAGGGCAACAGGTATTTTTGTCTATAGTACCTTTGAGCTGTACATGAACATTGCACTTCCTCTTGTGGACATAAAGATTTACTGCCACCCAAAGCCAGCACCTACCTTCCTCTGACACCTAAGCACAATTTGAGACAAAATCAGAGACTATCTGCTGCCATAAACATACAAAATGTTGACAGTTTTGGTTTTGGAAATCATCCCCTAACTTACCTTCAGACCTAGCTTTGCATATTACTACACATTTTGCTGGCTGAGGATGAGGTCTACCTTGGTAGCATTTTCTGAGACATTCTACTTTTACGCTGGCAATGAAGGGAGTCCAGCCAGATTGTTGGTATCAGCTGATGAGAAGATACAGGGATATGTAACTAGATACACAGAAATTCGAAGAGGTGAATGAAGCCACCAGTGAGTGAATGGCAAGTGGATTTGCTGAGATATTACAAACCTTGAGGGATAAGCAATATGATCATTTTTGTTAACATTCAAAATTATACTGCTAAGATTCCTTTGATTCTCCAAGCTTCTAGCCACAAGCAGAATAGATACAGCTAAGACTCCTACCACTCTGATTTATCCTTGGCTTACTCAGTGTTCCTGCTAATAATCACTTGCTGCTTGAAGGCATTTTCTGTCTTGTTTAAGGGGTTGATGGTAGGTCCCCAGGCACCGATTCAAGTTAATACTTAACACGTACAACTTACTAAGCAACTCTTAGGAACCAGGCCCAGTGTAATTGATTATTTCATAAACCTCCCCCTCTTAACATTTTGTCTCCACATTAGCATTGTGTAGGGACAGCAATGTAAACATGGTGCTGACATTCCTCTTCTGCCAATGACTAGACAATTTAAATGTAGAATTGGAATTGAGTACCCACTGTTAAATAAAAGAAATGAGGCAAACAAAATTAGATGGTCTACTTCCGTTCTATACTTCCTGACTTGGGATGTGGAGAGGGCATAATTTCTCTAATTTCAACCTGCAGTCAAATTATTTTTCACAAAAAGTTCTCCCTTCGTTCCCCAGCCCATTCTATTCCTCACAAGAGACAGAGATTAAACAAAAGAAAATTACAAAAAAAATGCTAGATACCAAAAACAGGGCTTTTGATAAGAGCCCCGTAGTCACCCATAGGGAAAGTGCTCATTACTAGTGTTTAATAAATACAAAAGTACCTAATACTTTAGATGAAATGAAGCTACTCTCCCTTTCCTTGTTTCTTGCTCATTTCAACACATCAGTAATTTGAATCTTCTATTTCATTGCAGCTGCAAACTGACACTGCATTTATCCCAGGATAAACCATTTTATTCCAGAACAAAGTAAAATTGTTGATGTCCATCCATGTTTGTTATCCTCAGATAAATCCTAAGAAAGTTTAGCGGATAAGAAGTACTAACAGGGATATTGTAAAGTACATCTGTATAGTTATCCCAGGATTGCACCATTGAATCAATGACAGAAAAAACAGCACCACATTCAGTAGCCCACTAAAGCAGGATTAGAAGGGTAACATGTACATACTAATCCTGGGATATTTTTGTTCTGGAACAAACATGGGAACTACTTACTTGGGAATGAATGCAATGTCTGTTCCTGTGCTGTGGTAGCAGGTACCTACTACATGAGTGTTCTACTAACACACTAGTCCTATCCCCCTTCTTACTCAGACAGGACACAAGAGAAAGGCATTAAGAGACAGCCGGTGGGAATGAAAGTGTGGATTGCTGGTATTTACTGTTACAGAGTTCAAATCCTCCCAGAAATCCCTGCAGCTATGTGACATAACCTCCTGGCAGGGGCAGATCGAAGGAGTTATGATGGTGGTATTGGCTGATGAGAAGATATGGGGATGTGCAACTGGATATAGGGAAATCTGAAGGGCTGAATGAAGATACCAGTGAGTGAATAGCAGGGGACACCTGGGGCAGGGCAAGAATCAGGTATAGGAAAAAGGTCTGTGTGTTGTCCTGTCCTGTGCAACAGACTGCACAGCCTCTCCTTGAGCCTGGAACCCTAAGGTTGACAGGGAACCCAAGGGGTTCCGGGCAGGACCCAGGAAGAGGAAATACGCCCACTATTGCCACTGCCGTACTTTCCCCAGCTGACTCAGACACATGGGGACAGAAACTCAGGGATGCTCCTGACCCACTCCAGATGAAGGGAATTGTTGCATGGGGTTCTGGGCTCTCTGGGGACAATGGCATCAGCAGACAGGTTCTTCCTTCTAGCACCTGCTCTTTGGCCAGCAGAGTATACTGATATAGTAACATTTTAAACTGGTAAGCTGAATCACTGCTCTAAAATATTAGAGTATGTTATATTTGTCATTCATATCTTAACTATTGATTGCCACTATTTTTCATGAATGCAGACAAAAAACCCAAACATTTCAGCAACTTTGAGAAAAAGATATAAATGTGGTGAGCAACTACAACTACGAGAAAGATAGTGACAAAAAACAATTAAGCCACAAATCTGACAGTCATGCATCAGAATGACTTAATTCCACATGCATAATCAAGGAAATACAGAATTAAGAGCTGCACAGCCCCCTGCACAAAATATCTAATCTGGAGCCTGCTTTGGCATCTCAGCCACTTTTGTCATGGCAAGAAAGTGTAAACAGGACAGAACATTGCATCAAACCAAACTAAAAGAAGGTATTTAGGATTCCTAACATAGTAGCCTTCAAAATTTGAGGGTTCAAGGAAGTAATTAAGGGCTAAATCCTAATGTGTATATCATATCTAATAAGAACAGGACTTTGACAGAGAGATTCTTACTTTCCAGACTATAGTTGGCCCTGGAGCCACTACTATGAGCAATTAATGCTGCAGTTTACCTGGAGCTGGTACTCGTATTTTATGACATCACCAGCACCACCAGGACTTCACCAGTAGCTCCCCTCCTAAATTCCACAGAGAGCCAGTTAAGGCTTTGTGGGGGCAACACCCCAAAACCCATTCAATACAAACACTCCTGGGTTTGTTTCTTTTGGGACTTGGAAACAACTCAGAGGACATATGATCAAAGCCACACAGACCTCGCATCCTTAAATTTAGGGTAGGAGGCAGTGTTCGTATTCAGAGACTTGGTCCAGGCCCATCTCTGTCAGGGATAGATCCAAAATCACATGACAACAAACCCATCCATCTAAGAAAATATTTTAAATTCAAGGTAGACAATGCAAGCCCACTTCAGTCCTAGAACAGGTGGGGGAAACTCCATTACTTTATCCTTTTTTTTATTTCAATAAGTCTTCACCTAGAAGACCCGTCTGTTTGTACAAACACACAGTAAAGATAGCCCCTGCTCCAAAGAGCTTATAGGTTTTATAAATCAGAGACCTACAAGACTTAGGTGGCTGCAACAAAAAGCTGAGAGGAGTAAGATACAATGGCGAGATCATTACAATGAATGCAATAACAATGGTCTCAGGAATCCAACTGCCAAACCACTGTTAAAGTCTTTTATACGCATAACAGCAAAGGTGACACTTTCATAGGAGAAGTCTGAAGGAATGACACTTCTGGGGATTCAACAAAGAGTTACTTCTCACACACATAAGGAAGGCATGAAAAAAGCTTGAAGGTTCATATTAGAATATTTGCAAATGAACAATCAAGATTAGCGTGACTCTTAGAGAGTGGACAGGAAAAGACACCTCGTTACAGTATTAAAAAAAATGCTTGGTGGCCCATGAATAGGCCACAAGAAGAAAAGCAATCTGGTGCCAATGGAGTGGAGTCTCCTTAAACCACAGATGACTTTTGATCCTGAATTCTTAACCAGTCTCAGTGGGCCAAATTTATCGCCAAGATAAGTTTCCTCCAAAGCTAAAGGATTTACACTAAAAATAAACTGAAACATATGTACATTTTTATTGTAGGAATCTTAAATATAGAGGGATGATATATGGGCAATGCATCAATCCTAGCTTTGAATTTCCAGGGTTTTGTTGGATTTTGTTTCATAACATCAGTTGACTGTTCAGGTTGTTTTCTCTTTTGGTGTTAATACTTGTAATTTAAAATGAGAGAGAGAAAATATATACAGCAGGGGAAATGTTTGTTGTATAAGATAAACACACAATTATCTAAAATGTAATCTTAATATGACTTATTAAAATAGATTACATTTTAATGTGCACTGCAATTTGCACATTATACAGAACACTATATATGCAGCTTCTACTGTGTGACTACCCTGACAACCTGCACAACTGAAGATATATATAGAGGGGAGGAAAAAAAACACTGCTATCTTTCTCTAAATGGATGTATTTGGTGTTGATAGTCAGATACAGTTTTCACCTTTATCCCAGCTTGTTTCTGACCCACTGAGTTAGTGTTAATCACCCCTGTAGGCACCAATAATTTCCCCATATGTGGAATTTGATAAGTTAGAGCACCCACTTCATTTCAAGAAGATTCCAGCTGACTATCCAGTTATCGCTATGGACAGCTTCAAGTACTTCCATGCCGGTCCTTGTATTCTTAGCTTTATCAAGTGCTTTGCACTTTTTGTCTTTTATCTCTTAATTGAGACCTGACTGTAAGAAATGCCTATCTCTTAAACTGTGTTGCATTAAGTATTAACTTTAACTGCTTTGGCTACTTGAGGTACAGAAAACCTTAAGAAGCTGCAAAAAGGTGGAAAATCTCCTCAAATCTCTATTTAGAAAAATTGTGTAAATGCTACAGTGTAATAAAAAATAAAAAAAAACTTTTCTCCCTCCCTTGCCACCTCCTCTTAAAGTGAAAAAATGTGTGTGCATTTTACAAATCTAAGCAACTTTGTGGGCTCTGTCTAAATGGGTAATGTATTAAAATTCAAAGGTTCTGACAAAGGAAAGGGATACAATATTAGAAAGTTAATGATGTATGAACAAGAAATTATTTAGCAATTAAAGGTGCTAAAGAATTCTTTTCATTTCAGTATAACGATCTGTTAGTCCATTCTGCAGCAAACAGCACTAGTAGATACCTCCTTATGAAATTTACTGCATGCATATGTAATTGTTCAGCACAACCTTCCTATCAAGGCATGTATTTTTATTCTGCATGGTTCTTTTTTCTTTAATTATTATGATAGAAACAGTATCTTGTTGTTAGGATACAAGTGGTGTGAGAGGGATTCTACTCCCAGGTGTCTGTTGTTGGCAAAAGTTAGATAGGTAAATATTTTGGGGCATCTAATAATGGGCATCCTGTTTGAAGTACCCTGGAGACTGATTTTCACAGGGCTGTGTGATTCTTGATTCAGACTAATTTCACCTAGATCTGTGGGTGATGATTAGTATTTCTGACAAATCAAGCCCAAGAAGATCCAGGTGGGACATAAAAATAGGCAGCCAAAATCACAGGCTACTTTTCAACATGCCAGCCAGAATCTTTCTGATTCCATTTTCTCTTCTGTAAAATTGGGGTAATAACAATTTCCCATGGCTATAATAAAGGACTTAAAGTTACTTGGATAGAAGGAGTTTCACTACTGTAAAGTAGCACTGCTGAGAGGAATGACTCTTACTGGTAAGATCATTAGACACATCTGACTTTTTTCAAACAATTACTGTACCTCTCTGATCCTAAGACTATTCTGGTGTCATAGCCACAAACAAGAATTTTGTAATTTGGTTCATGTACTGCCCTGAAAGAAACAACTAATCAGTTCCCCATTACAGAACAACTTGATTATTCTACACAGAAAACCTATTCATTCTATAGAAGTTTTAAATTCCCTATAGTAAATGTTTCATGCAGGAGGGCACAACAGGCACCCTAGTTTGTAGAAAAGTGATATCTTATCTCTGAAGATTTAAATAAACTCCAAGTTTAGGTCTTTACCTTAGATATGTAGGCCAATCATCAAATTCTGTTCGGGGCCTAATCCAAACTTACCCAGTACAACTAATAGACACTTCATTTGCTAAATATATAAGAATGCAAATTCCCCGCCCCCAAAGAATTTACAAACCAGATAGGCATAATACAAACAAATAATGAGAGAAAAGAATAAAAACATGAAGCAAGAAAAAAAAGCAGAGTGAACAAGTGTTTGCCTGCAGTACACACCATCTTTGTTGAACATGCTTTTTCATGATCATTTTGAGCTGAGAACTGACAATAAATGGATTAAGTGTTGAACAGACTCTGCTGAAAGTTGATGCTAATTTCCACAATTTTGGTTTGGGATCTTTGAAGAGCTCAGGAGATACCTGTGAATGGAAGGTCTTGGAGGTGGAGAACGAACCGGTAAAGTACTAGAAATACCTGTAATTTTCCTCTTATTCTATGAACTAATAATATAAATGTGTGTAAGGACTAGGCCTGTGTGAAGTGGCTAGTATTCACTTCAGATTTAGATTCAGCCAATTCAGGAGACAGTGATTTGATTCAGTGATTCGAATCACTGTCCCAAATCGATTCAGCCAAATCTGATTCAGAGATTTGGCACTGCTGAATCGACTGAATCTCCAAATTGAACAGGCCCCATCTCCTGCCTGCTCTCCCAGACGTGGCAATGGCTGCCCTGCCCAGCCCCAGCCTCCCAGCTGTTTAAAAAAAAAAGCAAAAACAAAAAGCCCCGTACTCACCAGCTCCTGCCAGGTTGGGGGGGGGGAGGGGTGATCCCTGCTGCCCCCCCACTGCCCTGTGCTGCATGAGGGGCTCTGCCACGGGCCTCCAGAGGCCCCTGTCCTGAGCCCCCAGAGGCCCCAATGGCCGCTGCAGCAGCTGGTGAGTGCAGGGCTTTTTTAAAGTGCCAAGATGCTGGGGCCCGGTGGGGCAGCCATTGATGGTCCTAGAAGAGCGGGTGGAGGTCAGGGGCACTCAGGGGAGCAGGCAGGGGATGGGGCCTGGCAGCAGTCCCCCACGGTCCCCTCCCCCTTCGTCCAGTCCACCCTCCTGCCCCCTACTCACTGGCACGGAGTCCAGGTCCAGCTCCCTGCTGCAGGAAGTGGGGACTGCCTGAATCTCCGAATCTTCCCTGAATCTTTTCTGAATCAATTCAGAGGCTTCAAATCAATTCAGACCTTTTTATTGGTCTCCCAATTCGATTTGGATTCAGAGATTTGGCCATCAAATTGGGCCAATTCTCCTCCAAATTGAATCAGCAACTGAAGCTTTATACAGGCCTATTAAGGACAGGAAGAAGGCAACCTATATACATGTTTGAGAGAGGTAGATAATCAGCATGACTTTATAAATTCAGAGCATATTCAGAAAAATGTTAATTGCAATTTGGATTTTGAGAAATGAAACACAAATGCCAGGAATGCACCTCTGTAGATTTAAGTAAGAGAAGGCCATGGGGACACAGATGAAGAAATTTAGCTAAGATTTAATAGCAGTCAAGAAAAGGAAATACTGATGTCAAAAGATTGTCTTCTATATTACAAATAACTGGCACTAGTAATCAAGATTGCACTTCGATGACTGTATATCATTCTGGTCTCCTTCTTTTCTAAAGGTAATATCTAGAGAAGTTAGAGACTGATATACAATAGTTATTGAAAAATATGAGAGGATATACCTGTGATATTTAGAAAGGAACAATTTATAGAGAAGTGTAGAAAATTCTGAAGTGGGGTTGGGAGAGATGATACAATTAAATACAAGAACCAGACACCAGCTAAACCCAAATGGGTGCTAAGCAGCAGATGAACATAAAAGAAATGTATTTACACTGCAATCAATTAACATGTGAGATAAACTACCATAGGCAACAACAGGGAAGATAAACAATAAATAGTATTTAAGGAGGAAGACAAGCTCATGGGAGCTGGATACAATGTCCCAACTCAAAGGAGAGAAAATTCCTACCAACACAAAATGTCATTAAGTTATTGTAACTGATTTGTACAACATGCCTCAAAGGCAGAAAGGTATTGTACAGTACAGTTTATAAAGATATTCTATTATCCAGCATGAAATGCAGCCACCTGTAGGCTGAAATGCCATAGTCTCTTTGATACCAACAATACTTCCAAATGATGCTAAAGATGGACATAATTACCCATGTTTGTATTTAGAGAGGACACCACTAATATATGCCCACCCAGCTGTTAGGAGTGCCATCTTCAGCTCTTTCACAACGATGGGTTGACAGCTCCTCCAAAACCAGAACATTGAAATTGAAAGTTTCCTTTTATGTTAGAATATTAGGACAATACTGATTCCAATACTGCCACCTACCAGGTCACCAGCATCACTTCTGCCAGCACCTGAGATTTCCTTAGGAGGTCTATCATTTGCATTCTAACAAAACTCAGTCCTCTTTGTATTATCAGCTGTGACACAGTTGCAGCCAAGTATGATGCAGCTACAAAAAGCTAGTCTTCAGGAGCATTATTATGGCTCATCACAATTAACACAATCCCCCTATGCCATTCACAGAATATCACAACCAATCACAAAGTGCTAAAGGCTTCTTCTGACTTGGATCTATACAGGTATTCATTGTTAGAGAGCCTTTGGAGAGGGTGTCTCCTCTCTTAAAGATAATTTCTAAAACAAAAGGAAAAAATGAATAAAAACCCTGTCCTTTTATTTTCTTACGGGTCCATAACATTTTAGCTTTGCATTACTTTTTTGGAGGACTGTTAAACATGATATATGAGGTTGGCTGGCTGCTTCAAGCTCACAAAAATCCTTTCAAAAACTGCTGCATAGCAGTGGGAATTGAATGGCAAATTTTAAGAATCAAGCTAATAGCTGAGGCTATAGAAAATGGGAAGATTGCTAATAGATAATTTCATTTTCTTCCAACTCATGACTACTAAGAACATAACATGAGCCTGAGTAAAACTGAACAAAGATCTTACTAATCCTGCAACTCTAAAAGCACAATTTTCCTAAGCAACATACTGTAGCCTCTATGCCAGATTACGATCTGTGCTGGGAATGTTTTCTGTATTTTATGCCTCAACCCTGCGCCCCAGTAAAAGTTCTGAACCTTTTGACTACAAAGATGCTTGTGTTATTGTCAGTTTCAAGAGTTAAATATTCCAGGAGGAATTTGTTACTACACGGTGATACATAATGCCTGAAAACCCCCTGCACCAATATTGCTCTCAAATTGGCAGCAAGTGAACAAGGGACATGAAGGATGCTTCAGCACAGTAACCTATCCTTCCTTCCCTCTTGGGAGCCACTTGGCCAGCTTTCATCCTCATAATTATAATAAATTTGACATTTCATAGATAATATTGATTTCTGTATTTTAGCATTTCACCATAGGTGACAGTCTAGCGTCAAGAATGAAATTTCTATTGATCTCCAGCGCATTAATCTCTCATGTGTATGTGATCATTTTTATAAGACCTTTTACTGCACATAAATCAATATTTCATATTTCCAGCTATGCCAGAGGAGATGTCATATTTGTAAACTGTGAGTTGACACCTGCAATTCCTTCCTGTTCAGCTTCAACTGTTCAGTAACAGTCGATTCAGGGTTGGGAAAGGATCAAGCTCTAGAAACAAGGTAGATGAAAAGAAGGAGTGTGGAATATAGTAATTAGCTTAATGAACAAAGCAGCAGAGTAAGTGAAATAAAGCTGTTTCTTCTGCTTACAATTGCCTCACGAATACAAACATCTTGAGGGAGCTTTGCTAACCAGCTGATAATGCATTTTAATATGTTTATAAGTCAGTGTATGATATGGCACAGATATATTAAAATGGAAACATAATTTTAAAAAGATTATCAAACAAACTCTTAAATCCATTGCCTTGCTTGATACAGTTTGGCCAACAATCATTCTAAAGAACATGCTTTACATAAAGGATTAAGGACTATTTTTAACTTTGATAGGGTGCAACAACTACTTAGGGCTCATTATATGAAACTGTGACCATTTCTCTAATTTAGCAAACACTTGAATTAGAGTAATATAATTTTCTTCTTTTAAAATAAAATGTTAATAATCAATAAATATCAAACAGAACAAAAAAGACAAAGAAAAAGTGATTAAACTAGAAACAGAACTGCAGTTGCTCTTTGCACAGGTTTAAACGCATGAGTTTAAAACCTCATGAATGAAACTTCTTAATAATGTAGCCATCTCAGTCTAAACAAACATCACTCTGGAGCTGCTGTGGGATTTGCCAAATTAGTTAAACGAACAATTACAGCGTGACTTCCAGTGATCACATTCTGGCAGAACACCCTTTGTTAACCATTGTGTACACCAGTCTGCTAATTGTTCACTAAACCATTAGTGACCTACTATAAATAGTCTGGATAGTTTATTAGAAATGAATAATCTGTAGTTTAACTGATATAGTCACTTTAAAATTATGTATACAATATGTATCGTTACATACATTCTCAGGTATGACAATGAAAAGTTTTTTTTAATTTAATTTATATATCAATTACTTTATATAAAATCATAACTATGAGGCTTTCACATCTAATCTAAAATGCCCATTCAATCAATCACTTTTGAAATTATGTAATATTACCACCCAGAATATATGCAATTAGAATTTGGTTCAATGCTGCACAATGTTAACATCTAATTTTGACAACATTTTGGCTCTGCTAATGGACGGGATGTTAAGAACTACGTTAGTTCTGTGCAACAAATATTTTCAGAACTACACACAGATTAGATGTCTACTGTTTTAGAAAAAACTACAGCACTTTTGCTCAGCTAAAAGCTGACTTTGAAATTCTCCATTTTACAGCAATTTCCTATATGCACTATTGACATACTATTATTTCAAATTATATGCCTTTTCACTGAAAGGAAATGCTATTCTTGCTTCTTTTTAAAGGCCAACCCTTTTTGTTCATCTCTAAAACATGTTCGTGCCCATAAAATATGTCAGCACATGACTGTTTTAACATGATGACAGACACATTATCAAAGTGTGACTGACTACTGTATGAGTGATTAGGTTTTGACAGTTGTCAGATGTTGACTGAATAAGCACATTTAAAAAAAATTCTAGACAGAATACTAGGGTACTGCTGAAGAAAAACCAGCAAGTGATAGGTATCTTTACAAATAGTTTAGGCCTCCAAGTGTCAAAAGAATAAGTCGAGAGAAAGCGTTCCGTGTCATAAAATTTATTTTGCTTGGCAATGAATTAATGCTGTGTATCTGAAGTCCTGTACAACTCAGTTGGGTAACAATAGTTTGTGTGCTAGAGTCTGGAAATCTTGGCACTGGGATTGGAAAAACAGACCAAGTTCATGCATCTAATTCCACAAGTTTTGAGTTACAGTGTATTTTATCTTTTTCTTTTGTCTTTAGGAACACAGTTCATGTATGTGTTAGCTAAATATATTTGTTATTTTCATAGATTTCATTTACCATATATTGAACTAATAATTATCAATAAAGAGCCAGATTAATAACAACTGTAGAATAATAACCTGCTTACCTACACACCAAATTAAGCGACATCAGTAGCTGTACAAGCTTTCCCAAGCTACAGTCCTATGCATGTGCCTCAAATGCACAGCATGGTTTTCAGAAAAGGGCCATTCACTTTGCATGCCCATTTCGTTTTTGGCCTCTTCGGAAAGACGTCAACAAAGCTGTGGTAATAGCTAGAGTTTTAAAATCTAAATCATGAGGTGAGACAATATATTTACTTCAAATAAACCACAAAAACCAACCCAAGGATCCAAAAAAAGAATTTATTAGTTGCTATAGATAATTATTGCAAAACAAACACTGCCTTATATAGAATTGTCATGTTAATTTAGGGTTTAGGAAAGTTTCTGAACTGACAAAGCTAGATACGGAAGGCCTTTATTTATCCACAAAATATCACAGGCAACAACTTAACGCTCACTACCAGTGCCTCAGCCACATACGTCTTCCTCACCTGAGTGAGTCAATAGCTTATTCTTCCTGTCTGAATAGTCCTCATTCTCTCTGTTGTTGCGGAGCAGTTAAGGCTTCGTCTCATCAAGAATCCATTCTCTGGTCATGTTGAAGGCCTACTGACCCAGCTGTACATGAATACCTAATTTGTCCGAATTGGAAGGTCAAAAGGCAGCCAGGTATAATGCTACCTACAACACATCCTGGTATGCTACTAACTCAATTGCTAATGAGTGGCTAAATTGGGCCAGGCCAATTTAAGCAGATTTATGACCTCTCTGATGTGACTGCCAAGAAGAACGGCACTAGCTTTGCTTTTTTTTAATACAGAAATATCTTCTCAGTATATTCAACTAAAATCAAACTGATCCAATATGCAAGGCTCAAAAGAGACAATAGATTGTTACCAGCCAAGACCTGAATTGCTGACCTCAAAAGAAAGTCTTTACATATCATCATTAATACTCGTCATCCATGTTCTTAAAGCTATAGCATTTTAACGGATTAATAAAGTTATAAATATCCAGATATAGAGCAACTCTATGTTGGAAGGGTACAAACAGGATATAACAGCAACATTGACATGTACACAGACAATAGGCATAATTGAGGACTGGACATAAATTACCAGCATGGAAACAGTGAACCACTGAATGTTTTTTCAATGCCACTGGTGTTGTATCACGATCATAGCAAACCTATCATAACATAAGGTCCGTTCAAGTACAAGTCTGCCCAATTTGAACCTATACTGATGTCAATGAGAGTTCAGGCTACTAGGGCTGTACGAAGCTTCAGTCCCTGATTAGATTTGGTGGAGAGTCAGCCTGATTTGGCAGCCAAATCTCTGAATCCAAGTTGAATCAGGAGACCCTTTAATCTTTCCAAATCAAATTGGAACCCTCCGAATCAATTCAGAGAAATTCAGAAAGATTTGGTGATATGGACAAAGACACAGCTTTAAATGTTTTTTCTATATACCTCTAGGTACCAGGCAGCTCATTAACGCTGCAATGCTGGGGCGGATAGCATCCCACAGGAGCATGGGGGGCTCCCCAGAGCAATCAGCAGCAGACCTGTAAGAGGACCAGAAGCACTTCTGGTCCACTTCTGGGTCCACCAGAAAGCGTGCGAGAGACCCCCACCCCCCATGCCCCTTCATCTCAGCAACTGGTGCCTCCTGAGTTTGGAGGGGCACCCAGGGTCCCCCCATGGCCGATCGCTGAGCCAGGGAGGTGCAGGGGTTCCCCCAGTGCACTCCCCAGCAGACCCAGAAGTATTTCCAGTCCACTTCTGGGTTCACCACCAAGCATATGGGCCCCTGCCCCCTTTCCCCCCGCACTCCTGTGGGATACTCCATCCACCCCAGCACTGCAGTGTTCATGAGCTGTGTCTGGTACCTTGAGGTATGTAGAAAAAAACATTCAAAGCTACGTCTATGGCCAAATTGCTAATTCTCTGAATCAGCATCCAATCTTCAGATTCAGCCAAATCGAACTGGGGACAGGGATCCAAATCAACAAATCAAATCACTGTCCCCAATTCGGGCTGAATCTGAAACGAATACGGCCCACTTCACACACCCCTACAGGCTACTTGACACGTCCCAGTATGACGCTCCAACTTACAAAAGTCCAAAATGTAATATTCTGGAAACAAAACGTGAAAGAAACACAGAGAGACTGATGCTGCAAGGAGCTGTCTTAGTAGACTACTTGACCACACAGAGTTCCAGGGAAGTCAATAGGGCTCCATATGAATACAAGGCTGTCCTTGTCTGGGACTCTTTGCTTCACCGAGGTCTTTATCCGATATTGGGTTTAAGATAATATTTCAGTATTGATTATAGTTCAATATTAGGTTGTATAATAATCATTTCATTAATTTTCTTATTCACAGTGATCTCAAGCAATATACTTTTGAGTAACACTACATTTTCAGCTGACGAAATGCATGTTTTCAAAGTGCTTTGAATAGCCCTCATGTCGTGTTTTCATTCCCATAAATTAAAATGACAATGTTTAGTATAAGAAAACACTAAGATAGAGAGTCTCATATGAATACCTTACAAAGCATACATTCTAAATGAAATTATCCATGTGGTGTCAACACAGACTATTATTAACACATTAGGTGAGAAAATGGTTTTCCATGATTAAATTAGTGAGAATGTAATTCACAATGTGGTTGGACACTGCCTCATAATTTATGAATAGTAAATACTCATGCGACTGAATTAACTATATTCACCAGCAAGTGGGATCAGCAAAGAAACAAGTAAGAGTTTTTAACCCCTTATAATCTATAAAATTATTAATTCAATCTAATAAAAATGAGAGGATTCCTGTTCGAACAAAACACTTAAAAGCAAAGCTCTGGAACCAATAAATGTACGGGGTACATACACACAAACACCAAGTACATAGTACTATATCAGAGCATGATTAAACTGGTCAACAGTTCTATGAAACCACACTACTGAACTTTCATAATTCATAATCATGGGCCTAATCCTGACCTCAGTGAAATCAAGGAGAAAAGACAGTCACGGTTTTCAACTGGAACAGAATCAGTTTTAGGATTCTCCCCCACCCCACCCCCAATAGCATCATTTCTAAAAGAAATAAGCCCTGATTTAAAAAATGTAAAGGGAATAAGATGTAAAGGAAAAAAAATTGCAGGTTTCCAATAAAAGCAAAGTCAAAATAAAGGTATTTTAACTGGGATCATGAAACAATTCTCAAAATAGGTGCAGATGCCAAAAGTAATGAAGGAGCCCTTCATCATATTTTTTTGCAATGATAGTACCAAAGAGTTAGAGTGAGTAAATGCAGAAGGAAATGGTAGGGCAGGGTGACAATTCAAAGACTAACTTGTTCCCAGAGACAAACTTCTGTAGGGAAAGACCTGCTTTGTCTGATGCATCTTGCTTTTGTTCTCCTTTTTTCTGATGATCTGAAAAGAGTGGAAAACTCATAAATTAATAACCACAAATTAATGACTGAAGCAGAAAGGTCTAATAAGCAAATACAAAATGAAAAAGCAAACCAAAACAGAATAGGCTGTTATTGGTGGAAAAGAAAATAAACCCAGAGAAAAACTGCACCTTTCAAACACACCAAATTTTGCAAGGAGATTCAGAGAACCTAAGCAGATCCACATTTCAAAGTTGTTTCCATTTATATTTGGAGGAAACTTTTTTAAAAAAAATTTTAGAAACACCTACAGCTACTGTGGTAAGCCACATGTCAGATCTTGGGTCAGTCTCTAATTAAAGTCACAATAAAGCAAAGGTAAGAAGCATGTCATTAAAAATGCAGAACATAAACTAGATTTGCTCAGAGAAAATCACATCTACAGATCCTGGTTTGAAGTAGAAAGTACATTTTCATTCAGTGGGTTTTTTTGGGGCCTTTTTTGAGTTCAGTTTCTAGGAATATTCAACCATTGAGTTTTACTGGTACTTATGTTCATAGAAAGCATATCTTAATACAACTATTCACTGAAAACAGAATTTTAATTATATAGTCAACTGTGAAGTTTTCAGTTCCTGATGTGCTGGTAACTTTCACTATAAATAGAAATAACAATGGGCATTTATACACATGATCAGGAAGTGTGGGGGGGGTGCTTTAATTAAAATGCCCAGAGCATCTCGTGTATCAGCATACCCACACTTAAAAATGGCAGCAGGGGTGCTTTATGTAAAGCTCAATGTACAAACTTTAGATAAAGTACCCCCACTGCCATTTTTTAGCATAAGGGCATGGATACACAAGATGCTGGAGGCTGCTGGAGTGCGGTAATTACCACGCTCCAGCAGACTTGATTAATTGAGTCTGGTCTGATGGACTGTAATTACAGCGCATCAGAGCAGCCTTGCTGCTCATGCATAGGCACCCAATATTCAGTGGTTACAGAGCTCTCTAAACCCTTTTAAAAGATAGGTCTTACTATTCCCCTTTAACAACTGGGAAAAGTAAAGTATAAAGAAATGCTTTCTAAAAGATCACACAGCCAATTAATAGTAGACTAAACTTTAAAACCAGATATCCCAATTCTCATTCCAGTGTTCTATCTACCCATGCTACTATTTCTTTTCCCTGCCTGGATGTCACATGTAACCAACCAAAATAGCTTGTGTTGGGAATGTTGTAATCTAATTATTTATGTTGGTAACATAAATCATCAACACAAGTTTAATAAAAGAGTTCCATACGCAGAGGTATAGTGAACTTACTGAGCACCCAGGCAGGGGGAGAACTGTGCTGGGTTTGCTGGCCACTGTAGACTAAGGAGAGAGGATTAGGGAAGGATGCATCTGGGTGAGAAGAAGTAAAGACTTACCTTCCTGAGGTACTGCTTCTGCTGCCACTGCAACTACTGTAGCAGCATCAGCTCCATTCTAGCAGCAGCAACTCCATAACCAGGTTCCCTGCAAACCAGTGCCCCATTTTTTCCCTTAGCTGCAAGGCTTCCCAAGAGGAGGCGGCAGGGTGAGCCCTATTCCGCTCACTCCACTAACCCTGCCCCTACCCCCGCCTCCGAATCCTAGATACACCCTTGGTGCAGCACTGGTCTATGGCTGGGCAGGGGTAGCACACTGCTGCCATTGCCATGGCAAAGACTCCTAGAGTCAGGATCTCTGTGCCTCCTTATATTCAGTACCTGGGGCTAGTATCTTGCTTGTCCCACCCTAGTCACACTACTATCTGTGACAGGGGGTTGTCTCGACTCCACTCGTGATATCAACCTACCCACCTGTCTAGGGCAGTCTGCCCTACCTCACCTGCCATGCCTCTGATGTTTCCAAAAAAATAGGTGTTTATATGTGGGTGGCTGCCCATTTGGTTGCCCTGATACCAAAGGCAAAATAGACATTAGGGGCTGGAAGAGACCTTGTGAGATTATCAAGTCCAGCCCCCCCCTGCCATAGGCAGGAAGTCTGCTGGGGTCAAATGATAAGCATCCAAATGTTTTTTGAATGAATCCAGAGTAGGTGCTTACACCACCTCTGGGGGGAGTCTGTTTCAGACCCTGGACACTTGGACTGCAAAGAAGTTTTTCCTTATGTCTAGTCTAAATCAGCTTTCCAGAAGTTTATGGCCATTAGACCTTGTTATCCCTTGGGCAGCCCTGGTGAAAAACTGTTCTCCCAGATCCTGGTGCACACCCCTTATATACTTAAGGGGAAAGTATCTCTTTATATATTTAAGGGGTGTGCATCAGGATCTGGGAGGACAGTTGTTCATCAGGGCTTCCCAAGCAATAACAAGGTCTAATGACCACAAACTTCTGAAAGGCCAATTTAGACTGGACATAAGGAAAAAATTTTTTACAGCCCAAGTGTCCAGAGTCTAGAACAGACCCCTGACCTTTGCCACCAGAAATACACAGCTCCAAACCTCCCCTTATATCATGCACTGCCTTGCAAATGGCATCTAAACTGCCAACAACTGCAGCCCCTTGTCGAGTCAAGCTCTACCCTTTGCTGGGCCTCAGTCACTCCACCCACTCCTGGGCCTCACCCATTCTACCCCTTACAGGGCCCCACTCATTCCACCCTACTCCATGTAGCTCTTTGGGGCCCCCCCAAGCCCTACTTTACATGGCTCTTTGGACTACATCACTCACACACTCTGGCTGGCCTACACACAATCCTTCAGGCCATCCGCAGGCCCTACTCTATGTGGCCTCTAGCTTTCTGCACCACACTGGCTGAACTAGGCCTGTAGCCCTTCTCTGGGCCACTGATCTGCCCCTCACTGGGGTCTCAGGGCCTTATTTCCCTGGGGCCTCAGGCCCCACTCAGTGCACCTTGGCCCCCATCTCAGGCCCCACTCTATGGGCCTGGACCCTGTGTTTTTGTTAAGGTGTGCTCTCCTAACCTTTCCCCTCCAACAATGCATTGGGGCCTGAGGCTTTCCAGCACCCCATCCTCCCCTTTCACTGGAGAGGCACAGGTGTAGCATTTTCAAGACATTGCCCCACCAGCTGCCTCACACCATCCAACCCCAGCAGGGTGTAGTTTCAGGTCTTACCCAGGACTACAGGAACCTCCTCCATCCCCATAGTTCCTACCCTGACCTCCAGGTGTTCTGGGAGCTGCTCTCCTCAGGCTGTGCAATGTTGTACCACTGGCTCCCTAGATGTGACTGCTGGCTCAGCCCCTAGGGCCTGGGCTTATCTCCTGGCTGCCCAGCCCTCATCAATCTGGGTGCCCCCTTGTGATCACGTGACCACCTAATTGGGCCTAACCACACCTGCCAGCTGCTCCACAACCTGCTCAAGCTCCTTAAAGTGGATGGCACCAAAGGTTACCCATCACACTGTCCATACATTGTTACGCTGCATTTACTTTCCCCAGCTTAAATGCAAACATACCTGTGATGTTGACAAGGCAAACAATCTGAAACCAGAAAACAGATGCTGAAGAAACTTATAAATAGCCACAAAGGCCTATAAAGAGGAAATCTGCGAAAGTGTATTCTTTCATAAATAATAAAAAGGTTAGTATTTGTTCAAGAAGTTATTTGCTCAATTCTAGTCTCAACAATGTACCCTTAAGATGAAAAAGTCATAGTGGAAGTCACTTTTTCTAGGCAGGAAGTCAGAAAAAGACAGAAAACAGAAGAGTTGTATAAGCAACACAAAAATGTGTAAAAAGAGAACTACATTTATTTCATATGCCAAAAAGGGAGACATCTTCTAACAAAATAGGTATCAATATTTTCTATGGTAGTGTATTGTTGTATATAAAACATTCACAACAGATCCTGAAAGTATACGAAACTTACCTAGTTTTAAGTTTTGTTTCAACTAAAAATCAGAATGAAAAGCTCATTGAGTGTCATTTAATCCCAGTAGAGGTTACAGTTTTACCTTACAACAATGTAAAAAAATTGTACAACTTTTGAAATGAAACCAGGTGAAACTCAGTTATTTTTTTTTATGAGTTTTAGAAAGTGAAAAGGGAGCATACAAACTCATTCAGGCACAAAACAAAATTTTGTAAAGTGATCCTAAAGACCAGATTCTCTCACTCATGTTGCGTAATTCCCTGTTCCATGAAAATATATAGAGTTATGTTACAGAGAACATTTACATTTTACAGAGCTCATCATCCCACTTTTGTGAGTAGTATTTATCAGCATGACTAAGGCCTGAAATCACTAGGATTGCTTGTTGACGACCCAGTTTTCTCCACAAGTATGGCAGTATTTGGCCTGTAATGATTATCTTCCTTTACAATATTACAGACCTGCTATTTTCCAAAAATAAGCTTAATATAATAGGAACTATATAGCTTTTAGGAACTTTTAGAATGAGCACTGAACATGACTGATTGTATAAAAATATGGTATTATACACAGAGTTAGCCTCCCCTGAAAAGGGTTAATAATCACCCCTTGTTAGCATTAACCCCTAAAAAACGTGAGTGGGTATACGTGAGTCTGCATGCATATACAGAGATAACTATAATCTATGAACTACAAGGAAAAAAACCACCTCTTACATATCAGTTATTTTTCCTATGGTAAGGAATTTCAGTTTGAATCTCACATTAGAGCTGTGTGAATAATCAGTTTTTGGTTTAGGACTAAATTTAAGAAATGGAGAAAAAAGCAAGCCTAAGTTAAACCAAAACAGGTAGGTTTGGGCAAGTATCAGTCTCCCTCCTTCTCTCCCTTCCCCATTTCCCAAATATTTCATTTAAGATCAAGCTGAAACAATTTATTTGACCTAAAATGAAATGGTCTACATTATGTTCACTTGACCCTTTATTTAACCTTTTTAAAAATGTAGGTCAATTTCTAATGAAAAGCACCATTTCAAATTGAAAAATCAAAATGTTTTGCTTGGAAAATATTGAAACAAAAAATTTCAGAATTTTCAAAAAGCAGCCATTTCATTTCAAAAAGTCATAACAAAATACTTTTATATTTTCATTTTTTTCCTTTCTTCTGGCTGAAAGTATTTACTGAATTCAACCCTCATTCACAAATAGCTTCCATCTCTGAATATGCAGCAAATTTAATAGTCGTTAAACAAAACTTACAGCTCTCTCAGATCTCAAGCTTTTTCTGAGAGCACCTTCAGCAACAAATCATTTAAATAAAGTATGAAAGTAAAAAATATTGACCTGAAGTAATTATTTGGTGATCAAATCAAATGCTTTGAAATAAATATATAAATGTCCATATGTATTTTTCCATCAACTGTAAACATACTGTGCTGTCAGTCCATAGCAGATATCCTTGGAAAACTGATTCTACATGCTAGTGATATGATTTCACAGAATTCAAGAGGTGAACAAAGCTGAACATCAAACCATCTTAGCAGAGGACCTAACAGAGTCACTTCATAAGAAAAAGGGGGAAAATAGGTTTTGCACTTTCCATCTCCCCTGCCTCCTCTTAATCAAATTTGCTTTCAAGAGAAACAAAACCTTCATTTCTATGGTTTAAAAAGAGGAAAACAAAAACAAGATTTAAATATATTTTCTCTCTATGACTGTTCCAGAACCAGGGCATTACGCACAAAAGCAACTGTATTCCAAAATGAAATTACACTGCCATTTTACAGGACAGGAAACCACGAAAGGCATTAGACAGGCAACGCAGCTTTGGTGATTTTGAATACCAGCTCTGTTGAATTGTAAGGAGATGCCATCAACTTGACACTGGGCACATCTACACATGCACTTTACTGCGGCATTGACTAATTAACACTCCAGTAAAGCATCACAGTCTACACATGCACACCTATTAGGATGCTGTAAACTAATTAACTCTGCTCTAGGCTAGTACTACCCAGCACCAGTACTATCCTATGGCAGAGTACTTATGTGTGCTCAAACACAGTCTAGACTGACCAGGACTGCCTGGGGTGCAAGGGTGCTACAGTGCATGTGCTGCCTGCCAGCTAGCCCCACACTGTAGTGCCTTCATGCCCCAGCCAGCCCCTCTGCTGCCTGGTGCCACCACCTAGAGCCCAGGGCTGACCCCCCAGACTTCCTGCTCTGGGTCAGCTGCTCTTGGGTGCAGCATGTTCATGTGCACCCAGGACCTCCCTACCTTGAATTGCTGCAGTCATGGGGGCACATGAAGATGCTGCACCCAAGAGCAGCTGACTCTGGCACAAACTGCACCAGAGTTTATTCAGGTGCATTAATATCACATGTAGATGTACCCACTTGATCTAAAAGAATTAATACCAGTTCTAAGTACTCTCTCAGGTCCTGAATTCCAGAGCCATTTTTTTCTGTTGTTATCATTAAGAGAAGGGTAAAATTAATAGTTACTATATACAGGAAACAGAGAAAATTAATATTCTAAATATTTTCAGAAGTACAAGGAAATAAAATGAAAAACAGAAAAAAATCTAATCTTTTACATATAGTTATTTTACCTGTCACTTAGTTCAAGAGGTAGAACACCATTTTTCAAATAGTAAAAATAATAAAATGAAATAAAAAATTGTTTAATCAAATAAATTACATCTGTAGTTTTTAATAGTGTGGGAAACTGCACCATTTTTTCAAACTGGGAGTATACTAGTCAAAGCAATACATTTTATAATTTTTTAATAAGGAAATCAGCACATACTTATAACTTCTACATCACTCATCTCTTTTAGTCATTCATCATTATATATCCTGCCTTTTCACATATTTAGTCATGAGACTTTTTACTGTAGTCAGGAGGTTTTATATAAAGTTGCAGACAATGCTTTGAGAATCTGAGGGGGGAAAGGCAGAATGGTAATTATTAAATAAACTGGTTAGCTGAATAACTGTGTCATAAATATTCAGAAATACTAAAAACAATATCAGGAGAAGGTATGTAAATAATGCCAATATGTTGATATTTATGATAAGACTAATTAGGAATACACATTTTCTCTGTGAGACACCTGAGTAGAATGGTCAAAGCCTGTATTTGGACTTTAAGATTGGCATTTGGATACACAAATACCCATTTTATACACTTGCTAGTATGCACTATTCTAAGCATCTAAATGCAAGATTTGTATGCAATAAAATGGCATCTTTCCATGAAAACTGGACTCTGAGTAGGCCCATCATATTTTATCTTATATTACTATAACCTGACCATCTTTTTAGGGGGAACAAAAAAATCTAAAAAAATAACATGTTTGGCCATTTTGCATTACAAGGACATCAAAATGAAGCAAATGCATTCACCTTTCAGAACATGATTATTAATCTGAAATATTCATATTTTACACGGTTAGACCTTATTCTTGCAAGTCGTCTCTCTTGAGAGTCAATGGGATTATCCATGTGCACAGTGTCTATCCATTTGAGAAAGGTTTTGCAGGATTAGGCCCTTCATTTAAAAAAAAAAAAAAGCAGCTTTGATGTGACCTAATGGCTTTTGCTGTTTTGAAAAGAACATGAAAGAATGACAGCGATATTGAATTTTTAAAATCATGCTCTGTCCACCTGCAGAGCTTTTCTCGCACACTTTAATAAGGACTTTTACCATGTCATTATACATTTTAATTACATTGTTAAATGTCACAATCACACATGCTAATGACATCATTACACCTATTTACACCAATTATGTCATTTGGTGCAGTTACAGTAATTCTGCCAATACATACAAATCAATAAAAAGGTTTTGTTTTGTATTTTCTAAGCGGGCTTTCACAAAAGAATAACCCTACAAACCCGAGGAAAAACAGGGCAGGTCCCTCAACACTAAAAGTAAATAACGAATGTTTGGCCCCGATTCTGCATTGCTGTCGGTGTGAATCAGAAGTAACTCTGGAAATGAGCAGAATTTCACTGAAGTAAAATGAGAAGTGAAACAAATCTTTCACCTTTAGCTGTCATTTTCCTGATTTTCATTTTTTGCACACTTTTTTAAAACAAAACAAACATTTCTGTGACAATTGAAAGGAGCTTAGCCAAATTGTTTGACTCTGAAATCACTGTCAAGGCTGTTTGAAGGTTTACATTTTAGTCAACGACAAGCAGGAGCAGGATGATCCTGTTCATGATATGAAACCGAACACATGTAGGACCATATTCAGCCAAACTTGAGAACACGCACATATGTGCATGCACGTGCATCCCAGCCTGTTCATTTGGCTTCCAGCTTCCTGCTGTTAAATTGCTGTGAATCCTGCCCCAATTTAATAGTTTCTTTGCAAGATTTCAAAAAAGCTACACAAAACTATATGAAGGCCTTCACATGGCACATTGAGGTAAATGTTATTTAATAAGATATTTACTAGATGATGATGCAAACCACATAAAATGGAGGATGTGTCAGAGAAATATAAATTCCCATAGCTGGAACAAGTGATTTCCAGAGAGCATTAAGAGGCAGGACAATGGTTGGTGAGATCTTGTTAACATTCTGCCCTGAAACTGGAAGGAAAAGTCACACAGAAAATGCACCTAGATTGCCCTGACAATTTAAAAATGATCCACAGATAGATTTCATAGATTATAAAAGGCAGAAGGGATCATAGTGATCATCTTTCTAACCTCCTGTATTATACAGACCATAAAACTTCCACAATTTATCCACGATCGTTTAGAAAAAAATCTAATCTTTAAAAATTGTCAGCGACAGAATCTACTACAGCTTCTGATAAGTGAGTGAGTCCAATGACTAATTGAACTGTTTAAGGTTCAGGCCATATTTGTAGTCTGAATTTCTAGTCTAGTTTCAACTTTTACCCTTTGGGTCTTGGTGTGCCTCCATCTAACAATCTACCTTTAGTAGACTGAAGAGTCCATTATCAAAATATTGTTCCTCCCATGGGTATTCATGGTCAGTGGATTCCGCTTTATACAACCACTGGTTAATAGAATCAGCCACTTATTTGAATCAATACGGGAAAACCAAAACCATTTGTATATTATTACATGTAAAAATCATTCATATTACAAACACAACTTTCAATTTTTGGAATCATTTTACTAGCGGCACCTGGGGATTTTTCAGTTTTGTGAGGAGCGCTCTGCAGGCTGGCAGAGCTCCAGCCTGCAGGGGGCTGGAGGAGCGGGAGAAGGGCATTCAGGCACAGGCGCCATGTGCACATGGCCCCTGGCAGCCTGGAGAGCAGCTTCTGCATTTAAGTGGAAGGGGGGTGGGAATTGAGCCCTCATAGGGAGTTGGGCAGGGCTGGGACCCCAGCGGGGAGTGGGATGGGGCCATAGGTGACTCATCTGGGGGGCGAGGGCAGGGGCCGGGCTCCCTGGTAATGCACCCCCTGCATGCGCACTGCATGCAAGCCCACCCCACCCCCTGCAACCAAGCCCACAGCAGGCAGCAGCAGGTGGGGAGCCAGGCTCCACTCCGCTTCAGTAACCACCGCCCCTTGCTGGGGGAAGGGGGCCGCAGACCTGGGTCCTTGGCCCCGTAGCCCTGGCAGCGGGTATCCCCTTACAGCAAGGCTGAGGCACCAGGGGGCTGTGGGTGGGGGGTAAGGGGCACCAGCAGAGGGCTGGGGGGGCTTGGGGAGGAGTGAGAGGCACAAGCAGTGCCAAGGGGCTGTGGGAGAGGAGTGAGTATCTGTGTTATTAAAAAAAAATGAGTCTCCTTTTAATGGAATCAGCCAGTTAATAGAATCAAATCAACATTTCCCAAAGTGATCCAAATAAGAGGAATCCACTGTACATGATCATCAGGGATCCTGATTTGCCCTGATAAAAAAAAATAGTAAATTCTCTGACAAAACCCCCCAAAATCCATTATTACAATTAAAGGCCCCCCACAGCCCTGCTAGTACCTCTCACCCCGCTCAAAGGCCCCCCAGCCCTGCTGGTGCTCCTTGCTCCCCACCCACAGCCCTTGACCGCCCAGCCCTGCCAGAGAGGCCCCCAGCTGCCATGGCTATGGGGCCAGAAACCCAGATCTGCATCCCCTGCCCCCTACAAAGCAGTGGCTGCTGCAACGGAGTGGAGCAGAGCGTGGAGCCAGTTCCCCTCCTGATGCTTGCCGCCTGCTGCAGGTTCAGGTGGAGGGGGCAGGTCCCTGCCTCAGTGTACATTCCTGGGGGGGCAGGGGGAACCCCTAGATCTGTGCACGGAGAGGGGGTTGTGTGGGGGCATGCTGTGGGCTTAGTCTCCTGCACTGCTGCCCTCCCCCAGAGCCTCCAGGTGCTGCAGGGCAGAGTGCGGCCAAGCAGGAAAGCTGCTTGCAGCTGCAAGCTCTGTGCTGCACTGTCAACATGTCGCCCACTTATGCAGCAGCAGCAAGGGGGACAACACCACGCTGCCACTTGCACTGCCCCTGCGCATGCAGGAGGTAAGTCAGCAGGGCAGCGTGGAGCTTGCAGCAGCAAGCAGCTTTCCTGTACGGCCGCACTCTGCCCTGCAGCACCAGATCACACACGCCAGGCTTCAGAGGCCCCAGTGGTCAGCAGCAGGGCAGGTGCCCAAGACCGCAGTGGGCAGTCCTTCCTGCCTCCACCCCACACGCCGATCTGGGGGGCACAGGTCCCTTCTGCCTTCCTGAAGTTAATGTAGTAGCAGGGAGCCATCCCCACCTCCCTGCCACCCCCAGACAAGCTGCCTGCGGCCCCTTCCCCCTCTCCACTGGTGCCCTGCAGCCATGCATTGTGGCCCCAGGCCCCTAACCCCACACACGGGCTTATAGGGCAGCAGCCCCAGCCCTGCTGAACTCATGGCCTCCCTCCCTATGGTGGCCTCAATCTCCTCCTTCACTTATCTGTGGGAGCTGCTCTCCAGGCTTCCTGGGGCCATATGCATATGGTGCCCCCTTCCTCAACGCCCTCCTCCTGCTCCCTCCCAGCTGGAACTGTGCCAGCCTGCAAAGGGCTCACTGCAAAACTGCAAAATCCATAGGTTTCTCTGCTATAATAGGAAATCTGTGTTACTCCAGTAAGGGAGGAAATCTGCATTTTACCCTGTTTTTCCATGGGGAATGGAAAACCCAGATCCCTGATGATCATAGTCACCCCTTAATTTTCTCTCTATTAAACTAAACAAATTGAGCTCTAAAGTCTTTCACTTAAAGTTTGTAATCATTATCAGAGCTCCTCTCTCAGCTGTCTCCAATTAATCAACATTCTTCTTGAATTGTGGACACCAGACCTGAACATAATTTTCCTACTCCAAATTAGTATTCCATTGCTTCTACATTGAGGAATCACATTAGGTCTTTTACTACTATGAGCTCATAGTCAGCTGATTAGCCACTGTGCCCCTTGCCCAAGTCTTTCAGAACCACAGCTTCCCTGGTCATAAACGTAACTCCGTGAACATTTGTTCTTCCTTGATACAGCACTTTACAATAGGCTGGACTAAATGCTTATTGTTGCCTATGCCCAGCTGACCAAGTAGCTGTATTTCAGTGACTCCTCTTTGATATTTATCTGTGTGTGTGCACCTTGTTAATTTTCTACTATTTTAGTATCTTAAACAAAATGCCATGTGGTAACAATTCTATTGCCTTACTGAAGTATATTACATCAATGGTATTAATTTAATCAACCAAAACTGTAATCTCATCAAAAAAGATATCAAACTAGTATGTCAAGATCAGTTATCCATAAGCTATGTTGGTTGACATTAATTATATCATCATGTTTAATTCTTTATTAACCAAGTCTTGTAACAGGCATTCTATTATATAGCCCAGGATCACAACATTAGTTTTATTCCAGTCTTCTGGAACTTCCCAGGCATTCCAATGTTTAATAACAATTAACATTAACAGCTATCACAATCTTCTGCAAAATTCAATGTGCTTGGATGCAAATTATCCAAACTTGCTGATTTTAAAATGCCTATTTTTTATTGCCAGAAGCAATTGTATAGTTGAAAGGGACATAGACATGTTTTTAGGTGTCACAGTGCCCTTCCTTAGGTTAATTTTAATTGCTGCCATTTAACATCCTCCTGAGTTTGTAAGGGAAGGGTAAATATTTCAACATCCCAAATACAAAACAGAAGTGAAGACAGTGCCATTGCTAGGATACTTCTTATTCCAAACACACTTAGAAATCTTATTTTTAAGATTCCTAATACACTATTGTCCTTAACACTACTAGCCACAAATATCTTCTTTTATTCTTTTGATTTCCTTATCAATTTTTACAGGTCTTTATAATCAATAAAAATCACAAGCTATCAACTACCCTTTTTTCCAGTTACTTTTTTGTACAGCTGCCATCACTTCCTCTCCAAGCCAGATTGGTTCTTGACTTAATGCAGCCCTCTTTGTGGGATTGTGACTTTTTGGCCATCTGATAAAATGTTCTTACACAATTGCCAATCATGTTTCACATTTTTCAGTTTAAATTCTCTCTCCTAACTGATTCAGTTCCTAATTGTTTTCAGCTTTGTGAAATTGGTCTTTTTAACACCAGGTACACACTTGGACCTTTATTTCTGCAGTTCTTCTTTAGCTGTCAGAATGAAGCCCAACACTAACTTCCTATGTTGGGACACAATACCATTTGAGTTAGACAAGGTTTTGTGTATATTTAGAAATTCTGAGGATGTTCTAGTACCAGCAACATGAGATTTTCACCATGTCATTCAAACTGAAATCTCCACCAAGATAATGCATCTTTTTTCCAACACATTATATAGGTGCTTAAGTAACCACTCACCCTGTTCTTAGTCATAGAAAATCATGCAAAATTAGGGTTGGAAGGGACCTCAGGAGGTCATCTAGTCCACCCCCTGTGCAAAACAGAACCATCCCCAACTAGATCATTCCAGCAAAGGCTTTGTCAAGCAAGGCTTTAAAAACCTCCAAGGATGGAGATTCCTCCCCTTCTCTATGGTAATTTGTTCCAGTGTTTCACCACCCTCCTGGTTAGAAAGTTTTTTCCTAATATCTAACCTAAACCTCCCTTGCTGCAACTTGAGACCATTGTTCCTTGTTCTGTCATCTGCCACCACTGAAAACAGTCTAGCACCGTTCTCTTTGAAACTACCCTTCAGGTAGTTAAAGGATGCTATCAAATTCTCTCTCAGTCTTCTCGGTTCCAAACTAAATAAGCCCAGTTCCCTCAGCCTCTCCCCATAAGGCATGTGCCCCAGCACCTGGACTATTTTGGTTCCTCTCCATTGGACTCTCTCCAATTTGTCCACATCCTTTCTATAGTGGGGGGCCCAAAACTAGACCTGGTATTCCAGATGTGGCCTCATCAGTGCAGAAGTGGTTGGGATGATCTAGTTGGGGATGATCTTGCTTTGAGCAGGGGGTTGGACTAGATGACCTCCTGAGATCCCTTCCAATCTTAATGTTTTATATTTCTAATAGAGCAGAATAATTACTTCTCTGAATCTGCTGGCAAAGTTCCTATCAATGCAGTCCAGTCTTCATGGCAACAAGAGCATGCTGCTGACTCATATCCAGCTTATTGTCTACTGTAACCCCAGGCCCTTTTCTGAAGAGCTGCTGCTTAGCCAGTAAGTCCCCATGCTGCAGCAGTGCATGGGATTCTTCTGTCCTAAGTGCAGAACTTTGCACTTGTCCTTGTTGAACCTCATGAGATTACTTTTTGACCCAGTCCTCCAACTTGTCTAGGTCACTGTGGCTGAGCACCTTTGGTGCCTGCCACTTTAAGGAATTGGAGTGGCAGCAGGGCAGCTGGCAGGTGCAGGCCAGCCCTGATGAGGCAGTCACATTACTGCAGGAGAGCTGTATGATGAGGGGAAAAGGGTTGAGCAGCCTCCATTTTAGCTCTGGCCCTCATCACTGAGCCAGCAGTCTGCTGCTGGCAGCCAGAAAGACACCACCCAGCTGAGTGGCTGCTCAGGAACACCTGGGAGGTAAGGGCAGGGGCTATGGGGATGGCAAGAGGCTCCTGGTCCTGGGTATGACTTGACACTACACCCTGCTGGGGAAGAATGGCCTAGTGGGACTGCCCATTGCACAGTAGTTCCCCAGAAATGCCAGACCAGTTGTCTCCCCAGTGAAAGGTGGGTAGGGGTGCCTTCAAACCCCAGTTCACACTACCCAGTGGGTAATTTTAGAGCAGGAGGGGACACATGAGCCCATGGGGGTGTAAGACCCTGAGATCCAGTGAGGGACAATAGAGTTGGCCCCAGTGAGGGGGAAGAAAGGGGCCCCAGTCAGGGGGGTAAAAGTGTATAGAAGGTCCCACAGAGCAGGGTGCATGGGGGTGCCTGAAGGACTGTGTGTGTACGTAGCGTAGGGTTTCAGGGGTGACCTGAAGGGCCGTACTGGGGGTGTGCTAAGTAGGGTTGCAAGGGAGGTCTGAAGGGCAGCACATGGGCCAACCTCCACAAGTGACAACAGGAGCAAGTTCCCCAGAGATGGGCTAGTGGCTGAGTTCAGCCCAATGTGAGGCATAAGATCAGTACCTTATACAGTAGGGTTGCTTGAGCAACCCGAAGGACTGCATGTGGACTGGCTGGAATGAGTGTAATTAAGCCTGATGGCCTGAGGGGGCCACTCATGGAGCAGGGTGGGTTACAAGCGGCCAAGAGAGGGGACAGTATGAAAGAGGCTTGGTGAGAGGGGGCAGAGGGCGAAAGTGGAATGCCAGAGGTCCAGCAAGGGGCAGAGTTTAGCCCAGCCTCAGTCCAGAGCTGTTATCAATTTGAGATACAATCTGCGAGGCATGGGGCACACTATAGGGATGGTACAAAGCCATGTACAACACCCTTGGCATCATGGCATTTAATAGGCAGCTTCCCACACTCAACATCTATTTTACTACACCAAGTCATGACAGGTGAGACAGGGTTGACTGTCCTAGACAGGTGGTTGTGCCAACAGTAAGATCCAGTCATGAGATGGCTCCCTATCACAGTCACTCTGAATCCTAGCCCTACCCTCCAGTGTATCTACTACTCCCCCCAGCTTGGTGTCATCCTAGAACTTGCTAAGGGTGCACTCCATCCCATCTTCCAGATCACTAATAAAGATATTGAACAAAACTTGTCCCAGGATGAACCCCTGGGGCATTCCACTTGATACCAGTTGCCAGCTAGACATTGAGCCATTGATTACTACTCACTAAGCCAGACAATCCAGCCACCTCTCTATCCCCCTTACTGTCCATTCATCCAACCCCTACTTCCCTCAGTTTGCTTGCAAGAATGCTGTGGGAGATGGTATCAAAAGCCTTGCTAAAGTCAAGGTATATTATGTTCACTGCTTTCCCCACATCCACAGAGCCAGTTATCTCATTATAGAAGGCAAATAGGATTGGTCATGCATGATTTGCCCTTGGTGAATCATACTGACTGTTCCTGATCACTTCC
>NW_017729031.1:3379246-3401303 GCF_001723915.1 Gavialis gangeticus | reverse complement strand
ACTAAGCCAGACAATCCAGCCACCTCTCTATCCCCCTTACTGTCCATTCATCCAACCCCTACTTCCCTCAGTTTGCTTGCAAGAATGCTGTGGGAGATGGTATCAAAAGCCTTGCTAAAGTCAAGGTATATTATGTTCACTGCTTTCCCCACATCCACAGAGCCAGTTATCTCATTATAGAAGGCAAATAGGATTGGTCATGCATGATTTGCCCTTGGTGAATCATACTGACTGTTCCTGATCACTTTCTTCACCTACAAGTGCTTAGAAATGGATTCTTTGAGGACCTGCTCCATGATTATTCCAAGGATTGAGGTGAGGCTGACAGGTCTGTAATTCCCTGGATCCTCCTCCTTCCCTTTCTTAAAGATAGGCATTATATTTGCCATTTTCCAGTCATCTGGGACAGTGAGTTTTCAAAGATAATGGCCAGCAGCTCTGCTATCACACCAGCCAACTTCCTCAGCACTCTCAGATGGACTGCACCTGCCCCATGGACCAGCTTTTCTAACTAGTCCCTAACCTGTTTTTTCACCACTGTTGGCTGCTCACCTCCTCCCCAAACTGTGCTGCCCAGTGCAGTAGTCTGGGAGCTGACCTTGCCTGTGAAGACTGAGGTAAAAAAGATATTGAGTATGCAGCCTCATCTCCTGTCACTAGCTTGCTTCCCCCATTCACTAAGGGACCCATGCTTTCCCTGACCTTCCTCTTGTTGCTGATATATTTATAAAAACCCTTCTTTTTACCCTTCATGTCCCTTGCTAGCTGCAACTCCAACTGTGCTTTGGCCTCCCTGACTTCATCCATGCCGGAGCAATATTCTTATACTCCTCTCAAGTTGTTTGTCCAAGCTTCCACTTCTTGTAAGGTTCCTTTTCATGTTTAAGCTCACCGAAGAGTTATCTGCTAAGCCAAGCTTGTCACTTGCCACATTTGCTAATCTTCCTGCACATCAGGATGGTTTGTTCCTACACCCTCAGTAAAGTTTCTTTAAAATACAACCAGCTCTCCTGAACTCCTTTCCTCCTTAGACTAGTCTCCCAGGGGACACTTCACCGCCCATCAGTTCCCTGCAGGAGCCAAAGTCTGCTTTTCTGAAGTCCAGGGTCCATACTTTGCTGATCTCCTCTCTTCCCTTTGCCAGAATCATCTTATGGCCATTGCTGCCCAAGTTGCCATCCACTTCTGCATCTCCCACCAACTCTTCCCTGTTTGTGAGGAGCAAGTCAAGAAGAGCATGGCCCCTAGTTGGTCTCTTCAACACTTGGAGAGAACTAAAGTAGAGTAGATTTAAAGTAGAGTATATTACAACAATCTAGTCAATAATTTACATTCAACATTGCCTACATTGTACACTCATTTACAAATGTAACATAAAAATGTTTCAAAATGGTCAAAACCTGCTTTAACCCAGAGTAAAAAAAAAAAATGTTTTTAGGGTTTAAACTCAGTTCCAAAATGTGATCTCTAGGAAAATGTATAAAGAACTGAAATTAAACATTTCATAATAAAAAATAAATATATGGTCTGACCCCATCTCTCCCCCTAGTTCCAGTTCATGAACATTTTTAAGATTTTAACTTGTCCTGATTTAGGATGGGGAAAAAAATTGAAACCTTGAGAAAATAGCCAAGGGGTAGGAAAGCATTTCCTCCCCAAGTGTAGTTGACATCATACAGAAAACTTCACCATCATTCCATGCTTCCTCATTTTGCTTAGGAATGATTCCACACATATTGACTAGAGGATGAACAATGAGGGACTTCATGATTTCTTACCATTTGAGAGCCCTCAGGAAGAAAAGCAATTGCTACCAAGACCTCCCCAAGTCCTCCCCAAGACAGATAAATGAAGCCACCGAAAGTCGGTCTGTGCTGACATGTTCATGCTACACTTTAAGCACAAATGAGTAGAATGGGATACAGATGATAGATTTAATAGAATCAGCTAAAAAAACTCCTCCCCTGACAATCATCAAGAACATCTAAAAAATAACCAATGCAACCTTAATGCCATATCCCATTCTGTGCTAGGGCTGACAAAGAATCAGAGACACCTGAAGCCCACAGACACTCTTAGAGTTATAGTATAATGGACTTGAATATTGACTGAAAACAGGAAGTACTGGTGGGGAGGGGGAATAGCTGGTCACTTGGGGTACAGCCCCAGAAGTACATGACTGCAGAGCACTTTAAAAGGGCCCAATCATGAAACAAATTAACCCTTGTTTAATGAGGATTCAGATGAAGGCACTCCAAAACAGAGTGCCTTTAATAACTTCCGTTTGTCCCTACGCATGAGTAGGGCTGGGCTGATGTAACCGAGTCCCACCCCTGGTACTATCTGCAGGATGGGAGGGGGAGAAAGCAGGTGAGTGAGCTCAAGTTTGGGGTTTGCCAAGCCTACGCTTAAGGGGGGAGGGCAGTTCCAATATACCCCCTTTGCCTCCAGCTCAGACTGGTCAGACCCCAGACTGGAGCTCCCTCCCTTGTCTTCTCCCCCCGCTACCATCCTGCAGACAGCACCAGGGGCAGGGCTGGGCTACACCAGCCCAGCCCTGCTCATGTGCAGGGACAAACAGAAGTTAATGAAGGCATTCCATTTTGAAGTGTCTTCATCTGAATCCTTGTTAAATGAAGGTTAATTTGTTGCATGACTGAGTACGTTTAAAGTGCTCTGCAGCCATGAATGATTATCAGGACATGGCTGTAGAGTGGTTTCACTATATGACAAATATCAGTTCTCTGTCAGTGCCCCATGTGACCAGCTCCCCTCTATGCTGAGGAGGAGGAGAGGCAGGACTAGGGGAGAGAGGCTGCAGACAGGTAGCCTCTTTCCACTGGATCAGCTCCAAAAAGTGGAGCTCAATCCTTCCCCACATCCCCCCTCAATCAAACAGTAAAAGTCTGTTGGGTCAGAGGGGTCACTGTAACTCATGGCACTTTCTGTGAACACCATGAGATATAGCAGGGAGCTGCACCTATATCAACATTCATGGTTAGCATCAAGTAATTTTTTTCCTTCTTGAGTGACAACTTCAAAAGAGTTCCTTTACAAAAGTGAACATCTTGCACTTAGGGGAGCAAAAAATCTTCTCAGTTGTCTTATTCCAACTTGGGGAGAACACAGAGCCAAAATACAGGTTGTGGTATGTAGCATGCCTAACAATGAAAAAAAAATGTCAATTATGCAAACTACTGTCAATGTCAATTATGAACTTTCAATAACTTTAAAATTACTTATCAAGACAATTCTACAATGTTCTTAGATCATCCATAAGAAAATTGTATCAATGATGCTTAAGAATAAATCATTTTTACTAAGTACTGAACAAGGCCTCAAGTCTGTAAAAACTCCTTTACATGCTTAACCTTAAACATTTTAACTTTAGTGGTCTGGTAATGAGGGTGGAGGGTGTTTTAATTAGACTGTCTCTAATTAAAGCACCTGGAGTGTCATGTATATCAGCTTGCCTGTGCTGAAAAATGGCAGTGTGGGCACTTTAATTAAAGCTTCTTTGATCAGCTTTAAAGTGCCCACACTGCCATTTTTCATTAAGTCTGCTCTGATGCACTGCAATTACAATGCATTGAAGCAACCTCACTGTATGTGTATAGGTGCCCAAAGTGCTTAAAGCTATACTCCTTTATAAGCATGAAACCAGTGTTTCTAACCTTCAAAACTTAAACAAGCTTTGGTTCATCCTATAAACACAGCTCCAACTCTTCAAGTTGGCCATGCATGAATGCCCAGGCAACTTTCTATATCTTCACCTTAAAAAAAGAGGTGAGAAGAGGTAAGAATGTATAGTACATATACTGCATGAGACTTTCAAAGCCCTATTAGTTTGTCAAATCTAGAACAGATGTCACCAAACTCCAGAAGACACTGAACTAAGGGTATTTCCACAAACACCAACTTTCCACACCTGATCTATTTCAGTTGTAGAGTTCTTCAAAACAAATTCAGAGTGGGCTGGGGGGTTTTGCTGGGGGGAGGTAGTATGATGTAGAATATAAATAGTCACATTGTTAACAGACTGAGTCCCAGGAAAGAGTAAGTGTAAAGCAAGTAATGGGAAACAAAAGCTTGGAGCAGAGATTATTATTCAGCCTCAGTTCTACCAGTTGCTGCCACAAGAATACTTTAAAAAATATCATTCAATACAAAAGCTGATACCAAAAAACTAGAAAGCCAATGAAGTATAGCATGAAAAAATATTTGCAAAAAGCAAATAATATGAAATTAGTGAAGTTTTTCCATTTCTTAAAGAGCTTTGAGTCTGGAAATTATTGGCTTTGTGAAGTCATATGACACTTCACTTCTAGACAAGCAGTAGGAACAAATCCAGGATTTGAGTCACAGAAGACTCCAGGGAAATGAGCTGAAGCTACCAATAAAAAAAGACACAGAGCTCTGCAGCTAAGCAATATCTAAGATAACCAGCACATTACACAAGATGCACAAATTTGTTTTATAATAGATTCATATATAAAACTATCTAAGTATTCATGCCAACAAACTTTTGGGCTACCATTGTGCAATGTGGCTTGTTAAATATTACAGAAAGTGCTTGAAGGGGCACAGAAGAGTCTCTTCATAAAAGTAAAAAAGTTAAATAATTAAGGACTTAAAAATGCTAGTATTTTCTATCAGGGGGAGGGGAAAAAGCAATCTGCACAAGTTCTGTAGAAGCAGTTGCCTCTCTTGGAATTATATGAGCAACATCAGCTAAGATCAGCAGTAGGAAAAAAAGAGACAGACGATCAGCTCTGCCCTCACCAACCATTTCAGTGCAGTCAGTTGGTTTAGTATATTTAAGATTTCAGGAGACAAGTTCATAAAGCCAGTCAAGCAAAAGACAAAACAAAAGTTACATTAAAAGTTTATGCAGCTGAAAAGAGATAAGCAAAATAACCAAGTATTCAATAGTGAAGGCACTACTTTTATGACTAGTTTAGGAGTAATGTTAAATGCTGCCGTACAGAAGACCTAATTCTCAACCCTAACATAGCCTTGCATTCCCTATGCTGGCAAGGAGTCAAGGGTGCTGCAAAAACCTCTCAGAAAGATGCAAGGCACTGTCATTAGGCATTTACCCAGAATATGCAATAGAAACTAAGGCTGATAGGACTCTAAAAGGGAGTACAAAAGAACTCTGTTGGCCAGAGAAAAGTTATTGCTATGTCTTTGGAAAATGGGAATTTAAAGCTTTCTTGAAAGCCACAGTGAGGGATTTCATACCAAGGACTTGGGGTCCCTCTACATACGCAGGTAAAGGCATGATGGGATCTAATGTCCAATCAACACAGTTGCATCTCCTGCCATGCCACGTGCAAATGGCAGGAGGCACTATTGTGTGGATCACACATTAGATCCCATCGCACCTTATTGCCAATACAGGGGAAGCCCAGACCCACAGCAGCAAGAAGCAAGCTCCCCCAGCTGGAAGCCCTGTCAGTTGGGAGATCCCAGGCTCAGGGGTACACATAGCCCCCGCCAGGTGGGATCTCCAATCAGCTGACAATGCTCCTAGCCACAGGTTCAATTAATGGCATGATAGGAAGCAGCTACAAAGTTATTATGCATATTTTGTGGAATAGCATTTAGCTTATTCCTCTTTTTATCACGCCATTAATTGACTGAGCATTAGGGCTGTGCAAAATTTCACCAGCAGTTTCATTTCAATGCTGTTTTGACCCATTTTGAGCATGAAACAGCACAATCGAAAAAAAAGAGAGCTGTGAAACAGCCTTGAAACAAAACAAGGCGAGTCAAAATGTTTCAAGATTTTTTAAATGTTTTGAGGTTTGAAGCTCAAGCTGGGCTTGCCTGCAGGGAAACAGAAACAAAAGTAAGGAAAGGGAAGAGTGGGAAGGGAGGGCTCTCATTACTGACTGTGTAGCTGGCCAGTGACTGTCATCCTTCCCTGAGGTCCCTTCCAATCCCAGTGCTCTGGGGAGGGATGGAAAAACTTCATAAAAGGCAGCATTGTTTGAACTGCCCTGCTTTCTGCCTTGGTGTCAGTTACTGAGCTGTGTGTTCCAGTTTTGCCTGTCAGCAGCTAGAGGTGCAGGGCCCCAGAACCCAGAACCCCTACACCAATCTCCTTGACAGCTGGCAGGCGTCGTGGCCTCAGCAGGGGCTAGCATGCCTGCAGCTTTCATCCTGCTGCGCCTTAACACACACAGTGTCACCCAGGTCAAGAGTTTTGCTTGTCCACAGCTTGAGATGCAGTTTCCCCAAAACTCCTGCACCTATCTCCTTGAAATTTGGTGGCTTTGTGGCTTCAGGAGGGGCTATTACCCCTGCAGTTTTGACCCCACTGTGGCTTAACACATATACATGACATGAGTTTTGCTTTCAAGATTTTGAGGTTCAAAGCCCCTGCACCTATTTCCTTGAAACTTGGCAGACTTCATGCTCTCAGAAGGAGCTACCATTTCTGCAAGTTTCAGCTAAATCAGGCCTGACATGACAAAGTAATAGGCTGTTTTGAGCTTACCCATTATAGCCTATGGGCAAAACATCAAAACAGCATCAAAACAGCTAAATTGTTTCGACAAAATGTAACGGAGCAGCAGTTTTGAATCAAAATGAAATTTAAAACAAAATGGTGTTCCATTGAAACACAAGTCAAAGCGAAACGGTACCGTTTCTCACAGCCCTACTGAGCACTGCTAGGTGACCATGTGAGGTGCAATTAACTGGTTAATCGTGCCTTAAGCATAATGTGTAGATGGGGGCCTTAGAGTCTGTCACCCATTTGGACTTAGAGTTTTACTGGAAAACGGGGAACAAATTAAGAACATAAGACATGCCATACCCAAGTCAGGACACAAATCCATCTAGCTCTATGTCCTGTATTTCAGTGGTAGGGAGCAGATGCTAATGGGAAAAGTATTTATGCATGGGCTACCCAGACTGACCTTTCCCCTATTTTTATTCCTTTACAGCTTCCAGCATTCAAAGGCCTAGGAAGTCCTAATCTGGAGGTTGTACCCCTAACTATTGTGTTTAATACCCACTGATGGACCAGTCCTGCATGGATTTGTCCAATCCTCTTATGAACCTGGTTCAAAATTACGTGGATTGCAATTTAGTTGAGGTAAGGCCAAAGGGAGAGTAGTCCAAAATAAATCATATCAATCATAGCTCTCTGTCTTGGGTCTATCGCATCTTGTGTTAATGTATTAGCATCTCTTCTCCCAAAGGGCGGGTGCAGATCACAAGTGCAAAACAATCTAGCTCTGTTCAACATGATTGACAGCCTCTGCTCTGGGAAGGGCACATAACTGGAGTGGCAAGCCTGAAGTAGGTCAAGATGCAGTTGCACTAGCAGAACCACGGGGAGCTCAGGAACTGAGGTGGTGGCAAGATTTGCATGTACATGTTTGCTACTAGTCAATATTACCATTTTTGTGCACGTGAATATCTATTTGATTCACCAGGTAGCATTTTCACTTAGAGCCTGATCCTAATAAAGTGTTGCATACCCTTCTATTTCTAGTGAAGCTTGCCACTCAGCTAGATGGGCTCTTATTGACAATCTCCGCCAAGGGCATTTCAGTCATGCCCATGCCTTGCTCACCAAGGATCTTAATTCAAGCCTTTGCACCCACACACAGCTCCTCTGACCTCAACATATAGCTCTGATGGTGGGATCAGAGCCCAACATGGTCATACACAAAAAAGACAATTAGAGATGGAATTATTCCAAGGGGCTCTGAAACTATAAGCATTTGAAATTATAGAGCACACAGAAATCACTACCTAGACATTCTAAAGCCATTCATTTGCTTCTCAATTCAATAAAAGTACTCCAAATAAGTTACATCAGCAGGTGAAATCCTTGTTCAAGCAAACTTCCATTTTTTTTATTAGGAGATTAGCCCCAAGTAAAGGATATTTGGATCAGGCTCAAATGACAGAAGGAAAATATTGTTTGTGTCCTCTTACATACAGTGAATTACATTTTAACCTACATGCTAATGATGTAAATTAACTCATTTCTTGCCTGACAAAAGTAGATTCTCTTTTTCTTGATGTTGCACATAGAAACTTTTCTTAAGAATCTTGATGCCCAAGGTTTTTCCATCACTCCTTGTTACTGAAAAACTGGGGGATTTTTAAATTATATTTGTCTTACTATTTAACATAATCAGTTTTCATGTATTTGGATGGTTTGAAATATGTTCTCCAGCTGGTAAATAAGTCTTGGGCAAATGACTGACCTTTTGAGACAATATTTATAATTTTAGAAATGTAAAACTTAACATTCTTTAGTAATCCAATATTAAAATACATTTAAGTTGATCTATCAAATGCTACAATTCAAACTTTTAAAAAAATGTGCAATAGAAAAACATTAACAACATGTGTGGTTTGGAAAAATTCATTTATATCGCAGTTTGCAATGTCATGATGTATTTTAAATAAAAGAGCTACAGACAAAGGTATTGATTTTAGAGACTTAACTAAATAAACAGTATGTAAATTGGGTTTTTTTCTATAAAATTAGATCAGAACGCACATATTACGCTGTCTTTTTCTAAAGGAATGACAGCTATTGAATTTGGCAGACATTGGAATTTGGTTAAAGAGTTAAAGACCTTTGATCTTTGGTTTACAATTAAATGATACCACTGTAAAAGGACAGTTCTATAGTAGGCCAGACAGTATTTATGAGACATACAGAAGCAAACAGAAGGCGTTATTGCTAAGGGCTCCCAGTAAAATAGGTCTGTATTTTGTTGTGCTTTTAAATGCAGTGTCATCTTATAGGATGATGATGGAGGTATGGATGATCTGAGCCTACATTAGGAAAAACTTTGGATCCCTTTCTTAATTTTTCTGACATTCTGTAGTGAGGCCACCCTCTCTATACTGCAGTGGGACATCATAAGCAATGATACACTACCACAGGAGGTATTTGTGTTCAGTTCTTTAAAGGCCCTGCTTGGGGATTCTTTTGCAGGGGGTGGGAATAAAAAGGCTGAATAGCAAAAAAACAAACCAAATGCAGGTTTCCAACACAATGCACAGTAAACTTTGGGTTTATAGCATTTCCATGCCAAATTGCTTGGATCAGCCATTACTGTTTCACACTCCCTTGATCTACTTGTGCATTAGTACACTGACTTTCGCCACTGTACCCAGGTGCACTGTTCCTGCTGCCACTAAGCTTTGTGCTACATTTCACAGTGTACAGTTTAGACAACAGCAGTAACACTGACCACCGTCTCAAAAAAGGAAGATTTATTGATAATCTTTCTAACAAAGGGAGCATCATTCCCCAGGTTCCTTATTAATTTATGCTCCTGAATAATTATCACTTATACTAGACTTCTAATAAATGTATAATGAAAGCAATAACAGCAAGCTGCAGTGCTTAATCTTAGATTATATATTTATAACAACAAAATATGCAATTTAGGTCTAGGTTAGGGCTCTCTCTTTCAACCCACCCGATCTGATTTTTTTTTTTTTTTTTTTTTTTTTTTTTTTTTTTTTTTTTTTTTTTTTTTTTTTTTTTTTTTTTTTTTTTTTTTTTTTTTTACTTCTTTGTTATGTCATTCTGCAGACAGATCCCAGGCTGTTTCCTGTCACCCACCAGAGCAAACTGCTCAACAGAAAGCACAGTTGGACAGCCCTTAATTAGTGCTACTTGGGATAGTCAGGATGTGAGTCTATGTCAGCATCTCACTTAAAACCCAATTCTGCATGATGCTGAGTGCTCTCAGCTCTCACTGAAGCCAACAACCTTGGCAGGCACTCAGGATGCACTTAGCACCTTCCATGATTAGGCCTTTCAACAGCAATAGAGCAGTGATAACCAGATGACAATTTGAAATGCAGGACACCAGGTCTTTTTCACTTCCACCTACAGTAATACAAAGCATGCTGCACAGCTGATAATGTTATGAGAAATGTATGAAATAATGTTCTTTATGTTAAATGGACTCAAATTATTCCATTACATTTTACAAAGTATTTATTTCCTTATGTTAGCACAGCACATATTCACCTCTCTACCAAAAATGTATTAAACAGCTTAATTAAAAAACCTTAAAAATAAGGTTTTGGCTAATTAAAAATTCAGAATGAAAATAAGAATAATATTTTTTTGAGTATTTAAAGAAGTCCTACCCTAAAGAAAGGAAAAAACTTTAAAATAGTTGGAAAAGAAATATAGATAAGAAATATATTGCAATCATTTAGAATAGATAACCAATTATTATCAAGAAGCAGCAAAAATGTATCCCCATTATGTTGATCTGCTATTGGAAGTTTGCCAGCAAATGTTTTCTGTGAATTATGTGAAAACATTGCATTTTACATTTTAATTTTATTCTTTTAACAGTTTCACTTTCATTTTAAATTAGGAGAGAGTGTCAGCTTCTCTCATGAATCAACTTATATCAGGTGCTGTCATCCGAAACTGCATGTCATCTGCAAACTCCCACCCAAACAAGTTGTGGTGATCATAAAAAATGAAAGCAGAATACCCCAAACTGGAGCTGAGGAAACTGTCTTTTGCAAGTTACATTCTTTGCAAATTTATTGCTGATTCATAAACTGTTCTTCAGGTTTACTAACGTTGTCAGTATCTGTACGTAATATAGTTTACTCACTGTTCAGTACTCATGGTGTGTCTAGGCACATAAGTCTTGTGGCATTGTTTCTGTTTCTTAACTAGATGACACAAACTTTTAAAACTAAAAACAACAAATGAGAAATCGTGAATACTAATATGCATACATGCAAAAACAAACTTTCAGACTATGCGTTGGGTTTGTGCTTCAATATGCTACGTTTTCAGGCTTCATGAACACTTTTACAAGTATCTGGGGAGTATCCGAATACTTTCAAACAATGAAGAATATTACTCCAAATAATAGCAAACCTAACGGGTGCTTTTATTGGTGTAACTTTTTTTTTCTTTACTGTTCTATCAGATTTACTTAAGAATTCAGCTGGTAGACAAGGTGATTGATAGTTTATATGCACAACTAGTGAAAACTGGAGATTAAGCTACTTTCAATTTCCCTTTTACTCCTACACTTTAGGGCTCAATCCTTTAACCCCTGAGTTTTAAAACATCCCACTGATTTCAGTAAGAGCAGAATCAGACCCTTAAATTTGCTTTATCTGCGTAACATTTCTTATAGGAGATAGCATTTGGGGGTTTATTACTATATACTGCAGTTTTTAGGGCAGTCAAACAGAATACTCTGTTCATTACTGCAAACAAATCTGCCAATGTTACACAGTACTATTAGTTGTTAGGTATTGTAAATATTCACCAATTTGATAGGAAACAGCCATTGTCTTTTATACTATACACATTTTTAGTAACTGTTTTCTTTTCTGTTGCAGTTCAGAAGCATGGTGGCTTTCAAGGCTGGTGGCAGTACTGCCTTCTTTATAAGGATGAATGAAGATGAAAAGGAAGACAAATAGAAGTGAATGAGGCACTGCTTTATGTGATTCATGATAGCTTGCAGTAAGCCTGTTAGCCTCCGCCTGGCTCCCTTCTCAGAGAATAATGGATAGTTACAATGTGTATAGTGACATTGTCAAACCATCAGGAATTGCTGATTATAGTGCTAAATATTGATCTCTGCTTCACATGTGTCAAAATTCTTTCTTCCCTTAATTAGAACTTCCCTAAGCACCATACAAGAACAAACTGAATATATCAGATCTCTGTGAAAGGGAGTGTGATACTAGAATATAATTGTGACCTCTTGTCGTCTTCTTTTCTCTTGAGTTTTGAGATGACTTCGGCTGTCTATCCTGCCCTTCCCAGCACATGTGATAATCATACTCATTTTTCCCAATCTAACCATAGGAAGATTTTTCCAAGCCTATGCTTTTCATCATTTCAAACCACTGGGGCTGTAGTCAGATGGCAGTGAAACTTAAAGTGCCAGAAGGTGCCTTTTTCTATTTGTTTGTTTCATGGTACACTGCACCAGGCAATGACCTGTGGCAACAGTGTCACACAAAACGGAGACAGGTTCACCCAATCAAAGGGAGGTTTAAAATTAACACAGATCCCTTCATTTTTTCATGCAGGATCAGGGAAGGGCAATTTAATGGGTGTCATAGTTCCCTGATTATCACTTGGAAATAGTTTAGAAGAAAAAGAGGAAAAAATAACTTTTATTACGAAGATCGGTCCACATTATTTACATTAAAGGGTAGAGAATTTCCCCATCAATAAAGCTGCAACCATTAATACTAATTTATATTACTGTTCAATCAACTTCCATATTCCTTACAGTATTTATAATATAAAATAATGAAAGCTTGTGATATATGGTTTCAATTTACTCCACAAACTGAACACTTAAGTCATTTATCTTAGTTTACCTGTAATATACTGGAGGGGGGGTGTTTTTAAATCATGACACTATGGTACATTTGCCTTTAGTTTGATGTGCCTGATAAAATCAATACTTCATTAAAAGATTCTCAGAAATTGTTAAGACTATTTCAAGCTCAGGGTGTACATGTGTTGGTATATGTGCCTGTACTTGGGCAGGCTGCTAGCACTTTTTATAATCACTTGTATACTACTGTTCAGTGTCACCTCATAAAAGAAAAGGGATAGAGACATGCAATTCAGGGAAATAGCTGAAGAAGGGGATAAGGGAGGCTTCCCTCACTCCCCCCACTATTGTAAGAACAGGAAGTAATAATTCTCAATTTTAATGTCATTCCTAAGAAACATCTGGAAATGGTACCATAGCAAGTGGTTTGTTTTATCCCTTGCCCTTTATGATGGTCAGTATCCCAATGCATGATTGGGTATAGCTTACAAAGTCAATGGGAATTTGGGACAAAAAGAATCTTTAGACTTTGCCTTTGCCTTCCTCTGTTCTAATATTCCATTTATCACAATGAACAGAAATCTTGCCCCACATTATTTCCAGAGTGGTTTATATGCAATCTGCAATCAGTTGGATAACATCCGGCAATATAGTCTATGTAAGATTCTGTTTATTTTTCATTAATTGTGGTATACCAGAGCAGAGACCTATACTGGTCAAAATTTGGAATATAGGAGGAGTTATTTCAAAACAGTCACCTGCATAAGAAAGCCAAAATAATAACAGCATACAACCACTATGCTTTTATGTATGGATACAATTGTTTCCAATGTATGCAAGTGTTTTAGTTTGATAATAATCATTTTATTACCTGGCTTCATATTACGTATATCTCTGTCCTACAGAAATATGCATTCACCATAGCAATAAATCTTTGCATTTTCATAACACTTCACATTTTCAAAAGAGCTGTATAACCATTAACTAAGTAACAGCTGTCCTAAGAGAAAGTATCATCTCTCCCATTTTGCAGATGGGGAAGCAGACATTACCATTTTCTGGGTTACCAAAATGTTGGTAACCCAGAAAATGCATGAAATCATTGAGAGGTATGATTAGAAGTCAAAATTTTCTACAACCTAGTCCTCAGTCCAGTAAGTCATTTTCATCAACCAGTTAAGATGAATGAAATATATGCCAAAGCTAGCCACACGCTATGGCCATAGCTTTACCAGAAAAACTCTGATTCACCTACTTTATAAATCCACGCAGCAATTATTAATGGTATTAAGATAACTTATGCTTCCAAATACCTTCTTTTCCTTTACCAGTTATGTCAGCAGGAGAACAGTGCAGAAATACTACTAATAAATTATCTAGGTATAAAAAATATAAATGCACTATGGTAAATCCATATTCAAATCAGTATTAACTTTTCATTTTTTGACATTAGAATAGCAACTACATATCAGTCCACATGCTCTTTGATAATGCAAATGATGAGAATTTTGGATCTACTGTGAATAATTCCCACTTTAACAACAGAAATAGGCAAAGGCTCACCTCTATACTCCTTGCTCTCGCAAAGCACTCATTGTGCCCCACCTCTCCTTTGCACCCTTCAGGACATGAGAAGGAGAGCTTAATAAGGGAATAGATACCATACAATTTACACTCACTTTAAGGCCATATTGTACCAGTAGAATAATGCAGAGGAGCCTTAACATTAAGAAAGATCAGATCTGTTGATTTCAATGGGAATTTTTCCCAAGTAAGGCTGTAGGTCTGGACCCTATAAAGTGTGCATTGCTAAAGGCTATATAAAGCAATGCCCATTATATAGGTTGCATGGGTTTTTAAAAACATCATGACTACATCTTCACCAAGAACCCATACAAAAAACTAATTATTCTTTTATCTATAGAAGATATTTGACATAATTCAACAGAAGAAAAATATGGGCTTATCAATAAAAAAATTGTCTTCCATGCTTATGTTCTCATGAATCTTAACCAAGAGAAATAATAATAAGTGACAGATAAGGTTTATAGTACTTTTAAATAAGCAACTGAGCCTCCTAAAGCTATAAGCAACATTCTCTAGATATCAAAAATAATAACTGGTTTTGCAGCAGTGCAGCATGGAAACACAAGGGTATAAGATATACTGTACTTTAAGCTCTGTTTGATGAATCTGAGCACAGTTCCTGGGGGATAGATTACTTTAAACCATGCTCTTTTACTTTCTAATCCTGACTTGATTTGATTTGTACTTTAATACAGCTGCCTGGCAATTCAACAGCAAATAGAGACTATTTATGTAATCATATTGTAAGTAGTGGGACAAGAAGAAACTCTCTAGAACCTTTTTGGAAAATAGTTTGTTGTACTTTTTATTTATTGAACAGCAGGGCTTCGGGCTTTTCAGTGCTCATTATAATTGGTTTTCTGCTTGAACTTTCAAAAACTGTCATGTCAATACTCAAACAGAATTTTTTTGCTTACTATATGGCTGTGGGCTCTATTTTCTCATGTGCTACTTGACAAAGTTCCTGTAATATCTTAGAGGCAAGTTCTGGAGTTTTAGTTGCTGTTTAAGAAATTGGAAGTCAGTTATTTTATCTTCTCTATTGTTCAGGATTACCTTCCCATAATCCTTTGCTGCAATTATTGTAATTTAATAAACTCAAAAGGAAGTGGTTGGTTTGAATCTTGCTAAGTCTCATCTTTCCACGAGTTGTGATATTCCAATGTTGAAATTCCTGCAATTAAACATAAATAATATTGGTCACTAGTGAATTTATAACTTCAAAGAACAATGCATTTGGGAAGGCAAAAGTGAACTAAAACTATGTAAGCATGATATCAATTATAGGTCTATTGTCTAATTTTAAATATGTTCTGGGGTTCCCTGCATTTTTTACTGCACAACATCCAGCAGTAGAGTTCTATCACATACTGCTTTGCCATTTCTGAGCTGTGATAAAGAGCAAACCAAAGCAACATGAAGTCTAGCAATCAGTACAGTTTGATACACAGTGAAATATGGCTGTCGTGCTTCTACATTTTCAAAATTCAATCCTGTCCCTAACCAATTTGAGAAACATGAATATTTATGTTTCCAAAGAACTTTGCCCTACCACGTTCATTTTGTAAGGGAAGACAGATCAGTTGTGTACTATATACTGTGGGATTATTTGTAATAATTTTTTATGTAGTTGGAACATAGATATTTGGAAAATGAAAAATTAAGAGCAAAATTCAGTGCCCTGAATTTTTAATCTCTGTACATTAGGAACTGTGTAATATTGTCTTCCATTATGTTTCATTAGAGGAATATTTTAAATCTCATTTTAAGGATCCATTGCTAAAAAGATTGCACAGAAACCTGTAAATAAAATGTTGATTATTTTAATACAAACAAAGGTGAATATCTGTATCTGCAGTATAACCATACAGTTTGGTTTTTAAACTAGTTCAAAGCAGTATTAAAAGGAAAACAAATTTTAAATCTGAAATTACCAACTTAAAAATATACATGAGCAATGCTTAATATAAACTAAGCTATAGTATTCATTTTCTAAAAGTCCAGCTTTAAGTTACTATTTCTTTACTTTTAAGGATTAGTATTTTTCAAATTGGTTTTGTAAAAGCCAATTTTCCTTCAAATTTATTTTATGTTTATAGAAAGAGAGCACAATATTTTATAATAATGGGATGCACTACAAATGCAATATTTCACAAGATACAAGCTTTGTTTGAAAGAAAAACAAAGTAAGGGAATTCAAATACAGTAAGCATTTCTGTATTTGAAAATCAGTTTGCCTGATCAATATTGTAGCTACAGTATATTCAAAAATACCGTTGTTTTAGAAACAAAACAAGCAGCAAGTACTGAGAACACAAACTCTTATTGTTAATATCACTTCTAAAAAACTGAAAGGCTTTCCATTTCTATGAAAATCCTTAAAATATAAGTGAAGCAAAGTGAAAACATAGGTTTAAATCTGTTCTAAAAATCCTATCATCACATTTAATGTTATTCGTTCAAGAAAACAGGCAAGGAAACACTTTTATGCCTTTCAGACGAAGCTTTTGTAATAAATATATAGCTTAAACTGCAGACATTCAGTGAATGGAAAATGAAAAAAATTGTATACACTATGCTTAACTGAAACAATAATATGGTCTTGAGCATTTCTTAGTGGCTATTTTAAAATATTTAAATCAATATATAATATGTGTATTCATTTTTAACTATGATCTGATGCACACAGTTTGAATTTGGAAATGCAGATGAGAAAACCTCTGGTACAATATTTGTGACCAATACATTCATATAAAAACATTAAATGCAAAAGCCAAATCCCAAGTATAATTTTTGGTAACATAGTTAACACTAAGATTTTTAATATTTTCCAAAGGCTACACCTTTAAACTACTATACTTTTAATGCTAAAAGGATATCCAACATCTAATTGCATCTGTAGAATTCATATTCCCTTTTTCATGTATTTGTCTTTAGTTTATGTTCCTTTAAACCTGATTTCGCAACAATCTAAAACTGAAATTGTTTGTTTAATCTGTTAAAAAAACTAAATGAAAATATGGGTAATAAGTTGCATTTGAATTTTTTTTTGTCATAAATTTATTCAGAGATAATATAAGGTCAAATGTGGCACAGAACCTTCAGAAAACATCAGCCCAAGTTGTAGGACAATCACTTGCTGAAAAGAGAAGGCATATACATTACTGTGGTTTTGGTTCCCAAAACTGCATCAAGGCTACTCTTTTAGTCAACTTGGAAATTTATATACTATACACTAAACCTCCTTTAATATCCTCTCTCTCTTTCCTCTGGGCATTTATTGCTGTTCTTTCTAGTTCAGTAACCAGTGAGCAGAAGGTTCATTAAAACTAATTGAATTGGAAACTTGTCTGCCCTGGGAAATGTTAACTCTTTGTTGTTATCTCTAGGAAATTCCTTTTGTTATTTTCTTTTGAATTAAATCATTGGACTTTAATGTAACAAACACCACCTTGAAAAAATATGTGTTTATACAGCAACTATAGGGAGGATCTTTTGTAATTCTACATTTATTCAGTAGATGATGATAATCAGTGTGGGCAACACTTGAACCCAAGATTCTCAAATAGTAAGGATACTGTTGTGTTAACTCTTGGAGTTCTTAATACCCTTCATAGTGACTGGAAATATAAAATGTAGTATAGCCTTTTATTATAGCTCATTACAAACTGGTAAAACAAATAAACCAAGTGCAGGTTAGAGAATCATTACTGGTTTAATAGAGATTATCAGGGAACTGTAAAACCACAGTAGTACTTATATGATACATGACTGACTAAATGTCAAAAAGGAAAAGATTAAAATGATTATTCTGCATGGTATGTTATGTTAACTTTCTACTTTTGATAATTTGTGAGCAATGCTTATAAAATAGATTTAAAATAGAGTTTAGGACACTGTATTTTATGCAATTGTTTGTAGCTTGAAAATATTGATGAAATAAAACACTTGATAATAGTCACAGTGGTAGATTTTTGACAGCTTTAAAAATCAATTGAAAATAACAGGCAACCCACTGTTGCTAATAAAAGTAAATATTTATGACTGATTTGACTGAGCTTCAATACCAGTCAATCACTTTCTAAAGGATCTTTGCAATTCATTAACCTCTTTTTACTGGTCTTGTCCCTGTTGGTATTAGCCATTAAAAGAGAATAAGGGAGGGGGGGTTGATTTTTCTATTCTCATCATTCATAGCTTATTTGTTCATTCCCTCCATTCCCATACATTGCTGTTAAATTGATTGTCTGCTTAGTCATATGAATGATAAAGTAGCTCTGCCAGCAAGATTGAAAGCATCCATTAATTTCTGAAGAAGGTAGGTTTCTCTGATTCAGCCTCAACCTAAACAAAACTACTTCACAGTTTCCTGCATCATCAATAACTAAATTCAAACCATAATGTACTGTCAGCATAAGCATCAAAATTTTTCTTTTCAAACTTTTCTATGTAAAAATCTCAGAGAAAGCAATCCTTGTTTATTATCTAGTAAAGATTTTTGATGTCAGTTTAATATCCTAAATTTGTATCATAGTACAATATACAAAAAGCAAATATTTGCAGGGTTGGTTTTTTTTGTTTGTTTGTTTGTTTTTTAATTAAAAGCTACATATTTTAAATATTTGGTGCCCAAACAATTATCTTTGCATGGAATCATGCTAAAGTAGCAGCTTATACATACTGGTCCTTTGAATAATGGAAGATAATATAAAGTCTGATTTATCTGGGTTATTAAAGGCTATGTGGAGTTGTGCACACTTTCTATGACTCTTACTGATGAACTGTGTGGTAATTCTCATTCAAAAATGAAAGACTGGTACTTCCACATGCATAAATTACACCCCCTCCACTTTCCAACAGTTGTAAGAAACTAAAACGTATGCAGCGCAGACTTCCATTGGAAGTCTATATTCTACTATAAGAGAAACTTTGTGATGTTTAATTCCATGGTCTTATTTTGATTTTTAATAACTGGTTGAAGACAAATACAAGGCTTGTATGATCTATCAATATATTTAAATTAAAGCCATTTGTATGGAGCCTTTTCTTCTAGAACTTTCATAAAAGGCAAATTTTCATTTTTTAACTCTTTTGTTGTCATAGCTGATGAAATACCCATGACAAGTTGATGTAGTCTTTCTAGGCAAGCCAATATTTTCAGCCTGTCCTGCATGATAGTCTTAGGGTATGTGCAGCTGCTACTAGGGGTAGGTCAATCTAAACGCCTATCTGTGCAGATGTTTGTGGGGTTCAAATAGGGCCAAAAATGGCAGGCCTGATCTAAGTTAGTTCACCTGAGTGCATCTTAGAATTTAGATTGGAAATAGATTAATCTGATCCAGCAAACATCTGCATGGATTCAGAGTGCAGCCCCAAAGCTGGGAAATCCCAGCTGCTAGACCCAGCTTCCGGGCTGCACTATTCCTACCCTGCCTTCCACGCCCCGCAAACCCTGGTGAAGCTATTTTTAGCTCCCTGACCCCTGCCCATCTCAAACAGACAGCCCTTCACAGTACCACCAAACCCTCCATGCAGAGCTGCCAATCCCCTTCCACCCCTACCCCCCATCCCAAATTACTTATACCAGGCCCCTGGTGCAGCTCGTAGCACCAGAAAATGCCTGTACATGCCACTCCGGATCTACAATCTCATGGCTTAAACAGATCCAACGAACATTTCTATGTACCCCCTTAAAGGCTATCAGAACACCAAAGAGTGGATTTAACAGTTCATCTTTAGTCAGCAACTGGTCTGTACCCTAGAACCTGAGATTCCCCCTTTATCCTAGCTCCTTTCAGAAAAACTTATGATGCATCCCCATACAATTATTAGAAGAGAAAAGCCCCGTTTGCTTTTTTGCATGAGCATTAAAGATATATAGAGCTTTTCCTAGGAATAGAAGTTTGTTAGTGTCCTTGGTCAAAATGTACCCTCCCTCCCATTCACTACAGTTTGCTGTCCTACTTATAAAGATGCCTGTAATTTACTGGTTCTGCTTATGATGGCAACAACACATCCCAAGTATAACCCAACTAATATGCATGCACTCCTGATAACAGAAGCAACCAAAATTAACCAGCTAAAGCTCGAGATACTGTACTAGGGGTAGAAGAATAAAAAGGGCCACCTTTCCTTCTTCTAACCCCATCCCTAACCTCTAGGAAGACCCTGTACTCTGGGGAAAATAAGGTGATTTCCTAACTTCCCCTTCACTGCACTGTGGCCTTGGGAGAAAAAGAAAAAAAAACCCTAGCTAGCTAGCACTCGAGCCAATAGAAGCAACAAGAGAAGCCGACAAAGTAGGGGCCTTTGGACACTTAGAGAATTTTCTACAATTCTGACTGGGCTTTCTCTGCCCTATTCACAATCACTGTTAACTCCAACAATTTCTCCACCAGTTTCACTCAAAAACCATCTTCCCCCCTATATCCCATGTCCTGCCTACCCTACATAGTCCCTCTTCCCTTTAACTTCCTTTATTCCTTTCCAAACTCAAGCACAAATTCTGGAATTAAGGACATTTGCTGCCACCACATTGGCAGGGTAACACATCGATTTATGCCACACCCTCCATCCTTCACTTGCCTTGTCTATGTAGATTGTTAGCCCTTCAGGAGCAAGATATTCATACAGGACCTAGCATCAAGGGGCCCCATTGTTGTTTGGTTATTGGGTGCTATCATAATTAACACAATTAATAATAATGGTCAGAGGTGTAATGTGATGCCTCAGCACTTTGCGTGGCAATGGCACACAGGGCAATGTCACTGGCTATGCTGCTGGCAGCATGGTGGTGGCCAGTTCAGCAGTGACTGATCCAGCAGTCCAGCCTCTTCTATTTTTTGTACCCTCTATTGATAATTATAAAAAACTACATGGGTTCATAACTCTAATGTAAACGATTCTGAGAGATTGATATTTAACTACAAATCTTCATAAGTTATAACTTCTGATTGCTATGCCTAATAATTCCTTGAGGAAAACAACCTGAATGCAGACAATGGGACCTTTCCAATGGATTGATGTTCATAGGAAAGCATGGTGACATCCCTGGAGATGCCCTCTCCACCTTGAAGCATCATGAATTTTCACAGACTTTGCTGTTGTTTCATTATAAGCTTTTCTGTGGTGTTTATCAGGCATACTAAGAATCTCAGAAACAATAAACCAATCCTGTGAGAGTACAAAATGTATGTGGCAGACAAGATCTCTCAAGTCGTACCTATAACTCAGTTCTTTAAGTGGTAGTCATCCCGTTTTATCCCTACCCACTCTGCACATAATGCATGTCAGAGAAGAGAACTTGCTAGGGAAAGCAGTTGTTAGGTGGGAAAAGAAAACCAACATCGTACCACTGTTATTGATGCTATTGAGGAGGCATGCCCACTATCTACCAAACAGAGGTTTATCACCTTTGTGGAGGCCATGAACCTCTAACTGGTTCTTCACCAACTAAAACAATCATAATGCTCCATAACACTATGTATTAGTTTCTTTCAGTTGTGGACCTTCTCACAGTCTTCCCTTCCTTTGCCATCCCCATAGTGGTTTTTTATGATGTGCTGTACATAAAACTAATCATTTATGACAACCTGTTTCAGCCTAAATATTACCCATGAACTATTCACTAGGACTTTTGACCCAAGAGTTTATCTGACCAACTGCGCTACACAAACAGCAACGTCACGATACTGTATCTAGAGTAGGTGCCTTCTCAACTCACATAGAGCTTTAAAATGGCTTGTATCCTCAGCTGCCAACACTCTCCTAGCATTTCCAAATATGAAAATGGGTTCAACAGGCAATGGTCCCCTACTTTTGCTGGTCCATGACAATACTATACAAGAAATGCACTGCAGGCAACATAGCATTATTCTTCCTCCAATTCTGCAATTTGTTTGGGGCTTTTTCTGAGGTCACAACCAATATCAGAGAACCTTCGGGCAATATGTTGCCTCTAATGACTACTGATTTCGGTGTTTATTGCAAGGGATTTTCAATGGAGGAACCCTCTATTCTGGAATTGGTTTATCCAATTATTGCAATACAGCCTGAAAATTGATGGGCAAGACATGGTCCTATGGAGCGCAGCTTATCACTTTACATAGGATTTGACTGATGGAATCATAGCA
>NW_017729031.1:3364074-3374246 GCF_001723915.1 Gavialis gangeticus | reverse complement strand
TTCAATGGAGGAACCCTCTATTCTGGAATTGGTTTATCCAATTATTGCAATACAGCCTGAAAATTGATGGGCAAGACATGGTCCTATGGAGCGCAGCTTATCACTTTACATAGGATTTGACTGATGGAATCATAGCAGTGTATTTTTATTCAATTGTTGAGATGGTTACTTTCGGTGAATTGTATTATTTTTGTTTTAAGCTTCCATATAGTTGCCTTAAGACACTGTAAGAAGCACTTTTTATGAACAGAAAAAAATTATTTGATACTATTCAATTTGCCAAAAGAAAATTATTTAACTATTTAATTAAGGGTATTCTATTGTCATTATCCAGCATGATGTGGTCCTATGGTGGATAGGTTACCTGGGTTTGGTAACTTCCAGCTTTAGACTTAAAATTTAACCATGCTGGCTGTGTATCTCTCTTTCACTGATTTCAGCGGAGATGCACTTACAACGGAAATGCATTTGGTTCTCAAGGTGTTTGTAAATGCCACATTTGTTTCCCTTTCTTGCACTGCAACAGTGTGACTGTTTGCACGAGCTGGTTTTCTGGACACTTTAAAAGTCTTTCTGGTGTATTAAACTAAAACTCCTCAGACGTAGTTTAGTCTGGCTCACCATGAATTAAAGCGCTGTGTCCATGGATTCATTGTGTGCAAACACAAAGGCACTCAAAGATGTATAATAAGCCTTTCTGTCCAGCAGATGGTGCTGCAATGTTTTTGCAGTTCACCCTTTTGAATTGCTGCCACTTTCAAATTGCTTCTGCTTTTTTTTTCTTTGCGCTGTACGCCAGCTCTCTACTCCCATAGCTGCATGGCAGGGCACAGGGTGGGAGGCCCCAGGCCAGGGGGGCAGTGCAGGACTGTTCCGCTCTTCTGCGGTGCCAGCCAGAGACCAGGCTTAATTCGTTTGAAAACCTAATGCATGCAAACACTGATGTGACACTCCAAAGCTTAATTTATTCAAAAACAGTGCATGCAAACACTGATGCAATGCTCCAAAATGAATGGTTTAAATTTTATAAATGTATTTAATTTAATGATTAAACCCTGTGATGTGTACAAGCACCCTATGATGCTAAATCACAGACCTCTACAACTCCTCTGCCCATTTGCAGTGGAAAGGATCAAAGCCATACAACTATAGGAATGGAGGATGGCAGGTCAAACAAACAGTTATGCAGTATCTATTCCTGCCACCACCCTCTGACCATTACCAGTTCCTCTTGAATTTAGTCTACACTAGTGTCTAGAATCAAGCAACAAACTGAAGGCATTGCTGCACCATATAGTAGCTAGAACATAAGTGCTAGCTTAAATCAAGTTACCATGGGTAATAGTGACAAAGAAGTGTGGCAGTCCAAGTTTGAACACGTGCTGGCAACTATACAAACCATCTTGGAATCTTGATATATACTTTGGTTGCTAACATGTGCTGCTGTTACCCATTACTTCATCTAATTAAAATGGGCATATTAGCAAGTGCTGCAATCACACCTTTAATTTGCTGTCAACCCTACCCTAGGAAACCCATATTCTTCTCCACAACAAAGACTCTCATGTAGGATTTTGCAAATATTCTTTATGCCTCAGTCTGGAATAGTCAATGATAATTGCACATGTTTAGTCTGCTGCAGGTCATCTATATACCAGGGTGCCTATGGTAAGTTTGTGATGGTAATGCATGGAACAAGGCATTTAGACACTATTATCCCTTCAAAAAAGTTCTCTCACTTGCAAGGGGTTTCTAACTTTATTTCTTTATGGATAAATACAGTATGTATTTGCAGCTGTCATTGACAGATGTTCAGTGTAAATATTTTTTCCAGCAGGTTTTTTATTCAGATGGTATAATGCATAATAGTGACATTTAAAAAAAATAAAACAGTGAAAGACATTACATTACAAAGGGGAAAACTAATTTTTGCAGAGTTCATAATTAACAACAAATATGTCTAGGCAACAAAAGCACTCCTGTAAGACCTACCAAACTTACTTCTCACTTTTAGTTGCATAAAACAAAATAATTAAAAATTATATAAATTTTCACCTTCACAGTTCAGGTGCAGAAGAGTTCCATACAATGTGACCTATATTTGCTCAGCACCATGGAAACCACTTCACTCCATTATCCAAGCACTATTTACATAAAACCAAGTGGAAAAAGTACAAGAAAATAAAGTGGCACAGGCAGAAATAACAACAGCAACTGCATTCATAATATAGAAGTGGGCAGGGAACCAAGAGGACTTTAATGAAATTTACATTCACTGAGGGTATCAGTTTATCAGTAGAGGATTGCATCAAAATGGGATAAAAAGCCAAGTCAAGCCTTTGTCGAGTAAGTTCTGTTTTCCAGCAATGGCACTTGTCCATCTACTTTATCAGAATGATGAATCTCAGTTAAGCAAAATAAGGAAACTTGGCAAGTGCAAACAATAGCACAACAGGTTAACAGGCAATAGCTTTGTGATGAGGCCTGTTACAGGTAAGTCAGCCACCACTGGATATGTAAAAGAATCTAATATCCCTGATGCAAAGTTACAGTTCTCTTTATACTATCAACAGAGTTACTGATAATTAGTTCTTAATATAGGTTTGCCAATACGGTTATGCCTATAGATCACTGAAACAATTCTCTGTCTAGAAATATGAAGCATAGAAAAATATTGCTGTTATAATTTCTTTTCTTTACAACCTTGTCAGTGGTTACTTGGAATGCTTATTCCTGTTCTGAAGGAAGAGATCCAAGATTTCTATGTCAGAGAATTAAGAAATATGGACACGCTGTGACATTAGAAGAAAAGCTGAATTTAGCACAAATTACTTCCCTATTTGTCAAACCCAAGCAATTGCAGATACCAAGCACTCTGTAAAGACAGGAAAGGTTGGGGAGGGGGGTGGACACAACACACAAACTGCCTTATCCAGTTTTTCTGCCTTGCAATGGAATTAGATACACCAGGGCTTTAATTGTAAGCCTCTCCCAGGATGTAAACTCTTACCAGAGACAGACATCAGCAACCTTGTCTAAGGCAAGAACATTTTTGAAGTGTGAGTTTAAATCTAATAACTTCCCAAATAATTTACAGTTGTGGGTGGGGAATTGAATGCTTAATGGCATATAATTAAGAATTCCTTTTTGGTGTATTCTTAAGATTTAGTGCATATCTCCTGTAAAGCACTGAGTCCCCTGTAAAACACCCTTAAAGCACAGCCAATAGCAGCTGGAGGTGCATTATAGTTTGCAGGATTGAGCCCTTATTCATTTAATAAAAGGGAAGAAGTACCCATAAGCTAAGAATCACAAAGTGTTTTTCAAACGTGGGTATAAAGTAGTCCCACCTTAGAGACAGGGAAACGGAGGCATTGAAAGTAAAAGACCTACTTATTTTAGGAGGAATGTGCTGACTATGTTCATCTCGCTAAACAGCTACCTCAGAATTTGGGGAAAAGAATAGACATCACATTTTCTAAAATACCTTTGGAGGAAAATTGGGATTTGTTTTTTTTTTTTTCCACTCAAGGGCTGCTTCTGGAAGCCTGTGCTTTCAAGTTGCAAGCCAAAGCTCAGCAGACTAGTGGAATACAAGGATGTCAGGATGAGAGCTGGGCTAGCCACAGGGATTAGATTATTTAATCCCAGCCCAATTCTGCATTTTATGATTGGCTTGAAGCCATACCAAATGGTACAATGATCCTTTCTGATCTCACAAGCTAAACAGGGTCAAGCTGGGCAATTTACTTAATGGAGGTCTCCTACAGAACACTTTCAGAATGGTACTAAAAGAAGGGGGTGTTGGAGAGTCAGAAGCTGGCAGTCTTCCCAATGACTCAGTGATGAACCAATGCCATAACTTATGTCTAAGGGGCACTAAGAAATTGGTTGCATACCTTTCTCAGAATCTGTGCTCTAAACCATGGTGACAAATGGTGTTCCCAGGACAAGTTTGCAATAACGGGGTGATAATACGGATGTCCTGATTGTCTGTTCTGTGCTAAGTTCTCCTTTAAGTTCAGATGAACATGAAATCATAAAAAATTGTATAGAATTGTGATGATAAGATATGCAGATGCCATGTCCCATCTCAGACATAGCTACATGTTAAATGAGGGGTAAAATAAAACCCAGGCATCAATTTAATTATTTAAGTGATTTAGAGCCCTCCAGAGTTAAGGGCATCAACTTTATTGTGTATCAAGAATAATTTAAACGGTTTGAAAAATGTTCATTTAAATATGCATGGCCTTTCCATGTTATAACTATGCTGTCCTGTGGTATAAGTTAAATATTTTTGTTTACATCTGTAGGATACAAAATATGCTCCAACTTCCAGCAGTTTGAAATAATGTTAACAAAACTATTCAATAGCCAGAAAAGAATGAATTGTTGCTTGAACTCTTTCCTGGAAAAACCATCTAAACATTTATGTTGTGTACCTAGAAATACTGACGCACACTAATTCATTCTAGTCGTATGATTGTATTTCAAAACATTGGAGTTCAGAGTCTATTAATGAAAATTATTCCTGATTTAAAGCAAGGGTGAATCCAGTTCAAACCTAGACTACCATTTATCAGCCAACTCAAACTACAAAGATTCTGGGCAGCGTGACAAGATCCATTTTCTCCACTGTCCCACGCACAATCTGTCAACATGCCAAATTGGTGGCTGGGTTTCACCTTGTATTATATTTCAGCAGCTGTAGATGAAAAGGCAGTTTAAGCACTCTATGAGACGCTTTGTAGAGCTGCACATACAAAGCTTGAATCTGCTCTTTATTACATTGATACAGGTAACTCCATTGACTTCAAATCAGTTGCTCCTGATTTATATTGGTGGATGTGAGAACAAAAACAGACTCAGAGTTATGGAGCAGGACAGGGAGAAGATACAGCCTAAGACTGAAACAAACCCAGGAAGAGAGCAAAATACACGGCAAATACATTAACTATATTAAGTCATGTCTACTGGCTTTTTAGTGATGAACACTGAAAAAGATAAAGATTAGAGGCGGGGGGCTGAAGGGGAGGGAGGAATCAGATGACAAAGGATGATAGCATTGCATTCAAGAAGCAACCAAAACTAAACAGAAAGACATATCAAGAAAAAGATACAGGAACCTCAGGAAGTGGCTAAATAGTTTATAAAATTAGCACATATTATAAATACGGTATATAAATGGAAAATTATCTATCTTCGAGTTGTATACTAACACCAATACTGTAGTATGCAAACACCTTACACAAAAATCAATGGATGAAATAAAATTAAAGTGCAATACAAAAGATCAAAAGGAAGGGGGAAAAATTAAGTTATCAACTAGAAAAGGAAATAAAATAACAAATATTGAAGGTGGCGTGTAAAGTGCCATTACTGTTAGGTAAAAATGTGGGAGATGACTGCAAGGGTCTAAAGGTCATACTTCTGTTTGGAATACAGAAATCCATGACTGGTCAGAGAAGAAAGCAGGCCTGTGACAGCTCCCAAAATTGGTACTAATTAAAAATCTTAGGCATACAGAGAAATTTGCAATCTGTTGTAATTAGGTATAGAAATGAAAAAAAAAGTTTTGAAGTTGTTTTGGTTCTAACTCTTGACCAGCGTCTGGTTCCATTTCACTCCAAGCCTATGTATAATCTGGTTTAACTTCCCTCCGAGGACCATGTCTGACCTGGTCCCACATAGAACCCCTCAGTCTTTGGTATCTTCCCTCTACTGTAGCCTTCTCAAGAGACAAGGGAAACAAGTGAAGAACATCTCTCTGTTTGCACTTGAAGACCTTTTTTCTTGCTGACAATAAATTCTACCAAAGCACACACCTGAGTACAGCAGAACCTGGATCATTCATATCCAGGTGGTTTACTACCCTTTTAATTCAGCAGCAGGTTCCTGATTAAGAACAAGCTGTTCAGCTGTTTGATGCAGCTTTTATTTCCAAGAGTGCAAGTTCTCCAATCAGCTGGAGCTAATCACTGGTCCCATGCAGCTGACTGGAGAAGCAGCATCATTTAAAAACAGCAGCAAACAGATGGAGCACCTCAGGAGTCCCATACTGCTGTTTGCTGTGGCTCCATATACCCCCAGATACTTGGCAAACCGTGATATTTGCAGGAGGGTTAGGAATGTAACCCTGAGGAGTATCCAGGTTCTACTGTCTATTAACTAACACTACACCCACACAACAAAAGTTCTTTCTTTCTTCATAAAAAGCCTTTGATGTAATGCAAAGGGATGATCCCTCTTGTAACTATCTGGGTGAGAGAGAAAGGAAACTAGTACTTTCAATAGGGAATCAGATCCGCATGCTCATTCTTTACCTGCTGTTGTAAAAGATTTCTGAAAAGCATGAGACTCTCTCAAAATCTAAATTTCCACTCCTGTTCTTTATGATTCTGCACATGTTGGCTGGATCCTGATCCTTTCCAAGTTTTCTGTTCTTCTTGTACCTCTTCATTGTTCATAATTCAAGAAAACCCTACAAATAAACATTATTGTCTTGGCATAGAACTCATCTTTCTGATACAAGGAACGACTGCCTATGAAGATTGCCACTTCCCAGGTGTACAACAGGGCTGAGAGGCCTAAAATGACTTATATTAGATATAAGAACCTACTCCAAGACTGTAATCTTCAAAGGCTGTACTTAATTTCTTAGGCGCCCGACAGCAGTAGCATAACTCAGGTGGGCAAGAGGGGCAACAGCCCTGGGTGCTAACTCAGGAGGGTGCCTCTCTTGCCAGGTGCCAACAAAGTTGTCCCCTGCCCTTCATGGAGTCCATGCCACAGCAGCAGGAGCAGCCCAACAGCATTGCTCTTGCAGCAAGAGCCGGTTCACAAACATTGTGCTGCTGCTTGAAGAAGAACAGCTTGGGTGGGCAGAGTCCACAGAGGCAGTGGAGGTGATGATGAAGACAGCAACAACATCCACCAGCACTGTTGCCACTGCCTGAAAGTACTAAATTTTTACCAGTAAAGTATCCTGAGTAGCAAGTTCAGCTTCTGTGTATGCCCAGAGTTATTGTCATTGCTGCTTCAGCTCAAAAGACAGCTTCAGCAAATTGTTGCTGCATCACAGGTTAGACTATTTGCCCATGAGATGAGACCTGGGTTGAAGTCCTTCCTCACTCAGAGCAGTGCCAAACCTGCATCTCACCCCAAGGAGCCTGCTTTAACCATGGGACTAACTTAGAACTGTACATTCCACTTTAAAGGCCAGGCACCCAGAACTTGGGTGTTATGATTATTAGCACCACAACACCTAAATCCCTTTGAGGATCTAACCCTAAGTGCAAAAATGGAATTCTAGAAAAGAATCCAGGAAGAGAAATATCCACTCTGTTAAGTATTACCAAATTCAATGCTGGTAGAGCTTGATTAAGCCAAAACACTGGCATTCACTCTTCTGTCCTTCCAACAGATGCAGAGGATTTTCTGAAGACAATTGCTGACGAAGCTTTCAGGTGTTTTGTTATGACATTCCAGTTTCACACCCATGCAGCAGGGTAGGGGTGACAATGATGCAGCAAACAGATGGTGGCAAACAAACAAGGAGTTTGCCTGGAGAGTTTGCCCAGGTGGGTAGGACCATAAGCAGGGGGGTCCCCCCCCCTTACTTTTTAATCCTTACAGCATAGGTGTGCTCCCAGGAGCAAAAGGAAGCACAAATAGAGCCTAGATCAGCTATTGTGACCTGCATAGGAAGTGCCACATGTGTGTTCCTCCCAGAGAGTCAGAAGCACTTTATCTGTACCAAGTGTAAACTGGTGTCTGCCCTGAAGAAGATTAACAGATTGGAAACATGGGTATCCATGCTGCATTTCATCCAGGACCAGGACAATTACTTGGACAAGAGTTGCAAGGGGCTAATACTGGAGAAGTCAAAGGGCACTGAGGAGAAGTGGCAACGTGATTACTTGAAGGAGGGCCCCCAGAGTTGAAGAGAAACAAATTGAAGTCAGCAACCACTTTCAAGCACTCTGTGCTGGAACTTCTCCAGGACCACAGCATCAAGAAAGAAGAGAAGAGTTGTGGTGGTTGGTGATATCCTTCTGTAGGGGACAGAGGCACCAATTTATCATCCAGATTTTGGGGGCTGGGAGGTGTGCTGCCTGCCTGAAACCTGAATTCAGGATTTCACAGAGTCTGCCAGAGCTCATCCATCCTTCAGACCACTACCTCTTCCTACTTGTCTATAGAGGCACCAATGATACTGCTAGTAATTGCACTGACCAGATCAGAGGCGACCGTGAGACTCTTGCCAGCAGGATTAAAGAGCCTGGGGCACAAGTGTTCTTATTGATCCTTCCAAAGGGACAGCAGAGACTGTTACATCCTGGAAGTGAATGTATGGCTGAGATGGTGGTGTTGACATGAAGGCTTTGGCTTCTTTGACAATAGGTGGATGACTCTTGGGAGGAGGGCTGCTATAAAGAGATTGGATCCATCTGACTAGAACTAGGAAAACCAGACCAGATCTGGCCACAGAAAGTAGTTTACAGCCATGACCAAACACAAGTGCAGGGCTGCAGCCAATTTCAAGAAATGGCTAGTTGGGTGAAAATCTGATCCCTCATGCAATGAGGTATCTTATAAAGGTGTTTCAAAATGTAACTTGCATCTGTGGAGCTCCCAGCTTGTTGCTGTTTTCAGAATTGGGGGGGAGAAGGGGAGAAGGGAGAGGAAGAAGTTCAGTCTGGGGGGGGTTTCAGCCCCCACTGCAGGCCAAAACTGGAGGTGGTGGGGAGGGCTCCAATTCACCCAACCCACCCTTCAACACTGGCTGGGAACCCCCAAGAATGAGCTCCCTCTGCTGCCCTTCTCCAGTCCCATTCTGAAAACAGACAGCACTGGCAGAGCCGAACCATTGCTATGGGAGCTTGGCTACAAGCTTCCAGCTGGCAGACAGATTCCCCTCCCCCCTGGAGCCAACAGTGAACTTCTGTTTGGGCTGGGGTAATGTTGTAACTGAGAAAGCTTTGCAGAAATCGTTCTGCATTACAGCTGGGACCTGCACTTCCATCTGAACCCTAAGTTTCACAGGGGATGGTGAGCAAAACCCTCCAGCAATAGAGCATACAGTCTAAAGGAGAAAGGACCTGAAGAAGCAACTCAACTCTGGGAAAGGGCCAGAGAGCTACAGAACTGCAACAAGTAGCAGAAAAAAAAAGTGAAGAGGTCAAAATGTGAAATACATCCAATGCGTGTATACAAATGCAAGAAGTATGGGGAACAAACAAGATGAGTTGGAAACTGCAGCCTACTGTGAAAAGAACTACAATCTGGTGGGACAGCTTTTGTGACTGGAACATGAACACTGAGGGTCAGACAGTTTCAGAAGGACACAGTTGGGAAAAAAGGTGGTAGTGTTGCCTTGTATGTCAAACACACATACAATTTTTCCCAGGTTCTGAAGGAAGACAACAGCAACGCAGCATGCATTTGGGTAAAAATGCAAGGTGAAAGATATGGCACTGATATAATGGTGGGGATTTATTATACCTACATCACAAAGAGGATGTGGATAAGATATTCTTCAAGCTGGTGAAAGATCTATCCAATCTATAAAAAGTTCTTCACTATGAGAATAGTGAGGCAGTAGAATAGACTGCTTAGGGAAGTTGCAGACTCGCAGTCACTGGAGGTGTTCAAGAAGAGGTTGGACAGCCCTGGGTTGGGGAGGATCTTGCTGTAGCTATGCCTATTTTCTACAGTGGGTATTTCCCATGCTTCTGGGCTTTGTTGATTGCTCCTGTACCCCCTTCCTCCCTCCCTTTTTTTCTGCTATATGTATTAAGTGGTTCTTAAGCCTCCCCAGAGGCACTGGGTGTTAGCTACAGCTAAGGCTGAGGACGTCAACCGGCATGTGCCACTTCTCCTGCTAGGAGCAAAGTCATAGGTTCCTGGCTAGAAGATCTTGCCTCTCTGCTCAGGGTCAGACCAATCACTATATTTGGGGTCAGGAAGGAATTTTACTCCCTAGTCAGATTGGTATGGACTTTGAGGGATTTTGCCTTCCTCTGTAGCAGAGGGTATGGCAGTCTACCCAGGACCTCTCGAGTGTATAGTAACAGCATTTTATAGAAGCCGGACATTAGCTGCTGTGGTCCCCTGCTTTACCTATGGCAGGTTAGGGTGTTGGGTCTATGTTGTGTCAGGGTTGAGGG
>NW_017729031.1:3358628-3359074 GCF_001723915.1 Gavialis gangeticus | reverse complement strand
CCTGCTTTACCTATGGCAGGTTAGGGGGTTGGGTCTATGTTGTGTCAGGGGTGAGGGCAGTTTTATGCAGAGCTTAGATCAGGGGCAGGCAAAGTCTGGCTCATGGGCTGGATCCATCCAGCAATAGACTCCATTTCCCAGCAGCCCCTGTCTATACGGAGACCCCAGCAGCAGCTGTGCTGTGAAAACTCAGGGCTGGGGTTTCTGTGGAGACCAGCCCCAGCAGTACTGACAGGCAGCAGCAGTGCCAGCCTCTTCCTGGTAGCAGGGATGGGGGGGTAGGGGGTACTGTGCTGTGGGCAGGAGCAGGGTGGCTCAGCTGCTACCCCCTGTGTAGGGTGGGCAGCAGCCGTGGTGGCACTGTTGGGAGAAGTGGCTACAGGACCCTATTGGGAACTTGGGGGGGCTATACCCTCCAAAAACTCCACCTTATTACCCCCCCCCCC
>NW_017729031.1:3340855-3358030 GCF_001723915.1 Gavialis gangeticus | reverse complement strand
TCCCCCCCCCCCATGCTGGCAGGGTGTGTGGCAGGGCAGGGAGCTGCTTCAAAGCTATGCTGGGATTTTGCAGCAGTGACAGCATGGTCCAGATCCAGGACACAGTCATGATCTACAGCTTGCACACCCCAGACAGGAACATGTAGGCAGCACATTGCAGCTCTGCCTTGGCTCCTTGTAGTGGTCACAGCACAGTCCACAGTCACGATCCACTGCCTGCATGCCCCTGCTGGGGTATGCAGGCTGCAAATCTCAGCTCTGCCCTGGCTCTGGACCATGCTGTCACCACTGCAAAATCCCAGCACAGCTCCAAAGCAACTCCACGCCCTGCCAGCGCTGCTGGGCCAGTCTCTATGGAAACCCTAGCCTCATCCCATCACAGCATGGCTGCTGCTGGATCTCCTTGGAAACCAGCCCCAGCCACACGGGAAGGGGCTGCTGGGAAATGGAGTCCAGCCACCAGCCAAATCAACCATTTTGCTCAGCCCGCTTTAGATTATGGTTGTACAAGATGGTTTGGGTAGGGATGATCCTGCCTCAGGCAGGGGTTTGGACTAGATGACCTCTGGAGGTCCCTTGTAACCCTACTTCTCTATGACTGTATGACAACAACCTGGTAGATGAGAACTTTGTTTAGGGTCCTGATGTCATGATCATTGAAGACATGATTCTGGAGACAGTCAAAGATAACACTGGCAGATTTTATCCAGTGTTTATTCTAGTCATTTATGTTTCCTTTTTGGGAAAGATGGCTTCCCAGGTAGGGTTAATGCTCAATATTCTCCAAAGATTACCCTCCAATTGTAATTTGTCAAGGTTGGCTGTTTGGGGTGGGATGGTAAAGGATCTTGATTTTTGAAGTTGACAGAAATGATGATGAGTGACCTGGAGCTTTTCAGGTGAGTGGGTACACACAACACCATCATCAGTAAAATCAAAATCTGTAATGCAGGTGTTAATTATCTTGGACTTGGAATATAACCTGGTGATGTTAAAGATATTCTCATTCATGTAATACTGGACGCTGACTCTGGATGGAAGTCTTTCAGCAATGAGATGCCAAATACTGTGATATAGACAGAAAATAGTGTTGGTACAATAACACATCCTTACTTGACTCCAGTTCTAACAAAGAAGGCATCCAGTTCCAAGCCATTGCTTATTATTACCAAATGTGGGAAATTTTTGCTGTCCTAGATGGAAAAACATGGTCTCTTCCATACTTGTAACCAGTCATGCAATGAAAAACACCAGGTATCCAGCACATAAAGCAAGGGCAGTCTCACTGTATGTAAAGATATCAAAGTTCTCCACAAAAAGATGAAAGACAAATATCATATTGCAAAGGTAACAATCAAGGAGGGTTACCACATATCGCAAATTTACCTGATTCTATGTGAGAAAATTATTCATGTGCCAAAAATAAAGAAAGGTGAATGGAGAGGAGTGGACTTAGGTTAATTGTTAAGCTTTTTAACAATACAGGAAATGGTACAAGTAGTCAGACTCATCCTTGACAACTGTTTTTGTTATAAGAGATTTCAGTGAATAGTTGTGCATCACCTCTAAATGTTCCAATCAATACAAAAAATGAACCACACTTTGTAAACACCATGATCACATCAATTGCTATTGTATTTGTAATTAAAATCATTTATCAAATGTGTTACTAGGGTGATCATAATAATCTCAACATATCCATAATAGCTTTCTAACTAACGTTATTTCTGGGTTTACACAAGTCTCAGAGCCATGAATCATCCAGTGTTATAAATTTAACATTAGAAGTTAAGGAAAAGTACTGTCTATTTGGAAAAAATAATGTAAATCTTTGCTGACTTCAGTTTCATAGGCTACACAAAATATCACCTCCGTTTCTTCACTCATAGAAAAAGCAGCTGCAGGATTTTCAGGGAAGTCACTTCCTTCACATCCATACATAAAAAAAAAATCTCATAAAACAGGAAGAGGAAGTATACTATTCAGATATTATGCAGTACCTACAGGTTAAGAGGTAGTGGTGGGGGAAGAAACATAGAAAAGATTTTTTTTTTATTATAGGTTTACAGGACCAAAATATATATTATTGCTAGTACCTTGATAACAAAAGGTACTGCTGACCAAGCAGACAGGAATCTGAAGAAAACTGTTATTTATTACATGCCAGTCACATATATTGCATCAATGTCTGTTCATTTCAAACAAATGCAAGGTGTCTAACATCAGATACTTGAAGACCAGGCAGAGAGAGAGAGAAAATAAATAAAAAGATGTCAGAAAAGACTAGGTCTTCTCCACTCTGTAGCAATCCTCTGTTCAACTATATTTTGCACTTCTTACTAAACTTTTTGCATGACCAGAAGTTTTAGCAGCTGCAGGGGAAAAAAAAAATCCACTTCTGAAGCAAACTAGTACTGCATTAAAATGTTGATACAGAAACTTTTGGGGGGGGGGGGAAGGGTAGGAGAAGAGATCCAGACAAAATGACTTTCTACTTTAAAATGCAAAATCTGATTCCTTCATGTTTTCTACTCCATTTTTCGCTCTGTCCTGATAAAATTTTGAGAAGAAAAAGAGGTAAAATCTCTCCCCAGCTTCCTATGCAAGTCTAAAATGTTATGAAGGTTTCTCTTCTATGGCTTATACTCAGATAAACTATCCATGGTTTCAGCGGAAATTTCACTGAATAGACAGATGTGTGTGTGTGTTGGATATTAGCAAGATTGATGTAAAGATTTTGACAACCTTTGACTGCCTGTCATTCATTTTCCATGGAGCCAGTATCTCAAGCAGTAATTATATTTAAAGACTTTTCTGGAACCCAAGCACCATAGAGTAGTTCATACTTAGCTTGTGCCCCATGTTAAGAATGAGGCATCCTGCTGTAACTCCAAATAGACACGTTAGAACATTGCAGGGAACAGAAAAATGGAATTCAAGTTTGCGCAATCCAACTCTAGATCTCTGAAATTCTATCCACCCTGTGCAAAAGGAGCCTCCACTTGAAATTTGAATTCCTGATTCAGAAACAAGTCAATCAGTTTTATCCTCCAAAGTATGAAATTCCCATACAACAGATGGTATTTTAAAGATGCAAGTGTATATCTAACTGTAATATGGAACTAGGCATACCTGTTACTAAAGGGAAGTCCACCGATAGCAAACACCTGGGAAATGCCAAAACAATGAAACACCAGCAGTGGGTTAAACTCAATTGCTGCCCGAGAACCAGGCCATGGATAAAAGGCAGATTTGCCAGAAGTTCAGCCCCCGGCGGGGCACAGACAATGAAATGCGAGAGAGCCAGTATTGAGAGGACCTTCAGCGAGGATACACCGGAGGACTAGAAGAGCCTGCACAACAGGAGATACAACAGTAAAAACCACCAAAGAAGTAGGCAGCTGATCAGTCACTTACCTGTTCAGGGGAGCCCCCCTCTCAGAGCAGCATGGTGGTGACCTCCTCCCAGAGACAGCGTGGTGTTGGCAGAGCAAAACCTGTGAAGAAGTGGGACAGAAGTCAGTGCAGGAGGAGTACAAAAGCTCCCAGACATATCTAACGATGGAGGAAAAGGGGAAAGGCAGGGACCATGTTGTTACACTGTATCCTGAAATGGCAGGAGTAACTGACAATTGCCTTGTTACCTAGTAAAAGGTATATCACTTAGAGTTCACTTCACCTGTGTTTCATTTTCTACTTTCTCCCATCACGGCATGGCAGGTGAGTGAGAGGGGTGGACAAGTATTCAACCAGAGACCCGATAACACTAACAAAATGTTGCTCATTTTTAAATTAATCCACACCTATTACATGTGTTGTAATATGGTTAGTTTACTACAATCCTGTTCTAGGGGACTAATTAGGATCCAGAATGGTTCAACCATCCAGAGGGACAATATGAAGGTCAGGTGCCAATCCTTGTGCATGGGTTGTATGTTTATCATAAATCATAGAAAATTAGGTTTGGAAGGGACCTCAGGAAGTCTACTTCAACCCCTTCCTCAAAGCAGGACCATCCCCAACTATATCATCCCAGCCAAGGCTTTGTCTAGTCAGGTCTTAAAAACCTCCAAGAATGAAGAGTCCACAACCTCTCTAGGTAACCTGTTCCAGTGTTTTACTACCCTCCTTGTGAGAAAGTTCTTCCTAATATCTAACCTAAACTTCTGTTGCTGCAACTTGAGACCATTGCTCCTTGTTCTGTCGTCGGCCACCACTGGGAACAGTCTAGCTCCATCCTCTTCAGAACCACCATTCAGGTAGTTGAAGGCTGATATTAAATTCCCCTCGAGTCTTCTCTTCTTCAGATTAAATAAGACCAGTTCCCTCAGCCACTCATCATAAATCATGTGCCCCAGCCTCCTAACCATTTCTGTTACTCTTTGCTGGACTCCCTCCAATTTGTCCACATCCTTTCTGTGTGGAAGGCCCAAAAGTAGACACAGCACTCCAGATGTGGCCACAGAGGGGAATAATCACATCCCTCGATCTGCTGGCAACACTCCTACTAATGAAGCCCAGTATGCCATTAGCCTTCTCTGTAACAAGGGCAGACCATTGGCTTATATTCAGCTTATTGTCCAACGTAACCCCAGGTCCTTTTCTTCAGACCTGCTGCTTTAGCCAGTCAGTCCCCATCCTATACCAGTGCATGGGACTGTTCTGTCTCAAGTGCAGGACTTTGCATTTGTCCTTGTTGAACCTCATGAGATTTCTTTTGGTCCAATCCTTTAATTTGTCGAGGTCTCTCTGAATTCTAGCCCTACCCTCCAATGTATCCACTATTTTCCCCATCTTGGTGTCATCTGAAAACTTGCTGACAGTTCACTTCATCCCATCTTCCAGATCAGATGAAGATACTGAGCAAAACCAGGCCCAGGACCAACCCCTGGGGCACTCCACTTGATAGTGACTGCTAACTAGACATCATGTCATTGTTTACTAACCTTGGAGACCAGTGCTCCAAGTGCTTGGAAATGGATTCCTTGAGGACCTACTCCATGATTTTTCCAGGGATTGAGGTGAGGCTGACTGGTCTTTAGTTCCCCAGTTCATCCTTTTTCCCTTTCTTAAAGATTGTCACTATATTTGCCAATCATCCAGGACGTCTTCCAACCGCCATGAGTTTTCAGAGCTAATGGCCAGCGGCTCTGCAATCATCTCAGCCAACTACCTCAGTACCCTTGGATGCATTTCATCTGGGCCTATGGACCTGTACATGTCCAACTTTTCTAAATGGTCCCTACCCCGTTCTTTTGGCACTGTTGGCTGCTCACCTTCTCCCCAAATTGTGCTGCCAGGTGTGATAGTCTGGGTGCTGATGTTGCCTGTGAAGACTAAGGGAAAAAACCATTGAATACTTCAACCTTTTCTACATCATCTGCCATTAGGTTGCCTTCCCCATTCAGTAAGGGAACTACTCTTTCCCTGGTCTTCCTCCTGTTGTTAAATGTTATGGGTAATGTTATGAACCCACATTTTCTACCCCATGTTCCAGAATTATATTCTCTCTTTCATTATGTGATTTACATTAATGTTACTTTAGTCTTGTTTTCCCATCATATTTACATGGCATGGGATGTAGTGATCTGAAAAGCCATATGAAAACTGTTAGAAGAAAAATATAGCTCATTCAAAATATTAAAAATTAGTTGTAGAGCATTTGCTTCCACTGCATAATGAAGAAAATAGATGTTCAATAAAACAACATGCAATACACTAACAGAGTTGCTCTGCATCTATCATGGATGAAATTGCTTCATTAAAAAAAAATTAAATACCATATAGATAGTGTACATTATAATTTACTGGAGGGCTTGTGCAATATTTGACTGTTTGAAGATAATGTGCACACATAGTTGTATTGAAATGAGAATGAAGGAAGATATTTCTACTCATGAAGTGAATTTACTCCTTCTAGATCTTCACTGCAACTGTGTTCTGTACTGCCGCTCACTACCTCCTAAGCTACCCCCTGTCAGGACAGCTCTTTCCACCTATATTTCCCTATTTGTATACAGAGAGCAGCTGGAGCATTGGCAGTCTGCACTGACATCAAGCATTTCTTAAAGGTAAATGTGCCCTGTTGCTCATAGTTACAAGGCTGCTGCCAAATAATAAAAGGTCTCAATCAGAGAGCACACAGTCCACAAGAATTTAGATTTTGTTCATTTATACACATTTCTAGGGAAGTCAATGCCCATCAACTACCTGCTGCTGCTACATGCATCTAAAGGGATTCACTGTAAGCCTGATCCTGAAAGCCTTCCTCAGAGAGTGATAAGCCCTGACTGCAAATCCCGATTGCTTTCATAGTACCTCTTTGCAGAGTAAAGTGGTATTCAATACACATACAGGTATCAGAATGTGACCCTGTGAATTTATTTTTACTACTCATGATTACATTGCTCTTCTAGTCAACTTAGATACCTTTCTTTAATACATAACTAGATACTTCAATTTATGCCATTGTATTTTAAAGAACATATCATACAGTCAGTCAATGGTGTTATTAATGTAATTTTCATTCCTAAGATATTCAAAGTAGTACAATTAAGTGCTCGATTCTGTCCACTTTTTCAAGGTAAGTCATACTAATTTGATGGGGCTCATCTAAAGCCCACTGAGGTCAATGAGCTTTGATAGAATAAAGTCCTATGTAAATAAGAAAGACAGAATTGTTTCCTAAACCACAAATTCATTCATTTTGTGTGAGTTACTATAGCGCAGGCCCTTAATCCTAATTAATACATTTATATTTGCAAAGAAAAACATGTAGATTATCCATCCTGAGAACTAATCTCTTAGAATAGAAATCCCAAAGATACTGTACTCCCATCACCTGTAAAAATGCATCACTCATCCACCCAAATTCTAGCAGGAGTAAACACATGTATAGAAGACATTTTAGGTACTAATTGATAAAAATCCACTAAAACAGGATTGGCGATATAATCCCGGCTATTATGATTGATTTGTTAGTTAAATCTGTGTTTATAATCAATTGCTTATGAAGCCCTCTAGATAAATAGGTGGTTTAGCCTAGATGGTATGTTAGATCACTAATGAAAGACCCAGAGTAATCCCCAAACAATTACGTACTCCTGTGCTTACAAAACAAGCTTGTATACTGAATCCATTAACAAAATTTAGGTATTTAAACACTGTCTTTTGGATGTCCTACAATATTAATTATACCTGATATATAAAGTGTATTTAATTACAGCTAAATGTGATTCTGGATGAATTAGCTACATGTATAAAAAATTACACACATCTTTTTCTCTGTTATGAACAATTTAGCATCAGCTCTGAAGCATAAGGCTTTGTAACATAAAAGATGTTACCAGTGAGAAACCAGTTGTAAAGGAACTTCATAGGAAATAGAAAAGATAGAGCACCAGAGATTTCTTTGGCAACTGCTTCAGAAGTCCTGTGCAAAATATCAGCCAAGAAAAGCCTTTACCATTTTGTGGATTCTCTTGCACAATCAGATCAAGCTCATGCTATCAATACATGGGCAGCCAGTCTTTTCCTGGGTCAGAAGACAGAAAGCTCTATCAAACTACCTCTTTTAATATAAAGGACCCTAAGCAAAGGTATTGTCAAAAAGGTACCTGTCTGACAAGGCTGAAGTCGTAGGTTATCCACAAAACATGTACAAAAGCAGATAAGTGAGCTTCTCCATACATTGTAATATTCCACTTGTCATAACTGTTCCAGGGTGGGAAGTGCCTTTTTTTGGTAGGTTTCTATGTCTTATCTACCCAGACCTCTCTTCTGGCACATACACCAATGATGAAGAAATCTGACTGTTTTGTGCATACCTGCCAACTAGAACAAAACACCATCTTGTTTCATTTCAGGAGCAAAGATGGGCAAATTAGTCCCAAAAAAAACATTTAACAGGCAAAGGTAGTTCTCTTTTTTATGACCTAAGTAGCTATAAAGAGGTTTTTTTGTTTTTTGGTTTTTTTTTACTAACTGGTTCATTATTCACAGCAAGACCAAAACTTATGGAACTATATTTCAAGCTTTAGACTGTGCATGCGACCTGTTGGTTGCTAAAATCATGAAATCCATGGTCATTCATAGCATTGTTTCTCTTCCTGTTAGATGATTTCCGACCAAAATAGGCTTTCAAGTATCAACATTAACACAAATATACATTCATTACATGCTTTTTCTCCACTAACCTTGTTGTGAGCAAAGTACTGAATTATATGGAGGTTTGTGGAATATGAATAAAGAGGTTGCGAATCTCTTCAAATGGAAGAGAAAGGTTTTAGTCCCATGAAACTTTACAAGTAAAAAATTTGTAGCATTCACCTATTTTGAAAAAGTTCTGGCTACTAGCACAGGGGTCCTAGAATAAAAAGGTTGTTTATTCCATTGCAAATTCCTCAGACAATTTCTTCACTAGTCTTACACTAGTTACAATTTACACTGAATTTCCCCACCTCAATACAATCTTTACTATATTTAGTGAACGCAAAGTGGACGACTCATGGAGCTCTAAAGCATTTGGGGCAAACTATGCAGACTTCCTGAAATTACAAAGTTAAATTCCAGAAGAGTTATCTCAATCATTCCTTCTTTTGAAAGGATTTAATTTAGTATGTCAGGAACCTTTGATATGAAAACTTCAATGCAGTTCTTGTTCTATACGAATATTCCAGGGCCAGATTTTACACCCCCATCTCAGAACGGGTACGCTATGAATGCATAAGCAATGGAAGTAGCATTAGTTAGTCCAAACAAGGCTGCCCACCAGTTCTGCAGGGACACAGCAGTAGAGCCATCTTGCTACAGCTGCAGAGACCCGATGTGCCAGATGCCAACCCCTGTTGACCCAACTGTAAATGGACACTGTGGGGCGTCAAAGGTGACTAGACAAAATACTATCCATATCATTCCTTCCTGTGCCATGTCTAGAGTAATTAGCACGCTTACCCCTACTATGGATCGTTACACTTGGAAGTAGTCTATCTCCAAGCCATGCAAAATAGGTCTCCAGTGCCACAATACAGCCTTTTCACTGTGGGGTTTTGTGGGACATGGGGTCTGTCACATTCTCTTTAGCAAAAGAATGCATTAATCCAATATTCGGTGCCAGTACAACTCCTGTCAGCCAGATTTAAAGAAGAGAGATAATTTGGCTTCACCACCACTCTATATTGTTAATCCAGTTGCTTGCAAAGAGGATGCTCCTGTTAGATAGGTTTTAACACTCAGTTACAACTCATCAGGTCTGTTTCTGAACCAAAGCACCTCCAATGTCACTGCAGCTTTAGAAGTGCTAGATAGGGATGCGACACCCTTATCAAATGGGGCATTAGTGTTCAATAAATATTTATTAAATCTTGAGGTTCCTAATATAGCATTTTTTTCTCTTGAGAAAAGTGCTCAAGATACATGACAGCTTGATACATCATTCTTATGAGCTTAATCATATTAAGTTTTTCAAGCCCCTTCACTGGGTAAATCATTCCAAACTAGGAATATATAAATACCTATGAAATTAAAAACAAAAAGGCCTATAAATTATCAGGATCTTGTACTTCTATCAGTGGCAATTCAAAAATATTCCAGTCCTACCCACTTCTGGTGCACACAAGAATTTTTTTTTCTTTAATTATCAAAATTAAAACACAAGCAGTGCCTCCAAAGAGAAAATACGTAATAATATTTATATTTTTCAGCATTGCATCAATACATAATGATGTGTTGAAATAAAAATCAAGGCGTATTTAGAACATACAAATTTACATCACTTCCTTGAGCAAAAAAAAAATATTGAAAGAGTATAATCTGATGCATAATTTAAACACCACCAACCAGTCTTATTGTAATATTTCTGCTTGAATGACACCCTTACTGAAGACAGGGATTTGGTGGCTGCTGTAGAAAACTATTTCTTATCATGGAAGAGTATTTATGGAAGTATGATTTCAAAAAGGGAAGAAGATACTCTGACAACACAAGTGACAGAAAACAATTGCATAACTAATCAGACACGAGAGCTTTGCCTGACTCAATTATTCTTGGGTGCATATCTACCCAAACTATGATAGAAAGAGCTAAAAAGATCTTATGACCATGAACTAAAATTCAGCATTTGAACAAGTGATTATTTTAAGTGATTATACTCCCCAAATAATGACTTCACAATATCTTGCACAGTACCATTACAAAACAAATGCTTCCACAGCTGAGTCATGATGGTGCTCCCTCCAACCCATAAGACCTGGGAGGTATTTTATATACAATGCATGAAGCAAGATCTCAGTTTCATGAAGAGCAGTATATGGCTACAGCTTGGGCAAGGGAAGATTTTGCATTTAGATAGAAATGACAAGCATGAGGAAACACCCCAGCCCACCCAGCCATAGCAAAACCACTCATCCAGTCATCAGGGGAAATTCATACCAGGCATGTGATACTAGGATTATTTTAGCTTCATTTCTAACACTACTAACAACATTTATTTAACATATGTTGATATATACATATATAAAAGTTTCCATAACATGTTATGCAGATATATTAAAGCTCTAAAGCATCGCAAAGGATATAACTATTCACTGTGGGCTGCTTGAAATACAAGCTTACCAAGAAAATGTGTCACCCAATTTCTGCAAACAGATTTCTCTATATCATGTGGAGAAACAGTTGTTCTCTCTCTCTGTTACTGCACCACTGGACCAAAGACTACGAATCTGATGGAAGACACTGGGTCTTCCAAGTTTAGCCCATCACTTCTTACTACAGGCATAACATTTAAATCGCTGGAATGCTAAATACTTAAGTCCTGGCCATTATATATCATAGCTCAGGTTGCAAAGACAAACATAACATGTACATTATGACATAATATACAAGAACATAGACTATTTCCCTAACACGATAATATCACTAATTTTCAATAAGCTTTTTCTAAAAGATTTAATGCCAAACTTTTAAGAAATAGATACAAGCTTCAGTACAGACTTTTAGAGAAAAGCATAAAAGGAGAACAACATTGACAAGCTGTGACAGGAGTATTGCTACTGGAGCCTTTCTATTGGAGACTCCACGCTCCTGTTATGGGCCAACCGCCTGCTTACTTGCCTGCCATGCCTTGATCTTAATTGATTAATTGATTAATGTAATTAGCAGGAGGCTGCCCACTTTATACACCCCGGTGCCAGGGGGTGCTATCTGCGGCTCCTTTTCCTCCCCTACACCGCAGCCCAAGCCTCATAGATGGTACTCACGTGGTTTTAACCTAGGCCCCTGTTGTGACTTGGCCCTCTCCTTTACCTCCTTGGGGCTTCTTGATGCCCCCCCCTTGCTCTGGGGCTTCTCACCCCTTGCAGCCCTCTCTCCGGGCTCCTCACTTCCCCCCTTGCTCTGAGGCTTCTCACTGCCCCCTTGCTCTGGGGCTGGGATCAATGCACCCCAAATGCTGTGCCCTCTCTAGTGCCAGGAACCCCACGCTACCGTGGAGCCCCTATGAGGCCTCCTCCAACCCCTAATAGCCTCACCTGGTCCTCCGGTCAAAACAACGAACACAAAAGCACAAAGCCCCTGGGCTATAACATAAAAAAGTAAACCATCTGGCCAAACAACATTCAATCCCTACCGGGAAAACGCTCCAACCCCCAGCAGCAACCAGGGGCTGCTCATGCAGTCAGGGTTCTCCCCTCTGTCTGCACTGGCTGAGCTCCTCCTCCCTTGGCAGCCAGAAGGGAACTGCCCTCCTGGCCTCCCACCTGGGCTTATATGGGCCAGGCCCTGCCCCTTCCTGTCAGCTGGCTCCCCAGCGGTTGTCCTGGCAACCAGCACCTGTTACTCCAGCTGCCCTGGTAACAGGCAGCTGGGCCTCCCTCTTCTTGCCACTAGGGGTCTCTTCCAAGCTGTTTTCTGCTTTCAGGCAAAGGGCACCTGAGTGCTCTGTGACATCTCCCCCGCTTAACTCCCAACTCACCAAGCCAAGTCTCCATTCTCATCTGGTGCTCCATCTGTCTGGGGCTCTCCTCTCAGCCCTTTCCCAGGCACCCGGCAATTCAGGTACAGGAGGCGGAGGTTTTCAGGCGCCTCCTACTCGCCTTTTACCCAAGGCTCACCATATGGGCTTTGTTGGGAGTTCCCCACCTCAGGTAGTCCGTCCTCCCACACTAGCCAACCTTGGTAGGGTGCCATTTAGGCCTGTTTTCTTTCTACATCTTTCATGTTCAGGCAGATGGTTCTGGCCACAGCGTACCTCTCTGACAGGGGTGGCGGGTGCATCACTGCAGTTGTTGGGGGTCCGCCTCCGTCACCCCACTATTTTTCTTCCTTATCTGGTATCCCCCTGTTCTTCCTGGCCCCACTTCTTTCTTGTATTGTATCGAGAGGAAGTCGGAGTTTATGTTTTGGGTTCCAGGGTGGTGTTTTACCCCCAAAAAATATGGCTGCAGACTAAAGGCCCATCTCATCAGCCTTGCGTTATCCGTCTTCATGCTCTGCAGCCAGCGCAGGGGTGCGTGTTCGGTGACCAAGGTGAACCGCTACCCTAACAAGTAATATCTCAGTGTCTCAATAGCCCACTTAATTGCCAGACACTCTTTCTCCACCGTGGCATAACTCTGTTCCAGTGGGTGTAGTTTCCTACTTATGTAGGCTATAGGGTGTTCTTTTTCTCCTTCTTTCTGTACCAACACAGCTCCGATAGCCACATCTGATGCATCGGTCTGCACCAGGAAAGGTTTATTGAAATCCGGAGTGTACAAGAGCAGTTGTAGGCAAAGTGCATCCTTCACTGCTCGAAATGCCTCTGATGTCCATTCCACTTTGGTCAGAGCCCCTGCTTTTATCATGTCCATCAACGGTACCACTACATCCACAAAGCGAGGTATAAACTTTCTATAATAACCGGCCAGTCCCAGGAAAACCCTCACTTGCATTTTAGTACAGGGTACTTGATATCTCTGCAACGTGTCCACTTCACTCAATAAAGGTCTCACTTTCCCACTTCCTACTAGGAACCCCAGGTATTGCATTTCCTTTTTCCCCTACCGGACATCTCTTTGGGTTGGATGTCAGCCCGGCCCTTCTTAAATCTCACAGTGCTGCTCTCAGTGCAGTGAGGTGTTCAGCCCAGCCCTCCGTGTATATAACAATGTCATCAATGCATGCCGCGGTGTAACCCCTGTGGGGAGCCAAAACCCTGTCCATTAACTGCTGGAACGTAGCCGCAGCGCCATGCAATCTGAATGGCATTCGTCAAAATTGAAAAAGACCCCACGGGGCGGTGAACACTGTCTTTTCCTGATCTTTGGGGGCCACTGGGACCTGCCAGTAACCTTTGGTCAAGTCTAATGTGGAGATGTAGTTAGCTTGCCCGATGCTCTCCACCAGTTCGTCCACTTGGGGCATCGGATAGGCATCAAAATTAGCCACTGCATTCACTTTCCAGTAGTCGATACAGAGGCGGATTTTTCCATCAGGCTTAGGTACCGCCATGATGGGGCTCCGTCAGTCACTGTGAGATTTGCAAATAATACCCTTCTCCAGTATCATTGTAATCTCCGCTCTTATCAGGTCTTGGAGTCACTGGGGAATCCATCTCCAATTCTCACGTACTACCTGGCCCGGAAGAGTTTTCACCCAGTGCACCATGCCCCGGGCTTCTCCAGGGGTTCCCTGGAATATGTCTTCATACTCCTTGACCAACTTGACAGCCTGTCTTCTCTGTTCTTCCGACAGTCGAACGGCCAGTTCTACGTCCCCAGGCCCACTTTCCTCCATTAACATAGGTCCCAATTCCAACTCTTCAGGATGGGGGGCTAAATATATACACTCCCCATCTTCCCACCTCTTCAACATATTGACATGGTATACTTGGTTCTTTTTCTTCTTATCGGTCCAGTACACTTCGTAGTCCACGAGCCCCACTTGGCATATGAGCTTATAGGGTCCCTGCCATTGGGCAAGTAACTTGCTCTCACTGTCTGGCAGTAGAACCAACATGTGGTCCTCCACATCAAATCTCCTTTTCCGGGCACCTCGGTTATAATGCTGTGCTTGTCATTGCTGGGCTTCTCAGAGATTTCCCACCACCACATTCCAGGCTGCTTCCAGGCGTTCCCGCAGTTGGATCACGTACTGGAGGATGTTCTGGTCTCTATTCTGCTGTTCCTCCCAATCCTCCTTAATTAGGTCCAGAATTCCCCTTGGTTGCCAGCCGTACAATAACTCAAATGGTGAGAACCCAGTCAAGGCCTGGGGTGCCTCTCTTACAGCAAACAACAAAGGTGGTATCATTTTGTCCCAATTCTGCGGGCTCTCAACCACAAACTTTTTCAGCATTTGCTTCAGCGTCTGATTAAAACGTTCCACGAGCCCATCCATTTGGGGATGATATATGGTTGTCTTCAGATGTTGGATCCCCAAGGCTTTACTCACTCCTTTGAACACGCGTGATGTAAAGTTAATTCCTTGGTCAGTCAGTAGTTCCTTAGGGAGTCCTATGCAGGAAAATATTTTCAACAGTTCGTTCACCACCTTTGGCACGGACACTGTCCACATCGGTACCGCTTTTAGGTACCTAGTCACATAGTCTAATAGCACTAGTATATATTGGTTCCCCGTGCTACTCCAGGGAAGTGGCCCCATGATGTCCACCGCTACCCTCTCAAAGGGGACCTCTACCAGAGGCATCAGAATCAAAGGAGCCTTTGGGGGCAGCCTTGGGTTTACTTTTTGGCAGACGGGACATGAAGCGCAATATTGTGCTACTTCCCGCACCAGTCCTGGCCAAAAAAACCTTGCCCGGATACATGCCTCTGTTTTGTCCTGGCCCAAATGCCCGCCCATGGGGAGTTCATGAGCCACTTTCAATAAGGCCCATCAATATCGCCAAGGGACCAACAGCTGAGCAACCTCCCCTCCTTCTGGTTTCCCTCGCTCAATCCTGTATAGGAGGCCGTTTCATACGTCGAACCTCGGGGTTGTCCTCATCAGTTCTGGTCTCAATACCTTGTCGTTTCTTTGAGCGAGGTGTTCCTGCTGCGCCCACTGAAAATCTGTCTCTCGACTCTGCTCCAGCTGAAAAGGCTCCTCTTCCCACAAATGGGCGACATCCACCCTTTGTTCAGCTTCCTCTTCATGGGGAGACTGCTCAGTTTCACCCACAAAACCCTCCATGTTCTCCTCATGCCTCACACTAACTATCTCTTCTAGCAACTCAGGCCAGTCGCAGCCCAGTACTACTGGGTAGGGTAAATGTTCCAAGACCCCCACTAGCATCCAGCAGGTCTTGTTGCCTACTCAGAGTGACCCTCACCCTGTCAAAAATGAGGGCAACCCCATACCAGCACTGCATCCTCACGCGGTCCACTCTTCCCCTCTCCTTTGTCGGTAGTACGTTGCTCCGCACCACCGTCTGCTGTGAGCCAGAGTCCAGTATAGCTATGACTCTTTTCCCCTCTACTACTACTTCCGTCAACAGTGCAGGTGGCTCATTTCCTGCCTCGGGGTCAACTCGGGCTCCGTAGCCACACAGTCCTACCTGCATCGTCGGCCGGGTTCAGGTGCTTTTGATCACAGCGGCTAACAGGGTCTGTTGCCTTACGGCTTGGTCCAGTAGGCCTTGCACTGTTCAATGCAATTGATCCAACACTTGTTCCTTTCTCCACATGGGCCCAAGGACTCTCTTATTTACATGGGCAAACCAACGTCTTATGATGCATGCTGCCGTATAAACACTTCCCAGCCAATGCACAATTGTGACAGGAGTATTGCTGCTGGAGCCTTTCTATTGGTGACTCCGCCCTCCATTTATGGGCCAACTGCCTGCTTACTCTCCTGCCATGCCTTGATCTTAATTAATTGATTGATGTAATTAGCAGGAGGCTGCCCACTTTATATGCCCCGGTGCCAGGGGGCACTATCTGTGGCTCCTTTTCCTCCCCTACACCGCAGCCCAAGCCTCACAGATGGTACTGACGTGGTTTTAACCTGGACCCCTGTTGTGACTTGGCCCTCTCCTTTACCTCCTTGGGGCTTCTCGCTGCACCCCCTTGCTCTGGGGCCTTGCACTCCTCGTGGCCCTCTCTCTGGGCTCCTCACTTCCCCCCTTGCTCTGGGGCTGGGGTCAATGCACCCCAAATGCTGAGCCCTCTCTGGTGCCAGGATCCCCATGCTACCATGGAGCCCCTATGAGGCCTCCTCCAACCCCTAATAGCCTCACCCGGTCCTCCGGTCAAAACAGCAAACACAAAAATACAAAGCCCCTGGGCTATAACATAAAAAGCTAGACCGTCTGGCCAAACAACATTCAATCCCTGCTGGGAAAATGCTCCAACCCCCAGCAGTGACCAGGAGCTGCTCACGTAGGTCAGGGTTCTCCCCTCTGTCTGCACCGGCCGAGCTCCTCCTCCCTTGGCAGCCAGAGGGGAACTGCCCTCTTGGCCTCCCACCTGGGCTTATATGGGCCAGGCCCTGCCCCTTCCTGTCAGCTAGCTCCCCAGTGGTTGTTCTGGCAACCAGCACCTGTTACTCCAGCTGCCCTGGTAACTGGCAGCTGGGCCACCCTCTTCTTGCCACTGGGGGTCTCTCCCAAGCTATTTTCTGCTCTCAGGTGCAGGGCACCTGAGTGCTCTGCGACACTAGCCTATTAAACCTTCTTGACAATTCTCTTGCCTACATTTTGTGTGCAAGATATACAGGTACATACACACATGAGCATAGAAAAACAATACAGATAGACTTTGAAATTGGCACCTGCGTTAGTTTCCTCATATATATTTCACTATTGTGAAGTATTTGAAAATGTATCCATGTTGGGAAGGTCAGCAAGACCTTCTGGAGCACTCCCATTAGGGATATGTTGGGAGCTGCTGTCGGGTGTACCACTGAGGTCAAGTGGAGAGAAAAAAAACACTAACATAGCAACCAAGTTGGAGCATTTGTAAAGTCAGTCCTGAGGGGAGCGTTCTGAGAGAACTCTCTGGCTAAGTACAGACAGTCAAAAAGCCTGAGGCTGAATCAATTCAATCTTAGCAGGTTAGTCTAAGCTGCAAAGATTAACCAGTAAGCAAACATACAGACATTCACTTTTGATTCAGGAAATACAGGTACATACTGTCAGTGGCTAAAGCCAGAAGCTGGGGGGTGCTATAGCACACCTGCTAGCTCCAAGACTTTTCCTCC
>NW_017729031.1:3333837-3340695 GCF_001723915.1 Gavialis gangeticus | reverse complement strand
TTGGGGGGAAGTAGTAGCATTGAATTCATAAAAACCTGAACAGGAATAGTCCATTCCCTGATACAAACATGTATTGAACATAAGGGAACATCCCTATAGAGTTCTGCTGGCTGTAATTATGGACTGCAAATCCCAGAGGCACCTGGAAGCAGGAAGAGGAAGTGATAAGCAACCCTGCAGAGTTCTGCTGCTGTGTATCTAGACTACAAAATCCCAGAGACCTCAGGGGCTGCAGGAAGAGGAATAGCCCATGCTGGGATACTGGGGAACTCCGATTTAACCTGAAGCAGGAAAAGGTCTGGGACAGAAGCTTCAGAAACCAGTTTAACCTAAATCAGTTAAGTCTGGTACTACATTCAGCCAGGTTTAATCTAAACCAGTTTCAGCCATTTTGAAACTGGTTTATGTGCACTGAGCTTCTGTTCTGTTACAAGTTGAAACCAGTTCCTGAAGACTTAAACTTGTTCACATGTAACTTCTGTCCCTAGCCAAGGAAGCCAAGAGGAAGTTTTCATTTATTGTTCACTTGTTATTGTGTTTGTTATTATAATAGAAAGAAATTTGGACTTTTTATTCATTAATAGTCATTAAAGAAAATTCAGTGCTGATTATGTCTATAGTGAACACAGAGTACTTGTGTATTTCATACCGCAAAGTCCTTACAACTGCATTTTTACAGGCACCGTTGCTTGCCAGCTCCCATTTTTACATTTCTTGCATGCCCTTAATATTTGATAATGTGTCCTATAAAAGAGACCTACCTCTATGCCTGATATTGCTTTCTTTGTTTATTACAACAGTCTTTATGGTTGGCAACTGGTTGGCAACTCAGAAAAAATGAATGACACAATAAATATTTGTGCACCTGTTACAAATCTTGATTAAATATTTTTATTTGGTTTGTGTCCACCAGTATAATATTTACATTTTCAGCTGGAAATTTCAAAGGAGCCAAAGGAAGGTAGGTGCCCACATATCTCAGAAAAATCCCCATTTTAATCATTGTTTAATGTCCCAGATGCATTTTCTAGGAAAGGTGAACACTTCAGAGACTTACATATGGGTCACCAACATTTTATAGGATCTTCTTTTGTGTACCTGATATAGCTATTTCTGCTAAACTATAGTTGTATGACTGCTCTTATTACAACTCAGGGAGCATTCTGAGTACATATTTCCTTTCTCCCATTTTCTGCTCTTTTCTTTTGTTTCCTTCTAGGAATATACTGCACCCTCGTCATACCTGGCCAAGCAGGATCAGGAACAGAACTCCTCACCCTTTCATGTTCCTCTGTGTAAGACCTATAGAGATTCTGGTGTCATGTCCTCCAGACAGCAATCACTACTGTTCAGTTATTAACTCCTGTGAGGAAACAGACAATGGCAGAGGGTGCACAGAGCCCTTTACTCTAACTTACATATATAGTTGGAGTAAAGTATATACACATATATACATATACATGCATACATATTTTTATACACACACACTATATAGACACACACACACACGCACACACACACACACTCCACAAGGACATGGAAAAACTTGAGAGGGTCCAGAGAAGACCCACCCATGATCAGGGACTTGCAAGAAAAGCCATATGAGGAGGGGCTGAGGGACTTGGGCCTCTTCAGCCTACAGAAGAGAAGGCTGAGAGGGGACTTGGTAGCAGCTTACTGCTACATCAGGGGAATACATCAAGAACTCGGTGAACACCTGTTCACCAGGGCACCCCTGAGGAAGACCAGGAGCAATGGATACAAACTCCTGGAAGGCGACTTCAGGCTCAATTCCAGGAAAAACTCCTTCATAGTCAGGGTGTCCAGATTGTGGAATAAATTCCCCCCAGTGGTGGTGCTGTCACCTACCCTGGAAATCTTCAAAAGGAGACTGGACAGTCATTTTGCTGCGGTCACTCGACCCCAGTTGTTTTTTCCTGCCTAGTGCAGGGGGAGTGGACCCGATGATCTACAAGGTCCTTTCCAGCCCCTAACAATCTATAAATCTATATATCTATAGCTATATATCTACATATAGATATATAGCTATAGATATATATATATCAATATATAGATAGATATCTATCTCTATATTGCGATATCTCTATATCTAGACAGATGGACAGCATTATATAGCAAAGATAGACATAGCATTTTTTTTATTCAGGTATCATATAGAAGCTTGCCATACTGTTCTAGGGCACCACCTACTATTTGAAGTTACCTACTATTCCATTCCTTCTAAATACAACACATACACAATTATCTGAATGTAAGCTTGGTTTGCACTCTCTGTCTCTCTCTCTCTCACTTTTTTAAATACTGAATATTGCAACACGAGTATCACAGCAAATACTAATAAACTTCCAAAAAATTAAGATACCATTTTGTAACAATATTGAATCTCCCTATCATCTACTTCCCCCCGCCATATTCAGTCAGTACCCACAGCAACATAGTGAATATATCTTTCGCAGTTTCAGTTCTCTCTGTAGGGAAACACCAAAAGCCACTAGTACGTACCAGCACACTCCATGTGCCTGAATTCCTAAAAGGAATTCACAAGTCCGGAGTAGAATCTTTGCCTCTAAAACCACAGGCCAATCTCTCGAAAACAAAGGACATCTCTGTTTCTTGTGGGAGAGAACAATGGGGACATGTGCAAGTCCGCAGTGTTTCAGTAGAGGGCAGTATTACATACAAGACCCAGCACCTTGAAGCAATCCAAGGGGCTCTTATAGAATCTGCATTGTTGGCTTGGCTTTCCTGGACGCTATTTTTTACTGTTTTCATTGTGAACATAATGCACATTTTAGCTGCCTGTGATGCATGTCCTAATGTTTTCTTCAATTAGGAAAAGTGTTTTTATATCTGGTATTTACTTTGTTTAGCAGAGATAGGTAGTTAGTCATTTTAGTCTGACATCAGGCAATGGCAGAGGTGCACCTTACAAACTAACTAAATCAGAGATGCATAAGCTTTTGTGACTCCAACCTCATTTCAGGAAGTAAACATCTGATGAATCTTCCAATGAAGTAAGCCTGGGCACATCAAAGCTTATACATGGCTGATTTAGTTGATGAAGTGGTTCTCTACCCCACCTTTTCCTCTGTTTAGAAACACATAGGAGGGCATCCCTCTTCAGCTCCAATGCATCTTAGGAAAAAGTGAAAATCAAAACCACTGAATTTTTTATGGGCTTTTTTGGGGGGCGGGAGGAGGGGATGGGCTGAGTGTGTGGGGGAGGGCACAAATCACAAATGGTTGAGTGGTCACTGCATGGCAGGTATGCTTACCCATAATCAAGCAAGCTTAATAATATTAGTTTAGGAATGGTTTGCATATTAAAATACAGCAATAAATTGTTTGTTTTGAATTAAGAACAAGATATTACCTTGGGTAAGGAAGTATAAGAAATAGTAAGTGTGGAATGAACAAGATGAATGACCCATAAAGAAATGGGCAAGCTTGGGATGCAGAAGAGACTCTGCATCCCAAGCTTTCCTTGGATTCTTCTGTCTGACAAGTCATTAAATTTTGCTGTGCCTTGTTCCCAATTTACAGATGAGGGTGCTAATATAGTTACCCTCAATAAAAAAGTGGTTTGAGATCAACAGACAAAAAAAATGTTTAGTACAACTTTTCAGTAAGTTGGACATTGCTGAAGAAACAACAGGAAGCTGAAGCTTCACATGAAACACCTCAACTTCTCACACTTGCCTACAGAGATCTAGATTGCTGAAGTCAGTGAATACTCAGCTGACCATGACTCAGGCCTTTGGAACAATTTTGAGCAAGAGATAAACATGTCAAAAGCAAGCAGCATAAGGAAAGGCTGAAGGAAATAGGGTATGAAGGACAAAAAGGGTGGGGGCGGGGTTGTGAGACTTGATAGGAAATACATGAAAGGCTGCCATAAAGAAGGAGAAAAACTGTTCTTCCTTGTCAGAGGTCAGGATAAGATGCAATAGATTTAGACTACAGTGAAGATGAGCTTGATTAATCTCAGGAAAGTCTTCCTAGCTCTAAGAAGCACCAGACAATAGACTGAGCTGTCCAAAAACCTGTGGAATCACCACCATTGGATATTTTCCAGAATAGGCATCTGCCTGGAATCATGGAGAAGCAGTGTATCCTGTATCTCTGCAAGGGTTACCCTAAATGGCCCACAGGCTCGTTCCAGTTCTATAAATTCATAGAATCCATTATCGGACCAAACTATTCTCAAGGAATTTTCACCCAACGTGTGTGAGAGACATGAAAACAGATAGCAACGTCCTACACGTGAACATTTTGATACAAATCTTTACTACTAATAGGAAGATAGTATCAGAATTAATCTTTTGGAGATCATTCTTTTGGGTATAGTCTCTAAAGTCTCACCACTGCCCTTCCCTCCTCTACTGTGGACACAGAATTGTTGAGAGTGAGTTAAGTAGGAAAGGGATCAGACCATGTTACAGCCTTGCATTTCACCCACAGATCCTCAGGGTCTGCTCAAATAAAGCTAATATGATACAGTACTGCAAAACTACTTTCCAAGGGCAAATCCCAGGATTGGTGTGAATCAGTCCCCTGTCCCTCCAAAAGAACTGCTGCAGTCCAAAATGTTCATACATACCAGAATACACTGGATAGGCCATTTCAAAATGCTTTTCTTTGAAGGCCCCATCTGTGTGATGGTTTGATCTATATATTCATGCAAAACAATGTTCAGAAATCAAAATATTCTTTAATTACCACCTGCATCATTTTATGATAAAGGCACTGAAATGATTTTGCAGCAAAAGGTTTGCAAACCTGTTGCCGTAACAGGAGAGGATACTGCAGTGCAGAGGAGAGGAGACTGCAGTGCTCAACCATTTTCAGATTTATTTTTCCCCACGCAGTTCCCTGGCACTGGCAGGGTCTGCAAGAGGCATTCCAAGGTTGAATGCCAAAACTTCTGGAAAGGACCAAGTTATTCACAGTGCTCTTCAGCTGGATCTCAGAGTGACATTAATGGGGTTTGAAGGGAACCAACTTCTGTTTGGTTAGAAGGAAAAGGTGCGTACCAAGTACAATAGCAATTCTCTTACTTAAAATAGAGATCATCAGAACCACTCATTCACAAAAAAAAGTTAGAACAACAGTCTGGCCTCAAATGAATGCACTACAAGATTAGGAAATGCCAACAAAATGTTTCAGTTATTAAAATACAAAACATTAAAAATAAGAGAAGAAAACAAAGCATTCTGGACAACTAAAAGCATACAGAAAACTATGTGCAATAATAATGTATGTTTAACTTCATACAGAGCAGTGAGTGAGTCTCAACATTTATAACTTTATGCAGGAGAAAAGTATTTGGTTTAACTTATTCCTGCTCTTCTTCCAGTTCTTGTTATGTTTGCCCTATAATATTCTCATAAAATTTCCTATCATAGTCGAGAAATTATTTCAATTACCTTGATACCTTCTTTGTGGACCATTCCTACTCTGTCTCCACACTGCCTTCAATTCACAGTATGCTCACCTTGAACATATCTGTAAAAGAAAGAGAAGAACTGTTCGGTAACTTCTTAAAGCTGCTCCTTTATGAAAGCATATGCACTCCACAGCCTCTTATACAATTTTTATAAAAATTGTCAATCTCAGACCTCCCAAATGACCACAAAATCTTATTATCCTCACCCTCCCTTTCTACTCTTTCCCAATGTTATAAGCTCCTATTGTTGTTTTGAGTCTTTGACCACAAGCTTTTCAGAATAGATAATCCACCTTTATTTGTATTGTCCAATATCATCACCTCTGTCATGTATATAAATGTTAATTAATACTGGAAATGCAAAATGGTTCTTTTTGAGTTTGGACCTAAACAGAAGTCATAACCATAGACAAGTTAAAAACCAATTAAAGTGTAAAATCACACTTTATGTGAATTGCAAATATTTCAGATTTCAGGTTTGAGCTTTGTCATCTCTAGTTTTAGCATATACAAATTATTCTGAATAAATGTATTATACCACTGTTTAAAATGCCCATCTAGACTAGATGAAAAATACAAGGTATAAATGTGCAATTTTTAAGACTGCGAGATTCTGAAGAGTCTTTTCATCTGAAGATGCAGGTAGATGATTACTGCAAAACAATACTAAATAATATTAGGAAGATTATTAAATGGTTTGTAAGAAAGAGGGATGGGTGAGAATTAAAAGACTTGTCATTTTTATGTGCTTTTCCTACAGATACCATGAATCTATTCCCTTAACCGATGAGCTATTACTGGTTCATATAGAGCCAACTTCTAGAAATATTATTTCCAAGAAGTGTGACTACTGGGAATAATAGCAAAGTCAACTAATTTGCTTTCCCTTACTGTAAAATAATCCATAGAAGGGCCATTTGTTGAAGACAATATGTTCCAAGAAAGTCACAAGATGCAAGCTGAAGCATAGTCTCTGTCTCTACATCTAGGCTTTGGACACTTTCTCTCACCCCGTTATCATTAAGAAACTGGGGGGCTGTGGCGTAGACACCCACACAGTCAAATGGGTCGCCAACTGGCTGGAGGGCTGCACCCAGAGGGTGGTAGTGGATGGGTCCTTCTCAACCTGGAAGGACGTGGGCAGTGGGGTTCTGCAGGGCTCGGTCCTCAGGCCCGCACTGTTCAACATCTTCATCAGTGATTTGGACGAGGGGGTAAAAAGCACCCTGTTCAAATTTGCTGATGACACTAAGATGTGGGGGGATGTGGGCACACTAGAAGGAAGCAACAGGCTACAATCAGACCTAGACAGGTTACAAGGGTGGGCGGATGAGAATAGGATGGGTTTCAACACAGACAAGTGCAAGGTGATGCACCTGGGGAGGAACAAC
>NW_017729031.1:3332082-3333521 GCF_001723915.1 Gavialis gangeticus | reverse complement strand
GAGGTTAGATGAACACCTTGCTGGGGTCGTTTGACCCCAGTACTCTTTCCTGCCATGGCAGGGGGTCGGACTAGATGATCTTCTCAGGACCCTTCCAACCCTAGAAACTATGAAACTATAAAGATGCTATAAGCGCAATGAGAAGGTTGGGAAAAGATCATATGAATTTTAAAGGGGCAATTAAAGTATTGAAAAGCAAAACAAACAATAATCCTTAAAAAAATAAGACTTCAAAATCTGAAAAAGTTGCATTGCTGTAGTATACAGGATTCTACAAAATGTTGAAAAAGAAACCCAATTTAAATACTTTAAGATAAAAGCTCAAAGTAGCTGATGCTTACACTGAGAGTTCAAGATTAGAAAATATTTCTTGTAACTAAGTGGAAAAAATGCAATCATCCTGCCAGTGAAAAGCAGTCAATTACAATAGACAGTGCACAAATGCATCTTGTGTGCTTTCTATGCAATGCACATACCAAAGCAGAACTGTTGAATTCTTATAATTTCCTTGGGGGAAATTACAAATGAAATATAAAATATTCTTTTGAAAAGCAAGTTATTTTTATTTTATCATTACTATGATCCCCTTCATGCAAATCACCAAGTAAGCCAATAATAAATCAAGAAGCTCACACTGTAGACAGTGAGAAAGAGGCCATGTCCACAGCAGCATTTCAGATATAATATTTACTCTGAATACTATTTATTGTAAGCACTCAAAGGAAAGGTAGATTGACTGGCAGATGGACCATCCTAACTATGTAACTGTATCCCAGCACCTGAGTACAGCAAACTACATAATAGAACATAGATATTAAAACTCTTCCCTCATACCCCAATTCCTGCCTTTTCATAGATCAGTAGTGGCCTGGGGAATGCTCACTCACCAAAAACAGCTCTCTCAAATAAAATCTAACAGACTGAACCAGTGACCTTATTCAACCTTACTTTCTCCAAACCAAAGAACACAGAGCCAAGGTGGCTACTCCACAGAAAATATGTTTGTAAACTGCTACATTTTGTAGCTAGTCAGAGATTAATATTTGCGTTCTTCCTGCCATCAGAGATCCATAACAAAGCATCCTACTGCATTTCAAAATGATACCTGCAAATGGCACTTCAAAAGATGAAATACAAATTTAGGATTTAGCAAACTAGAAACAGATAAAGGAATTGCATTCATCAGGTCTCACACATTATATATCCACTTACATTAGATGGTCATATTTTTTTTTTTTTTTTAACCTGGTCTGAAAAAAAGAGAGAGAAGGTAGTGAACTTGCACTTTGCAAGGCATTCAAAAACAAAAAGCAATTTGCATATAGAAATCTAGTTACTTTTTTCTAACCAAATCCTGAAGAGTTTACTTAACCTTGACTAAAACTCTTTGAATAATTTATTGTAACACCCTGCCCCCCCCTCCCCCCCCCCCCCCCCCC
>NW_017729031.1:3328253-3331716 GCF_001723915.1 Gavialis gangeticus | reverse complement strand
CCCCACACACACATTTTGGTAATTACTCCTTGAACAACTATTGACAAATATTTTTCTATCTGCACAACTCTCACTGAACATTTTCAGGACTCTCATTGAAGTAAATAGAAGTTATACTTTATTAAACACTGGAAGATTTGGCCCTGTGCATGTATATCTTTTCCATTAATCCTACTGAAAGTTACCTGTGAATACTGGGAAGCTAGCGAGGCCCTTAGTCAATAGGAGTTTGTTAATTTTAAGGAATATTTTGTAAGAACTAACTGATCAATGCAACCTGCAGCCAAGGATACCACACTGAGGTCTTAAAGTTACTCCCTTCAATCTCTGCTTGTGTTCGCATTACATGCTTTCCAGCTGTAGGTGGAGAGAGATACGCTGCTTCTTTGTTGGTGCAGCATCCAGAACAAGCCTAGAAGTGCTGTTGAGAGCACTTGAGAGCACCCCATACATTCCACAGGTCCACAGATTCAGGAGTGTATGCAACTGAACAGCCATGAGTATGCCCCCCAGTACTGCACTTGGCCTCCCAGAGCAGACCCAGTAGACATACAAAAAATACACCCAACTGTTGTTAATTCTCTTTTTTCCCAGAACTGGCCTTCTTGTTATATTTGATGGTTTATCTGGGTAAGATTTGAGAAATAACTTTCCACTTAAATATTTGAGGCTGTCACCAATAAACAGTGTTTACCTTTCCATGAAGGATAAATCCAAACTCTTTTTCTTTTTCACATCAATCATTTAGTTATCATAACATTGTTTTGCTTGATTACATTTCATCTATAAAAAACCTGTGAAGTACATGCATCACTATTTTGTTACTTTGCATCAATGGTAACCAGCATAGCCTCCCAGCTAGTATCTTCCTTGCTTAATTTATAAACTACTCCCATATCCCTTGGCTCCTCTGTAGCCTAGCTTCTGTTTGTTTTCTTCTCTGCAGTTGCATACTGGCTAGAAAGCTTACTGATAACTCCCAAATCTCTCTGTCAGTAAAGATACTTAACTATTTTTCTATGCAGCAGATTATTTTGTTTTATGAGATGTTTTCCCTCTCTTGTAGGTTTATTATCCTACATCTATCTATATTGAATTGCATCTACTATCACCTAACACAAGTACATGAGGTACCTACTTTTCTTATATGATTACAGCAAAAGTTCCAATAACTGGCACCTTACAAGCCGGCATGTTCTATTAACTGGCATGCTGGCTTGTAAGGTAAAGTGAAACCGGAAGTGACCACCGTGGCACTTCCAGTTTCACCGAGCCCCCACGACCCAGGGCAAAGCAGCCTGCACTACTGAGCTCCCACAGCCCAGGGACATAACAGGTTGTGCGGGGCCTGCCTCCCTGTCCCATGAGGCCCACAAGAGGGTCAGCAATGCCACAGGAGGGGCAGTGATGCCCTGGACACGGCAGGAGAAACAGCAGCCTGAACAGGCAAGGACGCCTATTCGGGCTACTTAATTAACCAGCATATTAGATTATCCAGCATCCCCCATTCCCAGGGGATGCCGGATAACAGAGCTTTTACTGTACATTGTTTAGTAATATAGAGTGTGACTACAAATTATCTTCTGAAATGGATTTATAATTTTTCAAGCAAATGTACAGTATACACATGCTACTTATGTAACAATAAAATGATAGCCTAGTACTAGCTCTCAAGCCACGCCCCCTCCTTTTCCCCTTTCCTCCATTTACTCCTACTCTTTATCATCTCCTGATCTTAACCAGTTATCAGCCTATTCTGTTAATTTTCCTCCTATGCCAAAATTCAGCACCTTGGTTATTCGAATTCATTTGATAAGAACATATCCTAGTCAGGAAAAAATACAGGTGATGTCAAAGGTTTTGAATGCTAAAGTGCTACTAGATAAAACATCTTAGATTTCTCAATAATTTCTACATTTTGGATGAACAGGTCTCTCTGTTACACAGTCATGAGTCAAAAACGAAAGATAATATGCTGACATATGAATCAGTTGTATATGCTCAGAACTTTAACATCTGCACAGGAAGAATGGCTAAGCTAACCTACCCCAACATGTAAAAACAATATTAGTGCAAAGAAACTGAAGAGCTGAAATAGCGGAAAATTCTCTCGCAGTGTTTCAAGAGTCTTTTCAAATATAAATGATTATGGGGTTATCCAGTATGACATCATGGTGAAATGTTAAGTTTCTCTTTGCATTTGAAAAAAAATGGATTCAGCTTTTTTGGTATAAAAATATGTATATTCTGTGAATTTACAATTAATTTAGTTTATGAGTTAAAATAGTTAAAAAAAAGTTCCTTCAAAGTATTTGACATGCATTAGGCTTTTCCAAGAGATGTTAACAACAGAACATAATCTAGGAAGTTCAGTAGTCTGCTTAAAGTAAGAGATCTCCTGCATAACCTGCATTTCAAGCAACTGGGTTGCAATTGAATTAAGCCATTAACAATAGCTGTAGCTAATTATGATAAGCCTGACAATCAGGTCCACAGCTCAGTTAATTTAGATAGGATTATTGTAGCATCAGAAGCAACTCAACCAACCTTCCAAGACATATACTTGCGATAATGCTATAGGACCTATACTATAGGTTATAATGTATATTATAGCATAGGCTATAATATAGTATAGGTTATAATAATGACTCAGGACTCTAATAGAGACTAAATGTACATGTCAAGAATTGTCTCTGCTTTGTAAGAGATCTGAGGCTTCATGCTGGCTTCTGGAGAATTGCTTGAAGGACCCTCCCTATAACACTCCTGACTTGTCCCTGTTTGCTATAAAGCTAAAAACCAAGCCTATCAGGATCTCTCAAAGCATCAAAATAATGGGATTCAGGGACTGCCCTCCCCTTATGTCCTTTTACATTGCTGTAGTGTAGGGGTTCCCAATGTCTGTGTATCCAAGGGCACATTTGAATTTAAAAGAAAAAGCAGTGAGCGCCAATATGTATATTAAAGTTTAGAATTTAGATCAATCCGATCATCTCATCCATTACTTAAAATTGCATTAGATCTGCTACTTTAAAACACAGCTTCTCTTTACTTTGCATTCTTTTGAAGTTTTAGCTACATTGGGAACCATTGCTTTAATCTCACTGACACGGCCTTCTAAACCAATATGGTAAAAGTAAAATACAGAAATGCTCTTTAATGGTTCTGTACTTCTCTGGCTAAGCAAAACACCTGTAATTCAAAGTAATTAGTGAAGTTGGATAGCTTTGCATTGCTTTAGTGTCCCAGTGAATTTGCCCTTAAAAGTTAAAAGTAATAGGAAATTGATAATCATTATATTGTAATAATTAGAAATATCAAAAATGAAGTTTTTAATAATTTAAGCATCAAGGAATTTAAGACAAGAAATAATAATGATGCGGAGTTTAAGTTGAGAGTACTTATCAATAATTTAATTGCAAGATCCCAGTAATTTTCTTTTTTTATTATTATCCAAGATCCA
>NW_017729031.1:3316788-3323253 GCF_001723915.1 Gavialis gangeticus | reverse complement strand
CTCATGGAAGTTGGGTGAGGTCCCTTCAAAAAGGGCAAATCTAGTGTCCATCTATAAGAAAGGGGAGAAGGACGATCTGGGGACTTACAGGCCAGTCAGCCTGACCTTGATACTTAGGAAGATCATGGAGCAGGTTCTCAAGGAATCTATCGTGAAGCACCACAAGATGATCAGGAACAGCCAGGATCCACACCTTACTAACCCCTGAAGTTCAGAGTTAAGGTTACACTTAAGAGAACTCTAAACATATCAGTGTATGGAAATATTCCTTTGACACACACAGACAGCTTTGGTTGATCCCTGTAGTGATATGGGACAAAAAAAACCTTGTTTTGAAAAGCCAGCTTCTTCTACTCTGGGACCAAATGCACTAAAATACCTCAGACATAAATCTCATAGTTATTACAGATAAACATGGAAGTTTATATGCAAGTTCCCCTGCTGTTTCAGGTAAAATGAACAGCTTAATTATTCCAAGGTTCTTATATTTTCTGTTTTTTGTAGCTTTTAGTTAAAATGTATTTTAAGAAGTGATGACATGTCATTACATCTTGCTGTCTCATGCAAGCTTTCTACCAAAACATGATCTTTGCTCATTAAACATGTTCTTTAGAAAATTTAGAACAAGCCCTTAAAAACAATTCCACCAAAGCAAAGTCATTGTTGGTATGAGGAGGACAATCTTCCAGTAAATAGGTAAGTCATTGATGAATTCAGAGAACGCTGAGGAGGCTAAACCAAGATCCTCATGTTTGACTGCAGACATGGCAAATAGCTCTAGGAGGAAAGAGCTGGTCCTGATAGTGTCATGTCACAGCTCTTTCCCTTTGGCTACATGCAGATATTCAGTTTCTGCTGGGAGAGTCACTGCTCTCCTAGTAGAAATCATAAGTTTACAGACATTCAGACTTGTTCTCCCAGAGCACAAATGCCCACTCCAGGAGAAAAAATTACCCCAGTAAAACTAGGGTTAAATTGCTCCTGGGAGAATGAACACCTGTATACTTTTTCTTCTGAGAGAAAAGTTATAGAACAGTTCTCCAGCATCTGAGAGTACTTTCATCCCACTCCCCCACCAAACAGCACCACCACCCAGGGACATAGTGTGTCACTTGGGCTGGACTCTACTGCTTCAGCTGTGCAGGGAGATTTACAATCCCCACATTGTGCTGCAGAGGGACAAAGACTAACCCTGAGCAGTCTAGGACAATGAATCAGGTCTCTCTTGGGCACTGCTGCCATCCATCTCTAGGCAGATGAAGGGAGCATGCAGAGAATACCAAGACGTGATGCTGCACTGCAAGCTCTCCGGTCCTCAGAGGCTAAGCATTTGAACGTCTGTTCAGGAATCTGAGTAAGTTTTTCTACCAGGAAAGCAAACATTGGAGAACTCCCACAGACTATTTAAATGTGTGTATGCGTCTCTTCTCTCTCTCACCTATATGACTCTGTGGTGAAGCGAGTTTGCTCAAAATGATCAATGCCTTCTTCTACATCATAGCACCACTGGGGACAATTCAGTGCTTTAGTCTATCAGGTATTGATGTTAATAGTAAATTTCTTCAGACTGGCCTTCAAGGTGTTCTTGAATATCTACTTTTGCCAACCTCTGGAGTGGTGACCATTGGTGAATTTGTATAGGACCTGTCTTGGGAGGCAGTTGCAAGGCATACTTATGACATATCCATCCAACAGAGCTTGTGCCATATAAACTCAGTTTCAATGCTGGTAGTGTTTGTTAGAGCCAGAACTCTGGCATTGATTCTTCTGTTCTTCCAACTGATGCAGAGGATTTTCTGAGAGCATTACTGATGGTAATGTTCCAAAGATTTTGGGTGTTTCCAATATGTCACCCAAATTTCATATGCATACAGCAGGGTAGGGATGAAAACAACCTGGTAGATGGGAAGTTTGCTTGGAGTTCTGATGTCATGATAGAATCATAGAAAAGGAGGGTTGGAAGGGACCTCAGGAGGTCATCTAGTCCAACCCCTGCTCAAAGCAAGACTATCCTCAACTATATCGTCCTATCCAAGGCTGTGTCTAGGCAGGTCTTAAAAATCTCCAAGGATAGAGATTCCATAATTTCTCTGGGTAACTGGTTCCAGTGCTTTTCTACCCTTTTTGTGAGAAACTTTTTTCCTTATATCAAACCTAAATTTCTCTTGCTGCAACTTGAGACCACTGCTTCTTGTTCTGTCATCTGCCACCACTGAAGACAATCAAGCTCCATCCCCTTTGGAACCCTCCGTCAGGTACTTGAAGGCTGCTATTAAATCCCCTCTCAGTCTTCTTTTGCCCAGACTAAATAAGTCCAGCTCCCTCAGCCTCTCCTTATAAGTCATGTGCCCCAGCCCCCTCACCATTTTTGTTGCCATCTGCTGAACTGTCTCTATTTGTTAACATCCTTCCTATAGTGCAAAGCCCAAAACTGGACCCAGTACTCCAGATATGGCCTCACCAGTGCCAAGATAGAGGTGAATGATTACTTCCCTCGATCTGCTGGCAATGTTCCTGCTAATGCATCCCAGCCTTCTGCCCAACAAGGGCACACTTCTGGCTCATAGTCACATTATAGTCCACTGTAACTCCCAGGTCCTTTTTTGCAGAGCTACTGCTTAGTCAGTCAGTCCCCAGCCTGTACCAGTGCATGGTATCATTCCATCATAAGTGTAGGACTTTGCACTTGTCCTTAGTGAGCCACATGCAATTTCTTTTGGTCCAATCCTCCAATAGGTCTAGGTCTCTCTGAACCCTAGCCTTACCCCCCAGGCATATCTACTACTCTCCCCAGCTTGCTGTCATCTGCAAACTTGCTGAGCATGCACTCCATCTTCCAAGTCACTGATAAAGATATCAAACAAAGCCAGCCCCAGGACCAACCTCTGAGTCACTCCACTTGAGACCAGCTGCCAACTAGACAGAGCTATTGATTACTAACATCCGAGTCTGATGATCCAGTCAGTTGTCTATCCACAGTCCATTCTTCAATTCTGAGCTTGCTGGCAAGAATATTGAGGGAGACCGTATCAAAAGCCTTCCTAAAGTCAAGGTATCCGCATCCACTGCTCTTCCTGCATCTACAGAGCCAGTTGTCTTGTCATAGAAAGCAATTAGGGTGCTCAGGCCTGACTTGCCTTGGTGAATCCATGCTGATTGTTCCTAATCACTTTCTTCTCCTCCAAGTGCTTAGAAATGGATTCCTCAAGGACCTGCTACATGATTTTTCCTGGGACTAAGGTGAAGCTGACCAGTTTGTAGTTCCTCAGATTCTCCTCCTTTCCTTTCTTAAAGACGGACACTATATTTGCCAATCATCCAGGACCATTTCCAACTGCCACAAGCTTCTAAAACTAATGGCCAGCAGCTCTGCAATCACATTAGCCCTTGCTCTGAGCACACTTCGGTGCATCACATCTGGCCCCATGGACTTGTATATGTCCAGCTTTTCTAAATAGTCCCTAACCTGTTTTTTCACCACTGTTGGCTGCTCACTTCCTCCCCAAACTGTGCTGCCAGGTGCATCAGTCCAAGAGCTGACCTTGCCTGTGAAAAGTGAGGTGAAAAAGGTATTGAGTACTTCAGCCTTTTCTGCATCATATGTCACTAGGTTGTCTCCCCCGTTCAGTAAGGAACCTGCACTTTCCCTGATCTTGTTGCTGACATACTTATAGAAACCCTTCTTTTTATCCTTCACATCACTCACTAGCTGCAACTCCAATTGCACTTTGGTCTTCCTGACTTATTCCTGTATGCCCAAACAATACCTTTATACTCCTCCCTAGTCCTTCGTCCAACTTTCCACTTCTTGTAAGTTCCTTTTTTGTATTTTAGTACATTGAAGAGCTCCCAGCTAAACCAAGCTGCTCCTCTGCCATACTTTTTGCACATTGGGATGATTCATTCCTGTGCTCAGTAAGGTTTCTTTAAACTGCAACCAGCTTTCCTGGACTCTTTGCCCCCTTAGACTAGCTTCCCAGGGGTTCTTGCCCACTCAGGAGCCAGGAGCAGTGGGGAGAAGAGGGATCCAGGCACATGTGTGTCCCGCATGCACTTGTGCCCCCTTACCAGACCGGAGGTGGAGGCGGACGCAGTAGCAACGGAGCTAGCAGCAGGGGCAGCAGCAGCTGATCCCCCTAAGGTAAGTAGGCAGAGGGACCAGACGCAGCTGAGCCAGATCTGGAGGGAAAATCCCCTGGATCCCTCTTAGATGTGCCAGTAGGGAGCTGCGCTCCCAAGCCGCGCCACATGAACAGGATGCGCAAACAGGGGGAGGGGGAGGGGGGACTGTCCCCCCAAGCTAGGGAGCACCCCTGGGGTTAATCCTCGGGGAGCAGGCTCTGGAGGCACCAGATCCCCCCAGCAGGGGAGCATAGGGGGCGGGACTGCCAACAGGCACTTCCAGGAAGACTGGAGCACCCGATTGGCTGATTGGGGCAGCAGCAGGAAATTCAAACCACGGCCTTTAATAGCCATGGTTTGACATGGCCCCAAGCACTCGGGAGCCAGGAGCAGTGGAGAGAGGTGGGATCCAGGCGCACGTGTCCTGCACACACGTGTGCCCCCTTACCAGACCTAAGGCAGAGTTAGACGCAGCAGCAGAGGAGCCAGGAGCAAGGGCAGCAGCAGCTGATCCCCCTAGAGTAAGTGGGCAGAGGGACCAGACGCAGCTGAGACAGATCCGGAGGGGAAGCCCCCCAGATCCCTCTTAGCTGAGCCAGTAGTGAGCCGCGCTCCCAAGCCATGCTGTGCGAACAGAGCTCACCAGTGTTTGCATCAGCGTTAGCGCCAGCAGGCGAGCAGGAAGGGCCAGGAGGGAGACTCCTACTAGAGCAGGGCGAATGCACTCCACTAGGCTAAAAACAAGCAGCAACTCCTATAATGGTGTTGACGTGGAGTGCTGCCAGGGCCCCTGCCTGGGGGGGAAAAGCCTACCTGGGGCTTGTCTGGGGCCTCCACCCAAACAGAGCCCATGGGGGACCTGGTGTCCCCCCACCCCCTGACCTGCAGGGGTTGCCCAGCAAGGCCCGGGGGGGCAGGGATTGGGGACCCCCACACCTGTCCTGAAGGCACCCGCCTTAGGGCCCTGGAGAGGCAAGTGAGGGAGCTCCAGGAGGAGGTTAGCAGGATGAGGGGAATCAGGGAGGTGGAGTAAGGAATTGACAGCTATTTCCTTTCCCTGCAGGGCCACACACCCAAGGAAGAAGCACCTCAGGAAATGCCCTCCACTGGAGAGTGGCAGACTCACCTCCAGAACCAGGGCTACTCATAACACAGCAGTACCAGTTCCTCCAGTCTGGCTGGAGAACAAGTACGAGGTCCTGGCAACACTGGAGGACAAGGAGGGAGAGAAGGAAACCAGAGAGGAGGCAACTCCACACTCTCCACGCTACGAACAGGCCGAAGGAGCTAAGCAGTCCCAGAGGAGGAAGCATTGAGTGATCGTCATAGGCGACTCCATCCTGAGAGGTAGGATCCCTTGACACGCGAGGTCTACTGCCTACCCGGAGCAAAGATTCATGACGGGACGGGGATGATCTAGGCCATGATCCAGCCCACCGATTAGTACCCCATGGTCCTAATCCATGTGAGTATTAATGATGCGGCCAGGAGAAGCCCTGATCATCTGATGGCAGACTACCACAGTCTGGGGGGCGTTCTGAAGAAGATAGGTGCACAGGTGGTATTCTCTTCTGTTCTACCAGTGAGCGGACATGGAAGACGGTATGAGACGTGCATCGCAGAGACCACCTGGTGGCTTCAGGAATGGTGTCTTGAGGCGGGCTTTGGCTTCCTTGACAATGACCCGCACATCATGATGAGAGACATGCTCAGGTGGGATGGGCTCCACCTTTCCCCTAAAGGTAAGCATGTGTTCTCTTCTAGGTTGGCAGATCCCCTCTGGCGGGCTTTAAACTACACTCATTGGGGGAGGGGGAAGACAAGGGAGGAGGAAGCCTTGGACTTCTAAACCAAGCAGCACTCACAACTACAGCCCAGCCTAGACCGACAAGCAGAACATATACACAGGTAAGCAACAGGGGCCAAGACAATGCTGTGATTAGGGGGCCAGTGCACACATCCACAGGAGACCTCAAATGCCTCTACACAGATGCTCGTAGTATGGAAAACAAGCAGGAGGAACTTACTCTCCTGCTAGCTGACACCAACCAGGACATAGCGGGGCTCACTGAAATGTGGTGGGACCCAATGCATGACTGGGCGATGAATATCAAGGGCTATAGGCCATATAGCAGGGACAGGACAGGGAGAAAAGGCAGGGTGTGGTGCTCTACATTAAAGGAGGAATACACATCCTCAGCAGGTAACACAGAGTCAGAGGAGGGGCACACAGAAGTGCTCTGGGTTAGAATACAAGGCAGTGGAGGGGAAAGAGACTTAATGGTGGGGGTCTACTACAGACCACCCAACCAAGGGGAAAAGCTAGACCAGGAATTCTTAAGT
>NW_017729031.1:3314561-3316268 GCF_001723915.1 Gavialis gangeticus | reverse complement strand
CAATCAGACCTAGACAGGTTACAGGGGTGGGCGGATGAGAACAGGATGGGTTTCAACACTGACAAGTGCAAGGTGCTGCACCTGGGGGGGAACAAACGGCACCATACCTACAGGTTGGGGAACTCCCTTCTCATCAGTGCAGAGGCAGAAAAGGATCTTGGAGTCACCATTGATGCCAAGATGAATATGGGCCCGCAGTGGGGGGATGCAGTCAGAAAGGCCAACCGCACCTTGTCATGCATCCACAGATGCATTTCTAGTAGGTCCAGGGAGGTGATCCTCCCCCTCTATGTGGCACTAGTAAGGCCACAGCTGGAGTACTGTGTCCAGTTCTGGTCGCTGCACTTCAAGAGGGATGTGGACAACGTGGAGAGGGTCCAGAGGAGGGCCACTCGCATGATCAAGGGGCAGCAGGGCAGGCCCTACGAGGACAGGCTACGGGACCTGAACTTGTTCAGCCTCCACAAGAGAAGGCTGAAGGGGGATCTAGTGGCCTGTTACAAACTAGTCAGAGGGGACCAGTAGGCATTGGGGGAGTAACTGTTTCCCCGAGCACTATCAGAAGTGACTAGAAATAACGGTCACAAGCTGGCAGAGGGTAGATTCAGATTAGACATCAGGAGGCGCTACTTGACTGTCAGGGTGGCTAGGATCTGGAATCAACTTCCAAGCGAAGTGGTGCTGGCTCCTACCTTGGGGGGTCTTTAAGACAAGGCTAGACAATCACCTTGCTGGGGTAGTTTGACCCCAGTACTCTTTCCTGCCATGGCAGGGTGTCAGACTTAATGATCTGCTCAGGTCCCTTCCGACCCTACTAACTATGAAACTATGAGTTCCCTGAGTGAGTCAAAGTCTGCTTTTCTAAAGTCCAGGGTCCTTACACTGATGCTGTCCTTCCTTTTCTCAGGATCCTGAACTCAATCATCTTGTGATCAGTGCTGCCCAAGTTGCCATTCACTGCTGTATTCCTCACTAATTCCTCCCTGTTTGTGAGCACCAGGTCAAGAAAAGCACAGCCCCTAGTTGGCCTCTCCAACACTTGCACCAGAAGGTTATCCCCATTACCCTCCAAAAACTTCCTGGATTGCCTGGGCACTGCTGTATTGCCCTCCCAGCAGATATCAGGGTGACTGAAGTCTCCCATGAGAACCAGGGCCTGCAATCAGGAAATTTCTGCTAGATGTTTGAAGAAAGCCTCATCCATCTCATCCTCCTGGTCTGGTGGTCTATAGCAGACTCCCACCACAACATCTCCTTCATTGATCTCCCCTCTGACCTTAACCCAGAGACTTTCAACAGACCTATCTCCCGTTTCATACTGAATCTCAGAGCAACCATACAGGCATTTTATTTAAAGCACAACTCCTCCTCCTCTTCTCCCCGCCTATCCTTCCTGAACAGTTTATACCCATCCACAACAGTGCTCCAGTCCCATAAGCTATTCCACCAATTCTGTTATTCCAATCATAACAAAGTTCTGGGACTGTGCAAGGACTTCCAATTCCTCCTGCTTGTTTCCCAGACTTCATGCATACATGTACACCAATGTACAGACACCTGCGATAACTAGCTAATTGACCAACTTTCTCAGGAAAAATGGGAAGGCCTCCCCTGTTGCCCCCTCCTGCTTGTGCTTCCTCCAGGTCACCCACTTCCCCACTTACCTCAGGGCTTTGGTCTCCATCCCCCAGTGAACCTAGTTTAAAG
>NW_017729031.1:3312670-3313092 GCF_001723915.1 Gavialis gangeticus | reverse complement strand
GGGGGGGGAACTGACCTGTGAATTGACTTGTGAACTGCTTGCAAAATGGGCCTGTTTGCTCCCCATTGAAGACACAATTTTATAAAACCTCTAAAAGGTAACACCAGCAGATTTATGCCTACCAAATAAATCTGTTACCTTTTTGGTAGAAGGTGGTTACCCAAGTCAAAATGCTCAACTTTCTCCAAAGACTGCCCTCTAATTGTAATACGTCAAAGAACAACTGGTTAGCTGGTCAGGATACGTTGGTAAAGGATCTGGGTTTTCACTATGTTGATAGTAAGCCCAAGCATTTCATATGCTTCATAGAAGCAAAGAAGAGTGACCTTAAGCTCTTCAATTGAGCGGGCATATATGATACAATCAGTGTATTGAAAATCAGTTATGCTAATGTTGGTTATAGTTTCATAGTTTCTAGGGTC
>NW_017729031.1:3306472-3307670 GCF_001723915.1 Gavialis gangeticus | reverse complement strand
CTTACCTCAGGGCTTTGGTCTCCATCCCCCAGTGAACCTAGTGTAAATGCCCTCCTTGCAAGGGTAGCAAGCCTGCCTGGGACAATGCTCTTTCCTCTCTGTCTGGTGGATTCCATCCCTTCCTAGCAATCCGTCTTAGAACATCCCATGATTGAAAAAGCCAAAGCCCTACTGGTGACACCAACTGTGCAAATATGTCATATTGATATTTAGGATGTGTCTGCTCCTGCCTGGGCCCTTTCCCTTGACTCAAAAGATTAAGGAGAATACCACATGAGCCCCTGTCCCCTTCACCCTTTCACCCAAAGCCCAGCAGCCACTTTTGATCTGCACAGGGTCACTCCTGGCAATAGCATTGGTGTCCTCATGAATTAGTAGCATAGGGTAGTAGTCAGAGGGCTGGATGAGTCTCAGTAATCCTTCCATGACATTTGGGATCTGGGCTCTGGGCATACAGCAGACCTCCTGAGACAACAGGTCAGACCAGCAGATGGATGTCCCTGTACCCTGTAGAAGGGTCTCCAACCACCACCACCCACTGCTTCATAACCTTTTCCTTCTCTGTCACTGCCTCTGGCAGTCTTTCCTCTGCAGCCCTAGAGGTCTTCTTTAGCATCCAATTGATGAAGTCCTCAGGGTGAAGGATGCTTCAGAGCCTTGCCACCATCCCCTGTAGCTCTTTTATCTGCTCCCTGAGGGACACCACCAGGAAACACCACTCACATCACAGGCACTCCCCCACCCACCTGGCTGCCACTGGAAAGAACCTGCAAGCTGCAGTCTCCACAGCACCAGACCAGGACCTAGGTGGAAACCTCAACTGTGAGCGGTCCTGCCTGGACAGACACCTCACAGGTGGAAGCAGAGGAAAGCTGATAGTAGCAGTGGCTCTAGCATTGCAATGTCCTCCAGCCATTTCTCTGGGACTCTTAATCTATGACCTCTATCTTCCTACCCCTTTTTCTAGGAAGACCTTCCCTAGCAAACTCCCCTGTAAGCTGGCCTGTTCACTGCTCCTTGGTCCCAAAAGGTTCCCTTTTTCCTGCTTCTACTCGGCAAACTTACAGTGAAGAAAAATGAGAGAGAGTTTCTAGCAATTCCCCCTCAGGACTGTAGTTAAGCAAGTGGCTTAAGTACTGGCCAAACTGCTGAATGTTAGCTACTTATACTAAATATATGTAGGTAAGCTACTCTTAAT
>NW_017729031.1:3294516-3301472 GCF_001723915.1 Gavialis gangeticus | reverse complement strand
AGGGACCTGAGAAGATCATCTAGTCCAACCCCCTGCCATGGTTATTTTGGGTTTGGAATGTTACCAGTTGATGTTTAAGAGATTCCCATCCATGCAATACTGATGCTGACTCTAGATGAAAGTCTATCGACAATGAGATGTGTAATAATTGTACTATAAATAGACAAGAGTGTTGGTGCAAACACACATCCTTGTTTGACTCTGGTTCTAATAATGAAGGGGGCCATTTTTGAGCCATTGCTTATGATGGTTTCTGTCAAGAGGGAGTCTGATGTTGGTAACAAATTTTAATAGACATCCAAATCTCATCAAGATCTTCCTTAGGGCCTCTCTATTAATTGAATCAAAAGCCTTAGTTGGGTCAAAGAAGGCCATGTAAAGATCTTTGTTGCTCATGACTTCTTCTGCAGCTGTCTGGGAAAAAAAAAAAAAAAAAACATACCTATTGTACTTCTGAGAGATCTTAAATCATACTGGGAACTGGGTAGATATGCCTCAGAGTGGAAGCTAAGTCTAGGAGGAGAATTCAGACAAGGAACTTTCCAGCTATGGACAGGAGTGCAACACCACAATACTTACTGCAATCCATTCTATATCTCCTTTTTCAAATATGATAATGATTCTGGTATCTCTCAAATCACTGGGAATCTGTTCATGTTTCCAGATTTTCAGAAAAATAAAGTGTAGTTGGTGAGAGAGCTTCTTTCCACCTTGCTTATAAATTTCAGCTGGTATTCCATCAGGCCACATGCTTTCTTGTTTTGTATCTGCTTAATGGTATTCAAGGCCTCTTGATAAGTTGGTGGATCTACAAGGTAGTCCTTAATGGCGTGTTGAGGAATGACTTGGATGGTGTTGTCTTCAATTTTATAATCTTGATTTAAGAGCTCTTTAATGTGCTTCTTCCTCTGTACATGAGTGTTATCCCATCCTTGGTCTACAGAGGGATGGCTCCTTGCGTGCTTGGCCCATAGATAATTATTTTTGCACTGAAGAAATTACATGTCATGGCTGTCAGCAAACTTTTTTAAATCTCTTGCTTTTTCCTCCCACCATTTGTTCTTTCACTCTCAAATCTTCCTCTGGGTCTCAGCTTTAATGTGTCAATAACTGTCCTGCTTCTGTTTGGAGTTGATATTCTGCCAAGCTTTGAAGACCCTCCTTTTTCTGTCAATGAGCATTTGAATTTCCTGATCATTCTCATTGAACTAGTCTTGGTGTTTTTCTTTCTGGAGAACCCTGGGGTTTCTTTGTGTGTCTCATGGATTTTTGAGGTTCTCCTAGTAATCAATAATATCAAAATCATCAGGAAGCTTGTAAAGTTTCACACTGAGGCACTGCTGGAAATGATCACTTTTAGCAGGATCTTTCAAGCACTTGATATTGAACCTCCTCTTGATTGTTTATTTTGTTTACATCATTTTTGGAGTGATGTGAATGGGCATGACCTGGTGACTGACTTAAACACAGAGGGAAGCCTGGGCAACAGCATCCACTATGTTCACTGTCCATCACAAGGCAGACAAATTAGATAGCAGGCTTGAAGTTTGACTTCAAAAATGAAAATTTCAACAAGCTCAGGTACAGAAATCACTGCAGGTCCAGGGACCAAAGGCAAAAGGAGAATGTGAAGAGTGGTCATTCCTTAAGGACATGATCCTTGAAGCACAAAGGAAGCCCATTCCCATGCAGAACAAAGGTAGCAAAAGGGCTGGGAACTCCTCTTGGCTAAACAGAGAAATAGAAAGAGACGTACAGACAATGGAAGCTTGGGACAGGCCCCAAGGAGGACTATACAAGTGGCCTGAAGTTGTAGGGATTAGATTAGAAAAGCTAAGGCAGCGACTGAACTAAAATTAGCAACAGGAATCAAGGACAACAAGAAGTCCTTCTTTAGGTACATAGGGAACACAAGGAAAAAAAATGGGAGCATGGGGCCATTGCTCAACAATTCAGGACAGGTGATTTCCGGCACTCAGGAGAAAACTGAACTTCTGAATGATTAATTCACTTTGGTCTTTCACTGGGCCAAGGGGAAAATCACGCCAGATAGGGTACAAAATAAGCAAGGCAATGACCGCCATCCTACTATTGCCATAGAACCGGTGTGTTACCAGTTAAAAAAAAAATTAGACATGTATAAGTCAGCAGGACTGAATGAACGTCATCTGAGAGTGCTGAAGGTTCTGGCCAAAGTCACCATGGAAAACCTGGTGAAACTCTTCCAAAACTCATGGTGCTCCAGAGAGCTCCCTGTGGAGCAGAAGAGGGCCGATGTCGTACCCATTTTCAAGAAGGGGGGAAGGGAGGACTTGGGTAACTATAGGCCAAGTAGCCTAACTTCTATTGCAGAGAAAATCCTGGAAAAATTCATTAAGGAGTCTACGCACAATAGGCTTGAAGACGTTAGGATTCTGAATAACAGCCAGCATGGCTTCATTGCAGGCAAGTCTTGTCTTACCAACCTCATCTCCTTGTATGATCAGGTAATTCACCACCTGGATAATTGAGAGGAGGTTGACATTGTCTACTTTGACTTCCAAAAAGATTTTGATCTGGTATCCTATAATGCTTTCATGAGAAAATTGGAGGATTGTGTGCTTAATTGCAAGACAGGTGAGTAGGAAGCTGGCTGCAAGGTAGGATCCACAGAGTTCTGATGAATGGATCTGTGTCATCTCAGTGTGAAGTGGCCAGTGGTGTCCCACAGGGATCAGAGCTTGGTCCAGTGCTGTTAAACATCTTCATCAATGATTTGGATGTGAGGGTGAAGAGCTCACTGGCCAAATTCATGGACAACACCAAGTTATGGGGAAGTGTGGTCACACTTGAGGACAAACTGTAGAAACAGGCAGACCTAGACAGGCTGGCAATTTGGGCAGAATGGAACCAAATGAAGTTCAACGTCGAGAAATGTAAAGTGCTCCACCTGGGTACAGACAATCCCCTGCACACCTTCAGGCCTGGCAACTCCAATCTGACCAGCACTACAAATGAAAGGGACCTGGGGGCAATAATAGACCACAGTATGAACATGAGTCGGCAATGTGATGCTGTAGCCAGCAGGGCTAACAATACCCTGGCATGCATCAAACAATGCATCTCCAGCAAAACCAAAGTGATTCTTCTACTCTACTCAGCATTGGTGAGACTGCAGCTGGAGTACTGCATCCAATTCTGGGTGCTGCACAAGGATGTGATAAAGCTTAAGAGAGTCAAAGGACCACCCATATGATCAGATACTTGCATGGCAAACCCTACGAGGAAAGGCTGAGGGACCTGGGACTCTTTAGCCTGAAAAAGAGAAGGCTGAGAAGAGACTTGGCAGCAGCTTAGCACTACAACAGGGGCGTACATCAAGGGCTCAGTGAACAACTGTTCACCATGGCACCCTTGGGGAAAAACTAGAAGTAATGGTCACAAACTCGTTAAAGACAATTTCAGGCTCAACATTAGGAAAAACATCTTCACGGTTAGGGTGTCTAGACTGTGGAATAAGTTTCCTCCAGAGCTGATACAATCACCTACCCTGGAAATCTTCAAGAGGAGACTGGACAGTCACCTTGCTGGGGTCACCTGACCCCAGTTGTCTTTCCTGGTTGGTGCAGGGGGCTGGACCCAATGATCTTCCAAGGCCCCTCCTTTTAGCCCTACAATCCATGAATCTATGAAGGACCATATCAGACAATGATCCATCCAGCAATTGCATAGCTCTAGCAGTTCAGACAGTGCAATGGTCATGTGCTCAATGATCTATCTGGCACAATGGTATATTCAATCAGGTGACAGTGTTTTGAACAGGGGTACATCCACAATGTCTTCTATTTGCTGTGTTGGCAAATATAAGGAGTTTGTGCTGATGAGACCATATTCCAAATGGTTGCTCAGGAAAAATAATTCAAATTGAATCTACTTTCCTGACCCCTTTTTTGCCAAGTATTCCATTCCATAGGACAGAGTCCTTGCCTAATCTAGCATTAAAGTTGCCAAGAAAAATTATCTTATCTTCTCTGGGGACAGATGACAGGACTTTGTTGAGTTTAGGTCAGAGTTCTTTTTTGTTTCATCATCTGTATCAGGGTTAGGGCAGAGGCTGTCACATGTTATCTGTGTGGTCAGTTAGAGAAGATGGGTAATAATCTTGGACTCAATAGCAAAAAATCACTGTTGATATGTCCATCTTTTTTTAATTTTCCTTTCCAAAAAACAGTAGCCCCACTATGTTCTGTGAGCTTCCCCTCTTTTGCGCATTCAGCTTCACTAAATGTAGCAATATCAATATCAACTTGTGCAAGTTCTCTGGCCACAAGTGCTATCTTTAACTCCAGGTGGTCACTGTTAGGGTTGTCCCTCAAGGTGTGGATGGTCTAAGTTGCAAATTTCATGATTTGATTTGGACCATAGGTAGAGTAAGCGCACTGGACCCAATTTCCTAGTCAAGTAAAATGAGATGGATCATATTTAGGACAGCTTGTCTAGCCCTCTCCTTATACAAAAGGTACACAGAGTGGATCCTAAAAAGGCCTGCTCAGTCAAGACTTCAGCTGCTGAATTGCATGCCTCAATTCCAAGTACAAAAAGACCACCATACAATCATCACCTTCATGTAGGTTTTAAGTAGGGGCTTCCAATAATCACTAGCATCTACCCCCATCACCAGTTATCCATCACCACAGGACTTGCTAATAAAGAAAGATGCCTGCATGTGTCTTCTTTTAACATGGGGATTCCGTTGCACATCAGCAACTACATGATTCTTTGTAGGAAGGAAACCTTAATTTGATGGCAAGGAAAACCTAGATGACTGGATGTTTCTATTCTGCTGCAGCCTTCATCTGCTTTTGCAACCTTGCGAAGTATTGTTTCTTCATCTGCTTTCTCTGTTTTTGAGAATTTTATTTTTGTATCACTATTAGTTCCAAAAACCTTGCTCTCAAACTAGTTGCCACAGGCCACCCTATGAGGAGTACAAAATTCCAGGTGGCATTCTTCTTGGAGTCACTGGTAGCACACTGGCCTCTCCACAATGTCAAGGTTGTGATCCATGGGAGAGGATGTAATATAAATGCAATCAATACATATCAGGCGGCTGTTATCTAGACCCTCTCAATTTTTTCCATGTCCTTGATGAAGTGCAGCACCCAGAACTGGACACAGCACTCTAGCTGTGGTATCACCAGTGCAAAGTACAATGGGAGTATCACTTCCTTAGTTTTGCATGTGATGCTACAGTTAAAGCATGCTGCAAACAACATGCTGGCCTGCATTAACCATTGTGTATCATGCAAAACTAAGGAAGTGATACTTGCAATGTACTCTGCACTGGTGAGACTGCAGCTGGAGTACTGCATCCAGCTCTGGGTGCCGCACTTCAGCAAGGATATAAAAAAACTTGATAGGGTTCAGAAACGAGCCACACATATGATCAGGGACTTGCAAGAAAAGCCATATGAGGAGGGGCTGAGGGACTTGGGCCTCTTCAGCTACAGAAGAGAAGGCTGAGAGAGGACTTTGTAGCAGCTTACTGCTACATCAGGGGAGTACACCAAGAACTCGGTGAACAGCTGTTCACCAAAGCAACCCTGGGGAAGACCAGGAGCAATGGATACAAACTCCTGGAAGGTCACTTCAGGCTCAATTCCAGGAAAAACTCCTTCACAGTCCAGATGGTAAAATAAACTCCCTCCAGTGGTGGTGCAGTCACCTACCCTGGAAATCTTCAAAAGGAGACTCGAGAGTCACTTTGCTGGGGTCACTTGACCCCAGTCATCTTTTCTTGCCTACTGCAGGGGGACTAAACCCAATGATCTACAAGGTCCCTTCCAGCCCCTAACAATCTATGAAAAGCAAGGCTATAGAACCAATACTAATTTCAGGATACATGAATAAACAGATTTAATTTTGATGAAATTTTCAGAAATACATTTTTCTCCATTTGCTGCCATTTTAACAATAGTTATTGTACTTAACTGTTACCTATTGTGTTTTTTCTAAATAAATATATAGCATCTTACCAAAAATGATTTTACAATATACAGTTATAGCAAAAATGCAGAAGGGTACACAAAGTATTACCATACATTAAAAATCCCCACGATATTTATCAGAACTCTGAGAAAATTATTTCTAGGAGGAAGCATTACTTTTAATTTTCAGACTGTGCCAGGTGAACACCCACAGTCCCCCCCAATCTACCCACAAACCCCACATCCTCAAGCCACCCCCACAAACCCCTCACTCACTACCTGGCCCTGTGGGTCAGGAGTGCGGGGACTGGGACAGGGGTCAGGCTGTGGGTTGAGAGTAAGGGGCAAGGGCTTGGACAGGGCCCTGGCATATCAGTGCTTCTCAGTGCTGCACATCCTGGTGAGCGAAGAGGGTAGGGTCAGGTCTGATTTTTCTATGACAAAAAAGCCAAAAGTAAATGCCAAAGTGTATAGATATTTATAATTTATTTTATTATGAATAAAAATAAGGCTTCCAAATTTCTTTAAACTTGTAAATGTAGCAATAAAACATTGCCCAGCTGATCTCTCTATATATAGTAGCATTTCATTTTAATAGTGGAAGAACAATATTTTGGATATTTTAATGAGAGAATTTGGGTTTGTTATAAGAGAATTTGCCATTTTTAAACAGGGAACACCAGGATCTCTGCTGGGGAGACAAGTGGCGAAACCCAGGCAGAGAAACCTGTCAAGGGCCAGCACTGGGGACCCAGCTGGAAGGCAGACAAGGTAGCTTACCTGTTGGCCATTTGAGGCCAAGAGAGCACACTTGTACAACTCCACCACAAAGAGCACATCTTCTGGGTGATAGATGCTCAGAGGGCAGAGTGGGAGCACCCCATCCAGGTCTGGCAGGCATGCAGCTATGGGGCCGCAGATCCAAGGGGACAGATGCTGTTGCAGATGGCAGGAGGTCACATCCAGGCAGCAGCCCCCACTGCCAGACTG
>NW_017729031.1:3290239-3294401 GCF_001723915.1 Gavialis gangeticus | reverse complement strand
TATTTTTTTTTTTTTTTTTTTGTGGGACAACTAAAGAAGAAAAGGGTAGGAGTGACATGGGGGTCAAAAGGTTCAAAATGTGAAAAGAAGTTATTCAGAGGGGGACACCAAGCAGAGCCCCCCAGGCCATACCCACAAAGGCATCCAAGGAGCCAGTAGACACTGCCCACTAGTGCTCTGATGGGAAATGTGCATGGATAAGGGAGAGGACAGTGGCCCCACAGTCTCTGGGCACCTTCCCAGCCAGAGCCTCCTTCCTGGTACAGGGCTCACTTGGCTAGAACCAGGAGGAGGTTGACCAGGAGGTCCCAGGACTTGGTGGACCCGTGGATGTGATGCCTAAAACCAAAAAAGTGGAGGGTGAAATTCAACCAGAACCTCAGGAGGAGATTATGGAGGTGGAGGGGCTGCAGCCTGGTGCACTCAAGGGTCATGTGCACCAGGGTCTCCCTCTGCATGCAGAAGGGGCAGGAGAGCCGGGTGTCCATGAAGCTTATCATATACACACCCATGGTGATGCCTTCATGGAGGAGCCACCAGCTGAGGTCCCCAGTGGCTCATGGGATGAGGGTGGAGTACAGACTCAGCCACTGCAGTGCCACAGACATACCCTTGCCAAGCAAGTCCCGCCACTTGGTGTCTGGGCAGGACATGAGGGTGGCATGATGGATTGTGCAGCACACAAGCGTGTAGAGGTGGTGGCAGTGGACAGTAGAAAAGTGGGATGGTTTAGTGTCCTCCAGCCAGCTCAGGTGGTGGAGTGGGGAGCACCACGAGGCCAGGCAAGGCACCATCCCCATGCCAAACTCCAGTGGGCTGGAGGACACAGGGGATGGGAGGGGACCCAGCAGATCCCACAGAGCATGGGTGGGAGTGAGCCCACCTGCCACGCCAAAGCTCTTGACCTAGTTTACCCGGGCAGAGGAGGCCATCAAATACAATGCCTGGAAGGCCTCCATCTGTGTCAGGTTGCCTAAGTCCTGAACTGCAAGAAGTACATCGTCAGGATACACTGACAAGACGAGCCACGCTGCCGGCTCCCAAAGCATCAACCCCACCATCCCCTTCCACAAGAGAATGAGGGTCCACGGCCAAGCTGTACAGCTGGCCTGACAGCAGGCAGCCTTGATGCACCCCTTTCCTAAATGGGATGGGCTCTGCCAGGGTCCAGTTAAGCTTGATCAAACACTCGGCAGAGGCATACATCACCTAGAGAGCCACCATCAAGAACGGCCTGAAGCCAAAGGCCTGCAGCATGCCTGTGAAGTACCTGTGATCTATTCTGTCAAACAGCTTCTCCTGGTCCAGGGATAGGAGGCGAAAGACAGGCCCTCCCAGTCCACTAGCTCCAGCAGGTGCCAATCCAGGAACAGGGTGTTGGAAATGGAACATCTTCCACGGGCACCATGTACATCTGGTCAGGATAGATCACATCCACCAGCACGGACCACAGGTGCAGTGAGATGGCCTTTGCTGCTACCTTGTAGTCCATGCAGAGGAGGGACATGGGACACCAGTTCCTCAGGTCATGGGGATTCACCTTCTTCGGCAGAAGGATCAGCGCGGCCCTCCATCATGACAGAGGGAGTTCCCCTCTTCCTTTGGATTCAGCCCAGACCACAGCAAAGTCCAAGCTGAGGATGTCCCAAAAGGCCCAACAGAAGTCCATGGTCAGCTCATCGATGCTCGGCACCTTGTTGCCAGGCATCAGGCTGAGGGCGGCCAAAAACTCAGCCAGTGAGAGAAGCCTCCAGCCAGTCCTGGTTGCCTGCACTGACATGCAGGATTCCCTCCCAGAGGGTCTGACAGGCTTCAGTATCTGTTGGATCCAGGGATAAAAGCTCTTCATAGAAGGCCCTCATGCACCAGCGCATCTCACCTGCATCCGTGAGGGAGGTGCCATCACCCACCAGAAGGCAATTGATGTACTTCTTGGCCCCCCACCTCCTCTCCAGGGCATAAAAGAAGTGGGAGCCATGGTCCATCTCCCGAAGGAGCTGGACGTGCGACTGGACATATGCATCATGGAAGCAGTGGTCATCCAGAGCATAAAGTTCTTCCCGCCTCTCCCAACATTCTCTGCAGAGGCACAGGTTGGTTGGCTCAGTGGCCATGGACCTCTCAAGATCCAGCATTTCATAGTTGAGCAGCTCCCAGACCACCTCCCTGAGTGTAGCTCTGGCAAAAAAGTTGTATGCGCACCTTCCCCACATCCCACTATCTCCAAACTGAGGGGAAAGCTGCCTGTTGCTCCCATCAGCCAGCCAGAACTTCTGGAAGGCCTCTCTGAAGTGCACATCCTCCAGCCAACTCACAATGAAATGCCAGTAGGCCAAGCCCAGATGCCTGGGCCCAGACAAGGTGTTGATTGCTAAAAAGGGTTGGCTGGATGCCAGAGGAGTGGGCCTGGGCAAAATGCACCAGAGAGATATAAACCCAGTCCAACTAGGAGTGGCATGCCTGCTCCTCCCCCACCCTTGCATAGCTGAAGGCAGGGAAATCAGTAGGGTGACAGGCACACCAGATGTCCACCAAGGAGTAGTCCATGACTATCTCCCTGAGGACGTCCATGAAGGCCTGACCCCGCTCTCTGCCCAACCAGTCTCACATGACTCGGGTGACATTAAAGTCCCCACCTAGGACCAGGCACTCACAAGGGTTGAAGGTGCCAATTTAAGTGGCTGCCTGGCAGAAAAAATCTGTCAACTCCAGGTTCCTCAGAGAGGCATACACTGTGATAGGGGCAATGTCCTGAAGGAAAACTTACCCCAAAGTGAAGAATTCCCAAGCTGGTGGGACACAGTGGTGAACCAGAAGTCCAGTAGCAGCAAAACTGTGACCGGAAAAAGTGCCGCAGCAATGAAACAAGAAAAAGAAAAAGCACAACAGGTCCAGGAAGAGCCAGGGCCAGCTTCCGCCCCAGCATGGACCCATTTTATGGTGGCGTGCCGGTGCCAATTCACTACCCAGCCCTTTAGGGCGAGTCAAAAGCCCCACTGGGAGCAGAGTCAGGACAGCCCCGAGGAGGAGGAAGTTCCAGACAGGAGCAGTGGCTGCCCCAGGAGGGGGCACATGAAGAAAGGAAAAGCCTACAAGGGCTAAAGTACATATAAAGAAGAGATGTGAATTCTGGATGCCTCTGGACCGGAGTGGCTGGCCAGGAACCCTGCAAATGGAACAAACAGAGAGCCAGAAATCTGAACCAAAATAAACATACAACAGAGAAGCAAGGTTGTCACTTGTAACAAGGTAACCCAGGGATAGCAGGGACCACAAGCAAGTCTTTGGTACAACAGGGAGCTCAGACCAAAAGTGAGGTCCATACCCTATTTTTCCTTTAAAACCAAAGAACCAATACAAGCAAAAGATATCACCAGAGCTCACCTTAGAGGTGAGCAGAAGATAAACATCTTAAGGTTGGCATAAGGTGAGGTGTAGGGGAGGCGGAGCCCTGAATTGGAAAAGCAGACTGTCCTGGTTATGGAAGACCCCAGGGAAAATGGAATGTAACATCCTACTCCCAGTAATAACTTATTTTTCCATCAGACACGGCAGGTGAGAACCACGCTGAAGGCCTTCCAAGGCATATACTCCAGCACCAAACTGTCCAAATCCCAACGAAATGGCAAAACCTGAGAGGTACCTAAGAGCTAGGTGTACAAGTGAACGCCATGGGAACTTACAAATTAGTGCACTGGCCAGGAAAAACCAGGAAGAAGTTACCCTTGAGGCGGAGTTGAAACTAACACCCCAGGCCAAGTTGCTGGGCCAAATGTTATATGCCATCACAAAAGTATTGGAGGTCCAACAACAACAAGCTTTACAACAGAAGGAATGGATCTGGTGGACTTGGACCACCTTCTGTATGCACAAAATGACAAGAGAAGATAATGTGAAGGCGTATATAGAATCGTTTGAGCTGATGGCGCTACAAATGTCACCTAGTTAAAAAACTAGGTGACTGTGGCATCGATGCCTACACAGTCAGATGGATTGCAGATTGGCTGAGGGGTCGCACTCAGAGGGTGGTGGTGGATGGGTCATATTCGACCTGGGGGGAGGTGGGTAGCGGAGTCCCCCAGGGCTCGGTCCTGGGGCCTGCGCTGTTCAATTTCTTCATCAGCGATCTGGATGATGGGGTGGAAAGTAACCTGTTTAAATT
>NW_017729031.1:3281765-3290158 GCF_001723915.1 Gavialis gangeticus | reverse complement strand
GTTAGGGCGGCTAGGAGCTGGAACCAACTTCCAAGGGAAGTGGTGCTGGCCCCTACCCTGGGGGTCTTTAAGAAGAGGCTGGATGCCTACCTGGCTGGACTCGTTTGAGTCCCGTTTCTCTTTTTGGGGTTTTTTGTTGTTCTCCCGCCCTGGCGGGGGGTCGGGCTAGAAGATCTACTAGGTCCCTTCCGACCCTTAATCTATGAATCTATGAAAATGGGACTCAACTGGCTACAGTGGGCAAGTCAGCTGGGATCCCTAGTTATAGGAAAGGCTCAAGCAGCATATCGGATGATCCCCAGGGAAGAGGCCTACAATTACAAAACAGTCAAAGCACCATTATTACACTGCTTAGAACTCACAGCCAAGCATTACTGGAGAGATTGTTCATAACCTGAAAAGGGAAGGACAACTGAAAGACTCAGAACCTGATGCAACTCCTAGATGATCTATTGAATAAGTGGGTTCCACCTGAAACGGTAGACAAGACTGCCATCATGGACCAAATCTTATTAGAACACTTTGTACGAGATCTAGAAGACAAGACCCAATTATGGGTGCACTGACATTTCCCAAAGACAACTGAAGAGGCGTTGAGAATTGCTGAAGCATTTGCAGCATCTGAAGTAGATCATGTCAAGGAAAGGGATTCAAAGGTACAGGGGTCCATATTAAGAGAGACAAAGAAGCGCGATGTGGACTGGCCAGATACCCAAGACATGGGGTGATATGCTACCGATGTGGAAGGCCTGGACACATCTCCCAGGAATGCTCCATGGACTTGCAAGAGAGATGGAAGCCCATGGGGAACAGCCCAGGGTTAAAGGATCAGTTAGATGCAAATGAAGGCATGAAAGAGATGGACTGCAGCTTCTGAAGAAGCAAGGAGATAGCAGTTAAGGACAGGCCTGTAGTAACAGCATGGGTAAGCTGCCCAAGCCACCCTAGATACAGGTTGCACCCAGACCCTCATAAGAGCAGGATTGGTACCAGATAACACCATAGATTGGTGTAAACCCATGAGGATGTGCTGATTCCATGGAGAATCTGACCAATATGAAAGAGGCTATATCAGTGTCCAGATAGCCAACCCCAAGGGGAGGATGCAAATGGGATTTGCTCCCGAATTAGATGGCCCAATAATCATTGGGTGAAACTGGCCTCGCTTGTATGAGGTATTAGAGGAAGTTCACAAGGAAGAATTGAGGATAAAAGGCTGGCCCGAGGTTGAAGGCTGGATAGCGGAGGAAGAAACTTCATCCTCAGAGGAAGATGACCTAGTAAATCTAGGGGTGGAAGTCATGGGACATCAGTTCCAGACTGTAAAAGAGGAGGGGGAAGAATTTGTGCAGATCTGAGAGGAAGCAGTGACACGGGTTGATGATGAAATCACCCATCCGAATCGTTTCTCAAGTGACCCCCTTTTTGAAATGCATAATGGACTGTTATACAGGGTCAAGCAATGCCCCAGAGAGGATAGGGCATGGCAATTGATGGTGCCACATCCCTTCTATAAACAAATATGGGAGCTGGCCCATACAAGCCCCATGGCAGGACACTTTGGGAGAGATAAGACCTCATCCAAAATTGAACAATGTTTTTTTTGGCCCAGGATAAGGGAGACAATAGCACAATGATGTGAGTCTTGTCCTGAATGTCAAAGAGTCCAAGAAAGGTAGCCACCAAGAGCACCATTACAGTTGATGCACTTGATTGAAAACCCTTTTGGTACAGTAGCCTTGGATATTGTGGGCCCCTTAACCAAGAGTACTGCAGGGTACCAATACATTCTAATTATAGTAAATTATGCAACACGCTACCCAGAAGCAATACCTTTATGCTCAGCAACTGCACCACGAATTGCCAAAGAGCTTCTGAAGTGAATATCTAGGGTAGGGGTCCCTAGGGAAATAATTACCAATCAAGGTACAAACTTCATGGCCTGCATCATCAAAGCCATGTTTCAAGTTTTAGGAATACAGCAGTTACAAACATCCATTTAACACCCACAGACCAGTGGCCTGGTGGAATATCTAAATGACACAATTAAACGTTGCTACGATGCTGTGTGCAAGAAGAACCATGAAGGTGGGACCTAATTTTGATACTTTTACTATTCACATTATGAGATACCCCACACATCTACTAAGCTGTCCGCATTCAACCTAATATTCAGACATAAGCCATGAGGCTTATTGCAAGAAATAAGAGAAGAAGGGGAAAGCACAGGCCAGCAGGAAGTCAGGGTCATACAGCACCGACAGGAAATGATTGAGAGGCTCAAGAAAGACCAGCAGCTAGCCCAAGAGAACATGGCCAAGGCTCAGCAAAACCAGAAACTTGAGTACAACAAGTGAGCGCATCAGGAAATTCAGTTAGGGCTACCAGGTTCTGGAATGGATTCCCAAGGGAGGTTGTGGTCTGTCCTACCTTAGGGGTCTTGAAGAGGAGGCTGGACAGGTATTTGGCTGGGGTGTTATGATCCTGCACTCGTTCCTGCCTGGGGCAGGGGGTCAGATCTGATGATCTATTTAGGTCCTTTCCAACCCTAAGGACTATGAAACTATAAGTTCCTTGGTACTATTCCCCATGACCATGTGTTCCCCATGTGTTAACAAATTGTTAACACACTGACAAGGGCTATTTGAGATCATAAAACAAGCCGGCCCAGTAGATTACGAGGACCACCATCCAGGACATCAAAAGGAACATCAATTTTACCATGTTAATTTGCTAAGGACCTGGTGAGAACTGGAGGGCTAGATGATTAATCCTGAGAACCCCCCTGAGGAGCTGGGACCAGAAATAAGCTACCAGCCAAGGGGAATAGCTCAGCATGAGAAGATATACCAGGGCCCAGAGCTTAGTCGGGCCCAGCAAGAACAGTTAAGAGTGCTGATAGAAGAATTTAGCGATGTATTTAATGAAAAACCCAGGAAGGCCAGGAGTGTAAGACATGAAATTAATACACCAGCAGCATCTATAGTACAAGAAAGATGAGACCTATCCCTCACCATCTGCAAGCCAATGTACATCAAAAAGTACAGAAAATGCTAGCCCAATTGATTATTTTACCATCCTGGAGTCCAAGGCGAAGCTCTATGGTCACGGTACCTAAGACTGATGGATCTTTACGAATATGCATAGATTTCAGGAGTGTGAATGAGATTGCCAGGTTTGATACATTCCCAATGCCCCATATAGAAGAATTATTAGATAGGATAGGCCAAGCCCGCTATATATCCACAATAGATCTGTCCAAAGGATATTGGCAAATACTGCCGGCAGTAAGGGACCAACAGAAAACCACATTTGGTACACTGTGGGGCTTGTAAATTCAGACAAGACTGCCATCTGGCCTCCATGGAGCTGCCGCTACTTTCCAGCACCTCATACAAGGTATGCCGCCACATATATTGACAACATTGTCGTATATTTGCAATCTTGGGTGCAGCACATACATCACTTGAAGGTGGTGCTCAGCAGACTCCGTCAAGCAGGGAAGACTCCTAACCACCAAAAATTCTCTTTGGGTATGAGAGAAATCAATTATCTAGGGTTCAGGGTCAGACAGGGGATCATATGACCTCAGTAGCAAAGTAGCCACAATAGAAAATTATTTACCCCCGCAAATCAAAAGGCAAATGAGGTTGTTCTTGGGGCTAGCTAATTACCATGGAAGGTTTATACCACACTTCGCCAAAAAGCAGCTGCCCTGACAGCGACCATGACCTGATCGCCTTCACCATCCACCGAAAAGCTGTCAAGTCAGCGAGCAGTACAGAGGTCCTCGACTTCAGGAGAGCTGACTTTGACAAGCTCAGGAGGACTTGTCATTGAGGCCCTAAGGGACCACGACCCCAAAAGGAGGGGAGTCCAGGAAGAGTGGTCACTCCTAAAGGGAGTGATCCTAAATGCATAATCTCAGGCTATTCCGTCTCAGAGAAAAGGCAGCAAAAGGGCACAGCAGCCCCCTTGGCTCTCCAGGGAACGGGCAGTCCTCCTGCATCTAAAAAGACAGACCTACAAATGATGGAGGACAGGATCCACCTCCAAGGAGGAATACTCTGCACTGGTCCAGACCTGCAGGGAGCAAACCAGGAAAGCCAAGGCTGCCATGGAACGCCAACTGGCCACAAGTATCAAGGACAATACAAAGTCCTTTTTTAGATAGGGAAGCCGGAGGAAAAGCAAGGGCAACATTGGACCCCTGCTAAACCAAAATGGAGAACTGATGACCGATGCCCAGAAAAAAGCCAACTTGCTAAATAAGTACTTTGCATCAGTCTTTTACAAGTCCCATGGGACGCCCCTGCCCATTACGGGACAGGGATGCCTAAGCGAGGGTGGTTCCTTGCCCTCCATCAATGCTGACCTTGTGAAGGAACAGCTTAAGAGGCTGGACACCTTCAAGTCAGCCGGCCCTGACAATTTACACCCCAGAGTACTCAAGGAGCTGGCAAGCATCATAGCCCAGCCCCTGGCATGGATCTTTGAGAGCTCCTGGAGCTCTGCTGAAGTGCCCAATGATTGGAAGAAGGCCAACATGATGCCTATCTTCAACAAAGGGAGGAAAGTGGATCCGGCAAACTACAAACCCATCAGCCTGACCTCTATCCTGGGGAAGGTCTTAGAAAAAATCATCAAGGAGGCCATCCTTAATGGACTGGCCGATGGCAACACTCTGAGGGACAGCCAGTATGGGTTTGTTGCAGGTAGGTCATGCTTGACCAATCTCATTTCCTTTTACAACCAGGTGACCTATCACCTGGACAAGTGGGAAGAGATTGATGTCATATATCTTGACTTTAAAAAAGCCTTCAATCTGGTATCCCATGATCACCTTTTGGCAAGACTGGCCATCTACAGCCTTGGGTTTGCCATGATCTGCTGGCTGGGGAATTGGCTCCAGAGTCAGACCCAGAGGGTGGTGGTTGACAGAAGTCAATCACCATGATGTCCTGTAACCAGTGGGAACCCTCAAGTGTCTGTCCTTGGACCTATTTTGTTCAACCTCTTCATTAATGATGTGGACATTGGAGTCAGAAGCGGACTGGCCAAGTTCACCGATGATACCAAACTTTGCCGTAAAGCATCCACATCTGAGGACGGGGGGTAATCCAGGCTGACCTCGACAGGCTCAGTAAATAGGTGGACGAGAACCTGATGGTGTTTAACACCGAAAAATGAAAGGTTCTCCACCCTGGGAGGAAATCTTGCAGCATCCTTATAGGCTTGGCAGTGCTATGCTGACTAGCACTATGGACAAGAGCGACTTCGGTGTCAGAATTGACCACAAGATGAACACGAGCCTTCAATGTGATGCTGCAGCCAGTAAAGTGAGCAAAATGCTGGCTTGCATCCATAGATTCTTCTCAAGCAAATCCCAGGACGTCATTCTCCTATTGTACTTGGCCTTGGTGAGGCCGCAGCTGGTGTACTGCATCCAGTTTTGGGCTCCACAATTCAAAAAGGATGTGGAGAAGCTTGAGAGAGTCCAGAGGAGAGCCACATGCATGATCAGAGGTCAGGAAAACTGACCTTATAACAGGAGGCTGAGAGCCACAGGACTCTTCCGCCTGGAAAAGCGCAGGCTCTGGATTGACCTGATGGCCACCTAGAAGTTTAAGGGGTGTTCACCAGGACCTGGGGGAATGTTTCTTCACCAAAGTGCCCTAAGGGGTTACAAGGTTGAACAGTTATAAACTCCTGCAAGACCATTTCAGGCTGGACATAAGGAAGATTTTCCTTACTGTCAGAGCCCCCAAGGTCTGGAATGGCCTGCCACCATAGGTGGTTCAAGCACCTACTTTGAACGCCTTCAAGAGAAACCTGGATGTTTTTCTTTCTGGGATCCTATGACCCCAGCTGACTTCCTGTCCCTGGGGCAGGGGGCTGGACTCGATGAACTTCTGAGGTCCCTTCCAGCCCTAATGTCTATGTAATCTATAAAATCTATGACAGATGTGATAAGAGGCAAGGTTCAAGGATCCATATGATGGACACCCCAAATGGTAGGGGCTTTCAGGGATATTAAAAGAGCCCTCTGCAATGATGCTCTTGTTGTAATATCTGATTTTTCCAAAATCTTTACACTACGGACAAATGCCTCCAAAACAGCCATAGAAGCTGTGTTATGTCAAGAGCATGAAGGAACAGAGCAACCAATTGCTTTCACCAGCAAGAAATTAAATGCAGCAGAAACAAGGTATTCTATGATCAAGAGGGAATGTTTAGCCATAGAATGGGCTGTAAATTATTTCTAGTATTACTTGATAAGCAGAGAATTGAGACTAATAACTGACCATGCCTTGCTACAATGGTTAAATAAGACCAAAAATGATAATGAGCGCATAATGCGGTGGGCACTATCTTTACAGCCTTTTAAATTCATGGTCAGTTATAGGCCCAGAACGACTAACAAGGTAGCGGATTTTTTGTCCAGATGCAATGGGACAGATGAAACAGCGACAGCATACTTCAAGAAGATGACCCAAGGTGGTAATGACCAAACCCGAAAGGCACTCCTGCCAAAAGGTGACTTAAGTGGGGGTGATGTGATAGGGGCAATGCCCCAAAGGAAAATTTACTCCAAAGTGAAGAGCTCCCGAGCTGGTGGGACATGGCAGCAAACCAGAAGTCCAGTGGGAGCAAAGCCATGGCAGGAAAAAAAATGTTATGGCAATGAAAGAAGAAAAAAAGTACAACAGGTCCAGGAAGAGCTGAGGCCAGCTCCCGCCCCGGCATGGAAACATTTTATGGTGGTGTGCCGGCGCCAATTTGCTGCCCAGCCCTTTAGGGCAGAATCAAAAGCCCTGCTGGGAGTGGAGTCAGGAGGACCGGAAGTGAGGCTTCCAGTGGAGCCAGGAGAGCCCCGAGGAGGAGGAAGCTCCAGTGGTGGCTGCTCCAGGAGGGGGCACATGAAGAAAGAAAAGTCCACAACAGCTAAAGTACATACCTAAAGAGGAGGTGTGGATTCCGGACGCCTCCAGATGGGAGTGGATGGCCAGGAACCCTGCTAAGGGAACAGAGAGCCAGGAGTCTGGACCAAAATAAACATACAACAGAGAAGCAAGGACATCACTTGTAACAAAGTAACCCAGAGGTAGCAGGGACCACAAGAAAGTCTTTGCTATGATGGGGAACTCAGGCCAAAAGTGAGGTCCATACCCTATTTTTCCTTTAAAACCAAAAAACCAATACAAGCAAAAAATATTGCCAGAGCTCACCTTAGAGGTGAGCAGAAGATAAACATATTAAGGTTAGCATAAGGTGAGGTGCAGGGGAGATGGAGCCTTGAATCAGGAAACCAGACTGTTCTGGTTACAGAAGACCCCCAGGGAAGGTGGGATGTAACATCCTACTCTCAGTAATAACTTATTTTTCCATCAAAGACATGGCAGGAGAGAACCACCCTGAAGGCCTTCCAAGGCATATACTCCAGCACCAAACTGTCCAGAACCCAATTAAATGGTGAAACCTGAGAAGTCCTTAAGTGCTAGGCATATGAACAAATGCCACAGGAACTTGCATACATGTCCAGAAGGTTCAGGACCACCCCCTGCACCTGGACCCTGAGGTGCAGCTGGTGGCCCAGCACCACTTCAACATCCTGGAGAGCCTCTGGCTGCAGACCTGGGAAGAACAGAGTGGCCACCCCACAAGAGGTGGCTGAGAGGTAACTAAAAAAGACCCTGCCTCCCCACCCCAACCACCAATTAGGCCTGTCGGCTGGAGTCAACAGGGTTTCCTGCAAAGATATCATGGGGTACCCTCCCTGAAGGAAGGAGAACACCCGGAATCTCCACAGACCCTTCCTGCAGCTGTGGACATTGAGGGTCATGTTCTTAAATGACCTCATGGCTGTAGGGTATGGAATAGCTGGTTCAGCAGGGGCCTCACACACCTCAACACCTGGTATGGGATCCGCTAGGTTGTGTAGCACCCTCCTATAAGTATATAGGGCATCTATAAAACTGCGGGCTTAACTATAGGTCCAGGCATTGCAGCTTTTGGGCCCCTTGCTTTCCCCTGCCAACACCCTCTCAGTGGCAAGGATGCTGTCAAAATCTCCCCAGCAGTCCAAGGCAAGCTGTACCTTGCTGGTGGACCGGTGGGTGTAACCAGAGTCAGGAAATGCAAGTCACTCACCCCTGGGGACCACTGGGAGCAAAAGGTCTGCAGGCTCCATGGAGCCTGCTGGTTCTTGGGCATCCTCCTCCTGGTCCTGGGGCTCAGCAGACTCCTTAGGCACCATCTGAACCCCCCGGTCCACTAAGACCCCAGACTCTGGTTTAGATTGGGAGAGCTCTGCGGTCCCTTGGGACAGGGGTGGGGGTAAGGGTGGGGTAGGGCTCCTTCACAAGATGGTAGGGTAGAGCAGGAGCCCCAAG